>NC_135237.1:30144214-30461714 GCF_051348905.1 Ranitomeya variabilis
GAGGCCACATGTAAATAATGGATCACACAAAAAACATTTAGGAAAAAAAATTTAATATGATAATAAATATAGTATTTTATTGAAAAACACCAAAGCGAACTTCTTATGATGTAATCAGACATATCTTTTAAAAAAAAAGTCTTTATTCTAATGTGGAGATCCAGCAATGTCAAGAATTTTGAGAATTCAGAAACTTTGTCTGTAAGGTTATACATTGCGGTGAGCATTTTTAGCTTTTCACATTTCCTGGCATTCCCCGCCCCCTCCACCCTGTCTAAATGTGAATTTCTTTCAAACTAATGGAAGGAAAATGGGCTAAATAATATTTTTTAAAATCTTTGATAAATAAATAAAACTTAAGGGAAACCAATACTGGGACAAGGAGAATATGCAAATTCTGTACAGCTGTTGCTTTGGATGAGTGTTACAACTGAACCGGCACCCCTGCATGGGTCCTCTTCTCCCCCGCGCAGGGACATCGGCGTATTAACTTACATATCCGTGCTCCCCCAGTGTCTTCTTCCCAGAACCTGCGCACGGCACATAGGTCTCCTGGGAGTGTGCTTAGGTAATTAGGAATTTGGTGTATAAGGCATCCTCCCCTATTGGGAGGTGCCTTAGCAACTTTAGTTAATCAGTGTATATCCTGCTAGCTAGTTGTTAGGTCCCCATACCCGTTACCCGTGCCCTCTGATCCTGTCCGCCTTGTCTGCACCTGTTCCATTCCGTCCTGAATCCATACCCGTATCCATCCTGACAGTGTCTAGTCCCGCCACCCTATTTAGATCTCAGGACAATTTGCTCTTTTGGTTCACAACTCAATATTAATTACTATGTTATTAATTTAAGATGAACGTTATATGTAAAAACAGAAAATTTACACTTTTTATGTATAAAAATTTTCACATTTTTATGTTTGGAAACTATTTAATTTCTTGCACATTCATGCATTCTGTTTCCCTAAAAAATGCCCTTCCATTACTTATTGTTAATGACAACATCAAGGACTGGATTTTAGAGATGAGCGGATTGATTCTAAACTAATCAAATTCATTTAGAATTTCTCAAAATTTTGGGATTCTAGGAAATCTGAACGTTTTGAAAATTTTATTTGTGGAACTCCAATAAAAGAGCTGCTGGAAAGAGGTGGAAAAAAAAATAAATTATCACAGTCACCTAGCGCCTCACCTGTCTTTGTTGCTGCAACTCTTCACCGGTCCACTGCTGATTTCCTAAAGCTCCTGCTCTGCTTTGGTGCTCATTTCCACTCTACTCTTCCAGCGCCGACTAGTATTTTATGTATGTTCTATCTATGTTACATGACGTCATGACGGTATGATGAACATGAAAGCACCGGCAGGGATGGAAGAAGACACTGGCACTGGAGCACGGCGGGTATCTCAGCAGGACCAGTGGAGGACAAGTGGGGAGCTGTGGTGGAAAGGACAGGTAGGAGGCTGGGTGAGGCTAGGTGAGTATAATAGTTTAATATTTTTTAACCCTTTCCCATTCCATCCATTTCTTATGCTTTTGGTTCTTAACATCTCAGAACACAACATCCCCTGTAGCCCTGGGTGTCGACAGGAGCTATTTCTACTTATTTTTTCTATCAATTCCTGGCTGTATAATTCTACCATATTGTACATTTAATACAAGTCTGACTTTTTATAATGAATGGTATGACTGTGGATAAGGGATGATTGGTTTTCCAGAAGAAAGAAGATACTGGATTACGAAACAACTGGTGAAGAACCACAGATTCTGGAGGTTGCGGTGCTACACCGTTCAGCTCCCATGGGTCACCTGCAAAACAAAATGGAAGCAAGAGTTAATATTTCACATTTAAACGATATGATTGACATTTTCTATAGGAGAGATCATCACTATTAGGGCAGGATCACACCACCGATGTCTCCACATCCGAGAAAATGCTCCGATTATTTTGATCATAGCGGCATCAGTTTTCCTCCCAAGAGAAAAAAAATACAGTTTTTCCACCCACACCATCCTGTCTGTGCATAAAAATCAGACCACACACATCACCCAAGTTTAGTCTGACACTTTCATCAAAATTGGTCACGTCTTCGATTCTTTCCGAAGACCACTTGGTCGGAGGAAAAAAAATCGGACATGTGCACAGCCCCTTAGACTATCATAAGTAGAAGTACTATGTGTGAAAACCATGGATAGAGCTCGTGTGAGAAAACTGGGCATGCGCTCAAGTCCTAAGAGAACATTTCACTGCTCTTGCTGGCTGCAGAATGAGCTACCTGAGAATCAGTCAATGAGATCATCCTGACTGGAGAGTTTGTAACTTATTATCTGTCTTTATTTTGAGCTCCAAACTTGAATGATCATGAAAATAAAGAGACTCCAAACGCAAAACATTTGCAAAAATGTTAACAAAAATATTTTAAGCCCCAGATAGATGCATTTAAATAAAAAAAAATGTCCTTAGAGGTGGATGACTCCATTAATTGTGCCATTAATTTCTCTTGTATCTTCCCTATACGACCATGAATATTCATAGATTCCTCCAGGGCTCATTTTACAAGATCCACAAGACGGACATCAATCTCATGTCATCCTCAGTGAGTCTTTTCGTAGCAAATAATGGCTAATGTCACATTTATCCACTTGATTTTCCTCGCAATCATACCTGAGCACATTTTCCAGCTATGAGCCACTGAACTTGTATGAACCTGACCTAGTTTGCTCATAGCCGCTTGGCACAGGCACAGGGCGAGTCATGTATCACAGTAATAATAACGTATACTTTCAGACAATTACAGCCTCAGTTAGCAGACAGCGGGAAAAGTATGTATTACACACAATGGTATGATGGTCAGCCAGCGCTGCTCCAGAAATGAGCATGTTTTGTTGGACACATATCACATTACCGGAACTACTGTTGTACGTGGAAGTAGAAAAAAACCTTGATGGAAATCTGAAAGTAACGAACCATGAAATATGGAAGAGTAATAAACAGATGGAAACAAGTCTGAACCCAAGAGGAAACAAACGTTGCTGAATCTCCTACTTTAGAGTTGTCCAGTCCAACGTTCCTGAGCAGAAGACCAACTATTCTACTAATAGAGTAGTCGGCATTGGAAATAGTCTTCCAGAATTGTGCAAAATTTGGGTTTATGAAAATTGTTTCAAATCCCAAAAATTCAAAAAACACTTCTATCTTTAACCATCACATATAGATTTTGCTCAAAACGCTTGTGAAATTACGTACAAGAGAGATGAACAAGAAAAATCTTTATGGCAGACAACAATTTACACAATATTATATATAAGAATTTACTGAACATTCATTATGCAACTTTATTAGAAATTAATTCTTGCGCCTTTTCCTTTCCTCTTCAAAGCTTCTCTTGAGACCTTTTCTCTTATAGAAGGCCTGAAGATCTTCTCTGTGAAGCATCGAGCAGTTGTCCTCCATCATGTTCATGCTCCATCTACCTTGGTATCGTCCTTGATATCCTGATGAGATCTTTCTTCTTGCTCTTCACGATCAGCACCAAGGTTTTCAGGAAAGGAGTCCAAATGGAAATGTAATAAATGTAACTTCAAATTCATCAGACAACCCAAGGCTTTGAAACCTTTCAGCATGTTCTCCACGATGGACTTAAATTTTGGATCTTTTTCGTTACATAGAAATTTCTTCACAACTTCTTTAAAAGAATTCCAAGCCCTTTTCTCAACAGACTTCATTTTTATTTCGAACACGTCGTTCTTCTTGAGTTTTCTGAATATCTGGACTCACAAAAATGCCTTAATTCATTTTTCTTCGGACAGTCCCTGAAACTTGGTACACACGTACTTAAAAGTGTCTCCTTCTTTCAGTAGAGCTTTTACAAACTGCTTCATCAGTTCAAACTTAATGTGGAGTGGTGGCACGAGAACTTTAGTGAGATCAACTAAACTTTCTGCAACTATGTTCTTGAGTCAAGGTTGCAGAGATGTTCTCATTGGCCAACTTTTTTGGCTCCAGTGATGAGTCCATTCCTGTCTGTCTCATTCACACAACAAACAAGGGTACTTTATGTATCTTCCTTGAACTTTCAGATCACCACATATTGACCATCCTTGTTCCTCGTAATTAAGTTTCTTGAGAATAAAGTCTAAAATCTCATAGCTTTCCTTCAAGTGCACAGAATGGCCTACAGGCTCTGAAGCATACTTGCTGCCATTGTGCAGTAGCACAGCTTTCAGACTTTTTTTGGATGAATCAGTATTCTCCACTCGCTCACGTTGTTCTCAATGTTACATTTTTCCCTCAGCCCAGGAACATCACTGCAATACACTAGAGCACCATCTTGAGTAAAGTATGGAAGGAATTCCTTTTCTCTGCTTCTCTACTATGAAAACAGATGCCAGGAGCTAGCAGGTTTTTTTTCCTTTAGTCTAGAGCCTAAAAGTTCTGCAGAATGTTTAGGAAAGTCCAAGTCTCTGACTAAATCATTTAATTCAAGCAGTGAAAAAAGCTGCAGCTCGTTAGGAATAGCGTGAAAGTCTTCATCAGAATCCTGCTCTTCATGCTATGAATCTTCTGAATCAGGTGTATTTTCAAGTTTCTCCGGAGGTGAAGGAACAGGTATTCCTGTACCATGAGGTGCAGGGCGAATCGCTGATGGGAGGTCCTGATTTATAATTTCTTTCTTATTTTTAAGGTTGAATTCCTCCACGTTGCACGTTCAAAAGTAGCAGTGCTCAATATGATTTTGTGACTCTCTTCAAATCATAGGCACGCCAAAACAAAAGATCTCTTTCTTCCCTTTAGACTACTGTCGTAGTTCTTCTACGCAAACAGAACACACTATATATGGAGCCTATGACTTGTCTTGATCACCAAGTTTTCCACCAAATTAAGCATTATACACGTTTCTAACAAAGTCCGTAATGTTCCTTCATTGTTTCTTCACTACTACAAAATAACCACAAATTGCCAAAGTTGTCGGGTGAATTGAAATCATCTACCAAAGGTCATGCAAAAAGGTCAAAGCATGGTGCAAGAAAAACCATACGGCGTTAGTGTTTGTGAAAAAACTGTATGGAACGGAATTTTTTAGACATTTTTGTGTTCAGAGGCTGAAAGTATATAAAAATCATCTTACTTTTCAATTTTACCCTTACCGAACTGTGAACGGTAAATAATTGAAAAATTATACAATGATACTTTAGTTTGGATTTGACCAATTGGTGACCACCATTATTGATGCTTCTTTAGAATGTCTTATATTGTTTGCAGCCCACACAGCTATCCAAGAGGGTTGATGTACTCCTTTTTGATGGGTGGTCAGCACCTGCCCAGGGATTTGCTCTTCAAAGACCCTAAAAAATTGCATAATAGACAATTAACTTGGGAGCCCCATAATCTTTAGAATGGGAAACTCAAGCCTCTTGTTCCTTTTCAAAGCTTGGCTGCAAAGAATGGGCACTTGCATAAAGTGGCAGATCGCTAATCATATAGACTTTGAATGGAGTCACAATGAACATCCTGGACTGCAAGCTAAGGAGACACAAGAGCACGAGGATTCTAGTCATCGCCAATGACTCATTGGATGCCCATTTATAAAACATTTATCACCTATCCTGTCGAGATCTGGGGTCCACCAGTCTTAGATAACAAAGGGTGTGGTGGTGGTATTCACCTCTATTTAAGAGTGCACCTTAACTCTCTGTACATCATTGGTTCAACTCTTGACGATTCTTGTTGGTTGCAATGAGCAAAGCCTTCTCATGATTTGTTGAAAATAAATCAATCCTATTAAGTCCAGTCTCCATTGCTTGAACTAGAAATTTCAGCTTGGTTTGATCATCGTTGAGGTCTACGACTTCCATAAAGTCTTCACCAACATCAAAGTTTAACAACGTTCAAGCTCATCCATAATGTTTTTTTAAAATGGTTCTTTCATGGGGACAATCATAACCCATATGTCACATTAGGGCATATTGACATCATAGAGAGTATCCCCTGCTACAGATCCCCACCTATGAGCCACTAGAATGCCAATATAAGAATGACTCCTCCATTGGAGCTGTTCACCTTTATGTCTTGAGGTAGCCACCTTGAATGTTCGACTTCTTTATTGTCTATCTTTTATATCCTTATACCTTACTCCAGCTCACATCAAGCATGGGGCAAGGAAGGATTAGCGAGTGGTGGTCACCACCACGTCCATAAGTCTTTCGATGTCTCAGTTATCTGATTTACCCATATGACTGCTTCCATGGCTTACCCTGGCAGCATCCACTTCTGAACCCATGTAGAACAGTCACTGAGCTGATTCAGCCCTTGAGGAAATACTCCTGTGCTTCTGCTGCCTCTACATTTCAGCAGAAGCATATTCCGGCCATACTGATCCTCCATCAGAGGTATAGATTTTTGTGGGAATGGATTTACCTCGTGTTCTAGGGCCCCTACTTACCATGTGCCATTAATAATGCCAGGATCTTTCATGTATCAAAAAGTCACTGGGAACCCTTACGCACTAAGGCTCTGGTTCAAGTTACTTCCGCCCTCCGTAAAATGAAGGAAGAGTAGTCACACTAAGTGTTTTTAGAAAGGTTGTATTTTCTCTTTTTTAGGGGTAGTTTATCTTTTTTTTTTACTGAGGTATAATCATTATTAAGTTCATTTTTTTACAGTCAAGCCACAGTTTTTCCTTATATCATCAACCACACATACAAGTCCATATTAAATGTATTCAAACAGTCCATATTCCAAAGCCAATGTTGTAGAGTTGATCAAAAATATTCGTAGTACCCTAGCAAGTACGTTGGTAGTCCATGGCCTCCGGACCAGATTCACTATAAACCTTGTCCAACCTGCTGGTATCCCTGGCGCATTTTCAGATTAGTAAACCTGTCGTGACGTCATCATTGCGGTGTGACGCACGGCGTGGTCACTGGACAAGGTTGCTGTGATTCTTATGGGTCAGTTCTACAATGTCGGTCTATGAAGGAACACAGATGATCATAAAATGTGCACATGTTGGAAAAATATGCGCTAGATTTAGTCTTGTTTTGCGGTCATTAAAAGCCCATTATTATCAACGAGGTTGAAATTCATTTCTCAGACAGTAGTAGTGTACATGTATCAGCAGCGATGGCAAGGCTTATGGGGCATTGATGGTGGCCCCAACATAGGGATGGTTCAGTAACTCATGAACACAAACAAGCTGGTGAAAAAACACAACTTGACTTTGAATAAACCAAAATTTAAAGACTCCACTTAAGATCCGATGTAATTGAATACTAAGGACAGGTTAGGACCATCCCGATGAGTCACCTTGTCACGGTGGAATGGCTTTTTTGCTTTTTGAAGGGAAATAGTGTTAACTAAGTCCCTTATGTTATTTACATGCACTATTACTTTTCATTATTTATTTGCTGTAGGGTATATGCTCATTTTTTTTGTGTGTGTGTTTTTTTCTTCTTGGGTTTTGGCAGCTATAATTTAGGCACAGATGTTCGGTGGTTACAAATAGTCCACCACTATAGCAGTTGACCTGATGGTAATTAATCTCCATCTTTAGACTTTGCAGCTTGTATCCTGTCCAGTACGGACTATTAGCACCCTGCTTGGTCTCTCCCTGATCTGTTCTTCCCATATATTTGGATACGTGCTGCATTTTTCACCAGTATGTATACCTTATAACCGTGCTCATCATCTTCTAAAGCATGTAGATAGGGTTCCTACAACCCTTTATACCCTCGTAAGTATCTCTGCATAACTCCGAAAAAGGATTTTATTCTCCTGATCTTGTCCCCCGTTGA
This sequence comes from Ranitomeya variabilis, assembly GCF_051348905.1. Lineage (NCBI taxonomy): Eukaryota > Metazoa > Chordata > Amphibia > Anura > Dendrobatidae > Ranitomeya > Ranitomeya variabilis. The sequence goes on from NC_135237.1 coordinate 30,152,003, forward strand.
ATGCAAAGTGCAGGGTTCTCTGGATCACGCTCAGCACATATTCAACCCCGGCAAACGCCGACTTTTCTGTCTTGGTGGAGTGGATGATGACATCTCCGATGCCCAGCTGAATCAGAGACTTTCACAGGCGCACCTCGCTCTACCCTAGGGCAGACCAAAGTCCTGTATTATTCACTTCGACATCATCAGCTCCCTAAAGCGCAACTGTTATACAACTGGGCGGCGCGAGACGTCGAGCACTGCATGGATGATGTAGGAGATCTCATCCACTTCCATGAGGATGGAAGAGGCGGTATTTGCCTAGACTGAGGAGGTGCCGATCGCAATCCGGTAACGCTCAGAAATCTCGCAGAGAGCAAAGACGTTAATCAGTTCCATCTTTTGTCCCAGGGCAGACAGGGCAATGGGGAGAGGCTCCTGCTGCAGACAGTTATCTTACAATCACACATAGGGCAGTGAGGAGAAGGAACAGGGACATGGCTGAGACACATAGAGAATAATTTTTTATAGATATTTCTTAGTTTAATTATGAAAAGGAGGTAATTACAGGAGGAAGTGCTGGAATATTTTTTTATTTTCTTGAATTTAGTATTTCGTTAAGCTTTTGTCCAGGGCACAATTTAGACACAAACATGACACGATATTGGCCAAATATTGCAGACCACCTAGTTCCATTTAAGGGTCCTTATCACCGACCAAGAGGGTCTTAATAAGTGCCTTATAATGCATCCAGAAACCAGCCTTATATAAGACAAGCGCACATGACAATTCCCAAACGCCGGGCACAAGCCTATGAATTAAAGGCAGCATTCTGCCGTGGGTAGACATTGTAATAGCAGCTCATGCCAAGTAATACGGGGTGAAGTAGAAGGTCATTACATGCAGGATGGAAATCAAAGAAAGCTATAAATTACCCTCATGTATTTCTTCCCATTGCTGGGTCCAGCCTGCCACCTGGCACAAAAGACAGCGCTGCCTATCAGTGCGGCGACCTGATTTCTGCAGCGAGCTTCATTCTGAGATCAAAGCCGGATTAGCGTAATTGCACAGGGCTCGCATTGCGCCTATCACGGATTTTGGGACTCGCTAGAAAAAATAATATAGACTGTAATATATGCCGGCTGCTAATAGCAAACTGCAGGAGCTCTAGAACATCGCACTGTGCTTATGGATTGTTTCTTCTGTCTCTAACCACATATTATAGTTTATGGTATTATAATAAAGATAGGGATGAATTAAAAGAGGGAAAACTGCAAAATCTGAATTCTGTCTGAACTGTGTTAATAGAGTGCGGCCTTATATTTGTATAATGTGTTTAGTATTTTTTTTTTATCAAAAATTAAAACTTTCTATAGAAGTGTTTAAATTGGAGGCACACACTTCTTTCCTGTATTTTCTACACGGATGTGTGCTGGAAACAACGGGACACAATGGACAGAAATGTGTCATAGACTTATACAGTGTCCTGGGCAATGTATTACAACCCCTTCCCCAGATAGCACCCAGAGACTGACAGCGGAGGTGTGCTTATCATATACCGTGCTTCCCAGAAAATAAGACATTTTTAATCAGAGGAATGGGATAGGGCATATTTACAGAGGATGTCTTATTTTTTTTCATGAACAAAAAATCAACATTTATTCAAATATTACACACTCTGCACATACATACACATATATACACACTGCACATACATACACATATATACACACTGCACATACATACACATATATATACACACTGCACATACATGCATATATATATATATACACACTGCACATAGAAATGTATATATATATATATATATACAGTATATATACACACACACTGCACATACATACTTCTCATACACATATATACACACACACTACACATACACACATATACACATATACTCTATACCAACATCCGGCATTCCGATGGTCTTCGGGCAGTTCGTTATTTTTTGGGCATGTCCAATCTCCCTTTATCTTTGAGGGACCTCATCCTGGAGCTACTTGAGTTCACCCTCACCCACAATTTTTTTCTTTTCAAAGGATCCTTCTACCTACAGCTCCAGGGTACAGCCATGGGAGCGGCCTTTGCGCCATCCTATGCCAATCTGTTCCTGGGGCTGTGGGAGAGGGATCTATTCCTGTCAGACGAACAGGGATTGATGGAGCGTGTCCTTTTGTGGACACGCTACATTGATGATATCTTCTTCGTCTGGCAGGGCACGGCCGTCGACCTTGCCCAGTTTATTTCTGCATTAAATGACAATGATCTTAACATACGTCTTACCCCGGTGTGGGATGGAGAGAGAATAGATTTCCTTGATGTTACTATTCATAAGGATGAATTTGGCCTTCTACAGATGGATATTTTTAGGAAACAGACAGCTACCAACACTCTGTTGCATGCCACCTCCTGCCACCCGCGCCATATGATTAGAGCTGTTCCAGTGGGGCAGTTCCTCCGTCTCCGGAGGATCTGCTCCACTGATGCAGATTTTGAGATAAGGGCAGATGAACTTAAAGCTCGTTTTGCTGCAAGGGGCTATAGTCGCCGTAGTATAAAGCATGCATATCATCGTGCTAAACATTCCATCCGCAACAATCTTCTCTATAATCAGACATCCAGACAGTCCAAACATAACAACATGGTGAGGTTTGTAACATCTTTTAACCCCCAACATGAGAAGATACGTGCGGCACTTACTAGGGCTTGGCCTATTCTAAAAGTAGATCCTATAATGGGCAAATTCTTGCCTGACTGCCCTGCAGTTTCGTTCAGACGAGCTAAGAATCTGCGTGACCGGTTGACTCAGAGTCACTATGTGAGTAAATCGGCCCCCACATTTTTGGATCTCATGCGTCCTGGAGGTGGATGTGGTCCGTGCGGTAGGTGTGTGGCCTGCCCTAATGTAGAGAAGTGTACCTCGTTTACTGATTCCCAAGGTACTAAGACGTATAACATCAAACAGAATATCTCGTGTGTCTCCAGGTACGTAATTTATTACGCCACATGTCCATGTGGACTTATCTATATTGGGCTGACTACACGTCAGCTCAAGGTAAGGATCAGAGAACACGTGCTTGGTATTCTGGCGGCGGCCACATGCACGGATCCATCCATCCTCAAGACATTACCCCGGCATTTTAGGGATTTCCACCACTGCGATGCTACCGGACTTAAGGTCCGGGGTATTGATCTCTTAAATATCAATATTAGGGGGGGAGGTCTCAGCAAACGTCTAGCTCAAATGGAGACTAGATGGATCTGGACGCTTCAGACCACTAGTCCCAATGGACTAAATGAGAACGTCTCCTTTGTTCCTTTTCTGTGATTGATCGCCCTGTGCATCTCTTGGTTGCGTTATGGTATACGGCTGTGTGTTTTTAATATTTTTAACATTGTATGTTTTTTTCTAATTATAGAATATTGTTGCTGTGGGGATGTGTCCATTATACGGCTGCTTTGATTTGAGGATGGTGCTGTCTTCTATCAACAGGATATCCATATAGGAACACCTTCTATGCCGGATTAACTGTTCTATGGCTATATTGAACATTGCTACATAGAGCACTGCACATTGTAGCGCTATCTTTTTTGTGATGTCTCTGGTTGACAGTACGTCCATACCTTACATACTGTATTCATTCTGTATTGTGCGGGTGGCACAAGTCCGCTATGTAGCCATGCATATGTATTTTAATTCTCTGTCATATTTTTTGCATGTTGTACCTGTATGATGTTGCTTGTTCTTTAGTTTTTCTGTGGCCGCGTACGGGTATTTTGCCCTTTGTATTTCCCTATTCCAATATGGCGGCGGCGGCCTCGCGCATGCGCATTGCCGCACGTCTGTTGCGTCCCAGCGTTCCCATGGCTATGCGGTGAGCAATCACGTGGGGCCCCACGTGCTTGCTCCGTGCTGGTGATGAGGACGCTGTGCGCATCAGCGCCGGCGATGGGCGGCGCGTCAGTGGCCGTTGTCTGGTCATTTCCGGCTCTGTACTATATATTTTATGCCGGGAATGGTACATCCTCCACGCCCCCTGAGGAAGGAGCTTTATTGCTCCGAAACGCGCGTCGGGTGCGCTCCTGGCTGCTGGTTCTACTTTACAAGGTATTTGTACCATGCACTATGTCTCTTTTCATATGGCCATTAGCGGCGGTGGTGGGGGGCTTTGATTTTTCATTAGTATTTACTTTAGGCCCCGTTTTCTATACATAGTGTGTACTTACACCGCACTAATGGATCAGTAATCCAGTTTGCCCGGAGCCTATGGGCTTTTTGTCCGTTGTCCATGTCGCAATCCTGTTTTTCTCTGCTGTCCATCTACCTGTTCTGATATTTATGTAATTTTATTATATATTATTAATAAAGATATAGTTTTTATGGGAATTCTAGACTGCTTATCTATGTAGTTTCTTTGCCTGTGGCTGGCAGTTTTTTCCTGACTATGGTCTGGTTATATATGTAGTCAGGTACCCTTTGATATTTATCACATCGCCATTTTTGGATATAGGTACCACTACATTATTATGTTTCTAACACATTTTCTGTACACATATACACATGTATACACACACTGCACATACACATATATATACACACACTGCCGATACATACACAGGACACACACTGCACATACATACACACATATATATATACACACTGCACATAGAAATGTATATATATATATATATATATACAGTATATATACACACACACACACTGCACATACATGCACATATACACACACACGGCACATACATACTTCTCATACACATATATACACACACACTGCACATACACATATATATACACACACTGCCGATACATACACAGGACACACACTGCACCTACAGTTGTGTGAAAAAGTGTTTGCCCCCTTCCTGATTTCCTATTCTTTTGCATGCTTGTCACACTTATATCTTTCAGATCACCAAACAAATGTAAATATTAGACAAAGATAACACAAGTAATCACAAAATGCAGTTTTTAAATTAAGGTCTTTTTAATTAACCCCTTCACCCCCAAGGGTGGTTTGCACGTTAATGACCGGGCCAATTTTTACAATTCTGACCACTGTCCCTTTAGGAGGTTATAACTCTGGAACGCTTCAACGGATCTTGGCGATTCTGACATTTTGTTTTCTTGTGACATATTGTACTTCATGATAGTGGTAAAATTTCTTCGATATAACTTGCGTTTATTTGTGAAAAAAACGGAAATTTGGCGAAAATTTTGAAAATTTTGCAATTTTCCAACTTTGAATTTTTATGCCCTTAAATCACAGACATATGTCACGCAAAATACTTAATAAGTAACATTTCCCACATGTCTACTTTACATCAGCACAATTTTGGAACCAAAATTTTTTTTTGTTAGGGAGTTATAAGGGTTAAAAGTTGACCAGAAATTTCTCATTTTTACAACACCATTTTTTTTTAGGGACCACATCTCATTTGAAGTCATTTTGAGGGGTCTGTATGATAGAAAATACCCAAGTGTGACACCATTCTAAAAACTGCACCCCTCAAGGTGCTCAAAACCACACTCAAGAAGTTTATTAACCCTTCAGGTGTTTCACAGGAATTTTTGGAATGTTTAAATAAAAATGAACATTTAATTTTTTTTCACACAAAATTTATTTCAGCTCCAATTTGTTTTATTTTACCAAGGGTAACAGGAGAAAATAGACTGCAAAAGTTGTTGTACAATTTGTCCTGAGTACGCTGATACCCCATATGTGGGTGTAAACCATTGTTTGGGCGCATGGCAGAGCTTGGAAGGGAAGGAGCGCCATTTGACTTTTCAATGCAAAATTTACTGGAATTGAGATGGGACGCCATGTTGCGTTTGGAGAGCCCCTGATGTGCCTAAACATTGAAACCCCCTACAAGTGACACCATTTTGGAAAGTAGACCCCCTAAGGAACTTATCTAGATGTGTGGTGAGCACTTTGACCCACCAAGTGCTTCACAGAAGTTTATAATGCAGAGCCGTAAAAATAAAAAATCATATTTTTTCACAAAAATGATCTTTTCGCCCCCAATTTTTTATTTTCCCAAGGGTAAGAGAAGAAATTGGTCCCCAAAAAATGTTGTGCAATTTGTCCTGAGTACGCAGATACCCCATATGTTGGGGTAAACCACTGTTTGGGCGCATGGCAGAGCTCGGAAGTGAAGGAGCGCCATTTGACTTTTCAATGCAAAATTGACTGGAATTGAGATGGGACGCCATGTTGCGTTTGGAGAGCCCCTGATGTGCCTAAACATTGAAACCTCCTACAAGTGACACCATTTTGGAAAGTAGACCCCCTAAGGAACTTATCTAGATGTGTGGTGAGCACTTTGACCCACCAAGTGCTTCACAGAAGTTTATAATGCAGAGCCGTAAAAATAAAAAATCATATTTTTTCACAAAAATGATCTTTTCGCCCCCAATTTTTTATTTTCCCAAGGGTAAGAGAAGAAATTGGTCCCCAAAAAATGTTGTGCAATTTGTCCTGAGTACGCAGATACCCCATATGTTGGGGTAAACCACTGTTTGGGCGCATGGCAGAGCTTGGAAGGGAAGGAGCGCCATTTGACTTTTCAATGCAAAATTGACTGGAATTGAGATGGGACGCCATGTTGCGTTTGGAGAGCCCCTGATGTGCCTAAACATTGAAACCCCCCACAAATGACACCATTTTGGAAATTAGACCCCCTAAGGAACTTATCTAGATGTGTTTTGAGAGCTTTGCACCCCCAAGTGTTTCACTACAGATTATAACGCAGAGCCGTGAAAATAAAAATTCTTTTTTTTTTTTACAAAAATGATTTTTTAGCCCCCAGCTTTTGTATTTTTACAAGAGTAACAGAATAAACTGGACCCCAAAAGTTGTTGTCCAATTTGTCCTGAGTACGCTGATACCCCATATATGGAGGGTAACCACTGTTTGGGCGCATGACAGAGCTCGGAAGGGAAGGAGCGCCATTTGGAATGCAGACTTAAATGGATTGGTCTGCAGGCGTCACGTTGCATTTGCAGAGCCCCTGATGTACCCAAACAGTACAAACCCCCCACAAGTGACCCCATATTGGAAACTAGACCTCCCAAGGAACTTATCTAGATGTGTTGTGAGAACTTTGAACCCCCAAGTGTTTCACTACAGTTTGTAACGCAAAGCCGTGAAAATAAAAATTCTTTTTTTTTTCACAAAAATGATTTTTTAGCCCCCAGCTTTGTATTTTTACAAGGGTAACAGAATAAATTGGACCCTACAAGTTGTTGTCCAATTTGTCCTGAGTACGCTGATACCCCCTATGTGGGGGGTAACCACTGTTTGGGCACATGACAGAGCTCGGAAGGGAAGGAGTGCCATTTGGAATGCAGACTTAAATGGATTGGTCTGCAGGCGTCACGTTGCATTTGCAGAGCCCCTGATGTACCCAAACAGTACAAACCCCCCACAAGTGACCCCATATTGGAAACTAGACCTCCCAAGGAACTTATCTAGATGTGTTGTGAGAACTTTGAACCCCCAAGTGTTTCACTACAGTTTGTAACGCAAAGCCGTGAAAATAAAAATTCTTTTTTTTTTCACAAAAATGATTTTTTAGCCCCCAGCTTTGTATTTTTACAAGGGTAACAGAATAAATTGGACCCTACAAGTTGTTGTCCAATTTGTCCTGAGTACGCTGATACCCCCTATGTGGGGGGTAACCACTGTTTGGGCACATGACAGAGCTCGGAAGGGAAGGAGCGCCATTTGGAATGCAGACTTAAATGGATTGGTCTGCAGGCGTCACGTTGCATTTGCAGAGCCCCTGATGTACCCAAACAGTACAAACCCCCCACAAGTGACCCCATATTGGAAACTAGACCTCCCAAGGAACTTATCTAGATGTGTTGTGAGAACTTTGAACCCCCAAGTGTTTCACTACAGTTTGTAACGCAAAGCCGTGAAAATAAAAATTCTTTTTTTTTTCACAAAAATGATTTTTTAGCCCCCAGCTTTGTATTTTTACAAGGGTAACAGAATAAATTGGACCCTACAAGTTGTTGTCCAATTTGTCCTGAGTACGCTGATACCCCCTATGTGGGGGGTAACCACTGTTTGGGCACATGACAGAGCTCGGAAGGGAAGGAGCGCCATTTGGAATGCAGACTTAAATGGATTGGTCTGCAGGCGTCACGTTGCATTTGCAGAGCCCCTGATGTACCCAAACAGTACAAACCCCCCACAAGTGACCCCATATTGGAAACTAGACCTCCCAAGGAACTTATCTAGATGTGTTGTGAGAACTTTGAACCCCCAAGTGTTTCACTACAGTTTGTAACGCAAAGCCGTGAAAATAAAAATTCTTTTTTTTTTCACAAAAATGATTTTTTAGCCCCCAGCTTTGTATTTTTACAAGGGTAACAGAATAAATTGGACCCTACAAGTTGTTGTCCAATTTGTCCTGAGTACGCTGATACCCCCTATGTGGGGGGTAACCACTGTTTGGGCACATGACAGAGCTCGGAAGGGAAGGAGCGCCATTTGGAATGCAGACTTAAATGGATTGGTCTGCAGGCGTCACGTTGCATTTGCAGAGCCCCTGATGTACCCAAACAGTACAAACCCCCCACAAGTGACCCCATATTGGAAACTAGACCTCCCAAGGAACTTATCTAGATGTGTTGTGAGAACTTTGAACCCCCAAGTGTTTCACTACAGTTTACAACGCAGAGCCGTGAAAATAAAACATATTTTTTTCCCACAAAAATGATTTTTAGCCCCCCAAATTTTTATTTTCCCAAGGATAACAAGAGAACTTGGACCGCAGAAGTTGTTGTTCAATTTGTCCCGAGTACGCTGATAACCCATATGTTGGGGTAAACCCCTTTTTGGACGCACGGGAGAGCTCGGAAGGGAAGGAGCACTGTTTTACTTTTTCAACGCAGAATTGGCTGGAATTGAGATCGGACGCCATGTCGCGTTTGGAGAGCCCCTGATGTGCCTGAACAGTGGAAACTCCCCAATTCTACCTGAAACCCTAACCCAAACACACCCCTAACCCTAATCCCAACGGTAACCCTAACCCTACCCCTAACCTCACCTCTAACCGTTTAATGAACATTTTCTGACAGTCATAAGTGCCACGTATTTAAGTGCCACGTATTTAAGTGCCACATATTTAAGTGCCACGTGTTTCAGTGCCACGTGTTTCAGTGCCACGTGTTTCAGTGCCACGTGTTTCAGTGCCACGATATTTCAGTGCCACGTATTTCAGTGCCACGTACTATAAATACTATAACTATGTGGTTATACGTGGCACTGAAATATCGTGGCACGTAAATACGTGGCACTTAAGTACGTGGCACTTAAATACGTGGCACGTAAATACGTGGCACGTAAATACGTGGCACGTAAATACGTGGCACTTAAGTACGTGGCACTTAAGTACGTGGCACTTAAGTACGTGGCACTTATATACGTGGCACTTATATACGTGGCACTTATATACGTGGCACTTATATACGTGGCCACTGAAATATCGTGGCACTTATATACGTATATAAACGTATATTTTAGTGCCACGTATTTCAGGTTAGGGGTAGGGTTAGGGGTAGGGTTTTTTTTTTTGTTTGTTTTCTTGTGTTTTTCTATAAAAACGCATGCGTCTAAAAACGCATGCGTTTTACCACGTTTACATGCGTTTTTTCACACATGCGTTTTTTAAAAAAACGCATGCAGATAAAAACGCAAGTGTGAAACCAGCCTAAAAGACGCTTTTTATAGCAAAAAAGTTTTTGCGTCTCCACATTTTGAGACCTATAATTTTTCCACATTTTGGTCCACAGAGTCATGTGAGGTCTTGTTTTTTGTGGGACGAGTTGACGTTTTTATTGGTAACATTTTCGGACACGTGACCATTTTTGATCACTTTTTATTCCGATTTTTGTGAGGCAGAATGACCAAAAACCAGCTATTCATGAATTTCTTTTGGGAGAGGCGTTTATACCGTTCCGCGTTTGGTAAAATTGATAAAGCAGTTTTATTCGTCGGGTCAGTACGATTACAGCGATATCTCATTTATATAATTTTTTTATGTTTTGGCGCTTTTATACGATAAAAACTATTTTATAGAAAAAATAATTATTTTGGTATCGCTTTATTCTCAGGACTATAACTTTTTTATTTTTTTGCTGATGATGCTGTATGGCGGCTCGTTTTTTGCGGGACAAGATGACGTTTTCAGCGGTACCATGGTTATTTATATCCGTCTTTTTGATCGCGTGTTATTCCACTTTTTGTTCGGCGGTATGGTAATAAAGCGTTGTTTTTTGCCTCGTTTTTTTTTTTTTTTTCTTACGGTGTTTACTGAAGGGGTTAACTAGTGGGGCAGTTTTATAGGTTGGGTCGTTACGGACGCGGCGATACTAAATATGTGTACTTTTATTGTTTTTTTTATTTTATTTAGATAAAGAAATGTATTTATGGGAATAATATATTTATTTTTTTTTCATTATTTTGGAATATTTTTTTTTTTTTTTTTTTACACATTTGAAAAATTTTTTTTTAACTTTTTTACTTTGCCCCAGGGGGGGACAATACAGATCGGTGATCTGCCAGTTTGCATAGCACTCTGACAGATCACCGATCTGAGGAAAGTGCAGGCTGCTTCACAGTGCCTGCTCTGAGCAGGCGTCTGTGAAGCCACCTCCCTCCCTGCAGGACCCGGATCCGCGGCCATCTTGGATCCGGGTCTGGGAGCTGCAGGGAGGGAGGTAAGACCCTCGCAGCAACGCGATCACATCGCGTTGCTGCGGGGGGCTCAGGGAAGCCCGCAGGGAGCCCCCTCCCTGCGCGATGCTTCCCTGCACCGCCGGCACATCGCGATCATGTTTGATCGCGGTGTGCCGGGGGTTAATGTGCTGGGGGCGGTCCGTGACCGCTCCTGGCACATAGTGCCGGATGTCAGCTGTGATAATCAGCTGACACCCGGCCGCGATCGGCGGCGCTCCCCCCGTGAGCGCCGCTGATCGCGTATGACGTACTATCCCGTCGGCGGTCATACGGGCCCACCCCACCTCGACGGGATAGTACGTCGGATGTCAGGAAGGGGTTAAGGGAAAATGAAATCCAAACCTACAGGGTCCTGCGTGAAAAAGTGATTGTCTCTAAACCTAATAACTGGTTGGGCCGCCCTTAGCATCAACAACTGCAATCAAGCGTTGGTGATAAGTGGCAATGAGTCTTTTACAACGCTCTGGAGGGATTTTGGTCACTCATCTTTGCAGAATTGTTGTAATTCAGCCACATTGAAGGGTTTCTTAGCATGAGCCGCCTTTTTAAGGTCATGCCACAGCATTTCAATCAGATTAAGGTTAGGACTTTGACTAGGCCGCTCCAAAGTCTTAATTTTGCTTTTCCTAAGCCATTCAGAGGTGGACTTGCTGGTGTGTTTTGGATCATTGTCCAGCAGCATAACCCAAGTGCACTTCAGTTTGAGGTCACAAAAAGATGGCCGCATATTTTCCTTCAGGATTTTTTGGTAGACAGCAGAATTCATGGTTCCATTTACCACAGTAAATCTTCTAGGTCCTTAAACAGCAAAACAGCCCCAGACCATCACACTACCACCACCATATTTTGCTGTTGGTATGATGTTCCTTTTTTGAAATGCTGTGTTACTTCTACACCAGATGTAGTAGGACATACACCTTCCAAAAAATTAAACTTTTGTCTCGTCAGTCCACAAAGTATTCTACCAAAAGTCTTGGGGATCATCAAGATGTTTCCTGACAAAAAGAGATGAGTCTTTATGGTCTTATTGCTCAGCAATGGTTTTCATCTTGGTACTCTGCCATGCAGGCCGCTTTTGCCCAGACTCTTTTTTATGGCAGAGTCATGAACACTGACCTTAACTGGGGCAAGTGAGGTCTGCAGTTCTTTAGATGTTGTGGGGTCTTTTGTTACCTCAGTCGTTGCTGCGCTCTTGGGATAATTTTGGCATGCCGGCCACTCCTGGGAAGGATCACCACTGTTCTATGTTTTCACCATTTGTGGATAATGGCTCTCACTGTGGTTTGCTTTAGTCCCAAAGCTTTAGAAATTACTTTAGAACCTTTTCCAGACTAGTAGATCTCAATTACTATGTTTGTCATTTGTCCCAGAATTTCTATGGATCGCGACATGCTGACTAGCTTTTTGAGGATCTTTTTGTCTACTTCAGTTTGTTAGGCAGGTCCTATTTAAGTGACTTCTTGATTGAGAACAGGTTTGGCAGTAATCAGGTACAGATGTGGCTAGGCACGTTGAACTCAGCTTCCCAAAGATGTGATAAACCAAAGTTAATTTATGTTTTAAGGGAGGGGGGATCACTTTTTCACACAGGGCCCTGTAGGTTTGGATTTCTTTTTCACTTAATAATAAAGACTCACATTTAAAACTGCATTTTGTGATTACGTTTGTTATATATGTTTAATATTTACATTTGTTTGGTGATCTGAAACATTTTTGCATGACAAACATGCAAAAAATAGGAAATCAAGAAGGGGGCAAACACTGTTTCAGTCCGGTTTCACATGTCCAGATAATTCCGGTACCGGAGAAATCGGTACCGGAGTTATCCGTGTCCGTGTGTCCGTGTGCTCATGTAGCACATCAGTGTGGCACACGTGCGGCAGCCGTGTGCCGCCCGTGTGCTGACTGAGGACCACACGGACCGTGCAGGAGACAGTGCTACAGTTAAGCGCTGTCCCCTGCTTTTGGTGCTGAAGCCGGCATTCATTCCTTCTCCCCAGCAGTGAGATAAATCTGTCAACCTTTGCCATTAATGATAAGGTAATTCTAATGTTCCTGTCCTCTAATGATAATGAGCTGATACAGACCCTTCCATCTGATGAAAACTAAAGGACCCTACTGTCAAATTATTGGATTATTTAACTAGCTCATATAACATGTTTTTGACAACTCGCATTATTTAATGAAATTAAGAAGAATTTAATTATACAATCTTCTAATGGCAATTTGATGAATGTGATAACTATGTCACAGTCTGCACAGTAAAGCTGAAGTAAACTCACAGAAAATATATCGGCCTGTTGTGTGTGCACTAGAGGAATGTGTCAAATTTGGAAGATTTCAGGACCTTTTATAGAGAAAGTTACTTAAAAATAGGAAAAAAGGCTAATTATTTTTGAAAATCATTAATGATAAAAAAGAGACAGATCCTGCTATCTAACAAAAGTTACATGATTTTGTCAATGCTACTTTCAAATGATGACCTTAGGCTGCTTTCACACGTCAGTTTTTTGCCGTCAGTCACAATCCGGCAAATTTTGAAAAAAATGGATCCGGCAAAAGTTGCCACCGGATCCGATTTTTTCTCATAGACTTGTATTAGCGACGGATGGCCTCACGTTTCATCCGTTTTTCGCCGGATCTGTCGAAAATTGTTTATCCAGCGGTCTGAAAAAACAGGCAAAGTAACGATTTTCGTGTCCGTCGAAATGCTTGCTACAATGTAAGTCTATGGCGCCGGATCCATCAAATGACGAAATCAGTCGACGGAATCTGTTTTTTTTTTAACTGAGCATGCTCTGATTTTTTTAAGGATCCAATTAGCTGGATCAGCTAGTCGGATCCGACAAAGAAACGGATCCGTCGCATCAGTTTTTCACAATCTGCGACCGATCCGTTTTTTTCAACATTCGACAGATTGTGACTGATAGCAAAAAACTGATGTGTGAAAGCAACCTTATTTTAGTAACCCCATCTTCAAATTTTACAAAGATGACTTGGCTGACAACACCCTTTCATGAAAAGGAGAAGATTCTACTGATGTTTTCCTTCAATGGTAATGAAATGACTCTGCTGCCATTATCCCAGTCTACACAGTAAAGCTGAACTTACCTCAGAATATCAGTCTATTGTGTGTGCGCTAGTGAAAGATTTGAGGATTTTTAAAGGGATATTTGTTGATTTTTTAACTCTGTAATGATCAGATAACACGGACTTTGTCATGTAATAATATTGAAATTAATCCTACCGTAAATTGACCCTGTCTTCCAATGTTAATGACTCTGTTGACTCCACCCTCTGATAATAATAAGATGACAATAATGAGATGACTCTACTGAAGCTATTCTCTAATAGTAATGAGATGACTCTTCTTACTTTGTCATAGTCCACACAGTAAAGCTAAAGTAAGCTCAGAAAATGGCAGTCTATTGTATGCGCTCTAAATGAAAGATATTGACATTTTTCTAGGTATAATTATATAAAAATAGGAAAAGCAGAAAAATATTTTAAAAGAATGACTAATGATAGTAAGTTAATTATGCAAATCTCCGCAAGGAAAAACAATACTTCTTGAATAATGATAATAAGATGATACCGACGCTGTCATCAAACAAAGGTAAATAACTCAATGTCAATCCAACTATCATATGATAATGAGATTATTTAACTTACCCAGTCCTATAACACTAATGAGATTACTTTAATGATGCTATGCTCTAATGATGATGAGACAACTCTGCTGACTTTGTCACAGTCTGTACAGTAAAACTAAAATCAGCATCACATATGTCAAATGTTATGTCTATAAGTGTGTGAAAATTATAGTTACATAAATTGGTTTTGGAAAAGATGTTTATTGTAAAACCATGCATTAAATAATGTTCTTTTATTTAAAAAAAATAATTTACAAATCTCTACCAGTGATGGAAAAGCAGTGGGAGATTTCCCTTAACCAGTTTCCGTTGTTCATATTTTCTCCATGTTTGTTTTTTTGCTGTGGTTATTACAAGGAATGTATTGTGGGATTGGAAGTCATTAACCAGTCAGTGAATATTTCACTCAAATGTTTGCTCTTGTAAAACCTTTTAACAAACTGAAGGACTGGAGAAAATGAACTGTATACTTCTCCCGGATACTTTATTTTTCTCCACAAAACCAAAAATGTAAAAGTGTTATCATTACGTAGCTTCATTGATTTAAATAGTTAAAAAAGCAAAAAAAAAAAAAAAAAAACATTTGATGCACTTTTGTAATTTTTCATTCAATTTTAAAATGTAATTTTATATTTCACATTTGTTCCAAGAGAAAAATCACATAAATATGTACATATTACAATAAATCATAAACTTCATTATATACGATTGTCCGGCTCTCAGCTAGAGCTCGGACTCATTAAATGCTCATTTTAATATCAGGTGGAAACATTTTCAAAAACGATTAGAACATCTGAACCTATTTCCCCCCCATGGTATAACATCCAGCCCCTCATCCCTCAGTGTATAAAATCCAGCCCCTCGCCCCCTGGTGTATAATATTCATCCCCTCGTCCCCCGGTGTATAACATCCGATCCCATTGCTTCAGGGGTATAACATCCAGCCCCTTTGCCCCCAGTGTATAACATGCGGCCCCCTGGTGTATAGTATCTGGCCCTCCTTGTATAACCCTGGTCCCCCACATGCCATCTGCCATTACTAACATGTAGAAGAACGGCCACCGGGGTAACAAGTCCGTTCATGACTTTTCTCCCTCTTGAATCTTCCCCATCACATGTCAGTAATATTATTGAGAAGTGAAAGGAACTCAGCCATGAAGTGGAGACCCCGTAACGTTGAAGAGCGGGGACTGCACTGTGCCCCTGTACAGATGGTGGAGGGGGATAATGCTATGGGGATGTTATCAGGGGGCGGCCTCGGACCCTCAGCTCCAGTGAAGGGAAATCTTAATCTTCAGCACAAGACATTGTGGACAATTGTATCTTCAGCTTCGTGAGAACAGTTTGGGGAAGACCCTTATCTGTCCCCCATGACTGTGCCCAGAGCACAAGGTCCATACAGACATGGGGGGAAAGAAGATGAGCGATTGTGACCCCGGCCGCCCCCCAACATGACAATCTGCACCACAAATGATCTTCTGGATGAAGGGGCAAAAAATTCCAGCAGACTCCTCCAGGATCTTGTGGAAAGACTTCCCAAAGGTTTGGAATTTCTTTATGGGGGGAAAGGGATCGACTCCCCCTGTTTACAGTGATCTTTGCTTATACCTCTCAATACCGCTTTCCGCAGAACATTCTCTGCTGATGGATCCACAGAGCGGCGGACGTGTGACGGTTTCCACGTAAATGAGCGTTTCCACGCAGGATGGGGGCAGCACATAAAGGACGGAAGATTTCCATTTCTTTCCCATCCCTGTAAATCAATATGTAAATGATCAGTTTTACACCTTTTATGAATCACCGGCTGACCAGGATTTTTCCTCGGGGCGACCTGTGCTCTGTGTGCAGGGCCGAGCCGGTGACACGACGCTGCCGAGTGACTCATGTAGACTGATAAAGGACGAGGGATCGGACAAACACGACTGACATCATTTCTACATAAAAACAATTATGGCCTCTTCTGATACATATGATTGCAATCTGCTCATCCTCACAGTCCTCAGCGGCATCTCTTATTGACAGGGCTCAATTCCCCGGATGACATGAAAGGCAGCGCTGCGGCTTAAAGCAGATTGAATTACTCCCTTTGAGGCATCAGGTCCAAAAAGCTCAGCTGCAAAGCGGGATCCGAGGTAGAAAACAACTGTGAGATATTGTCAGAACAGGAGAGAAAAAGACTGTAGGAAGGTAGATAGATAGATAGATAGATAGATAGATAGATAGATAGATAGATAGATAGATAGATAGATAGATAGATAATAGATACATAATAGATAGATAGATAGATAGATAGATAGATAGATAGATAGATAATAGATACATAATAGATAGATAGATAGATAGATAGATAGATAGATAGATAGATAGATAGATAGATAATAGATACATAATAGATAGATAGATAGATAGATAGATAGATAGATAGATAGATAGATAGATAATAGATACATAATACTGTAGATAGATAATACATAGATAGATAATAGATAGATAGATAGATAGATAGATAGATAGATAGATAGATAATAGATACATAATAGATAGATAGATAGATAGATAGATAGATAGATAGATAGATAGATAATAGATACATAATACTGTAGATCGATAATACATAGATAGATAGATAGATAGATAGATAGATAGATAGATAGATAGATAATAGATACATAATAGATAGATAGATAGATAGATAGATAGATAGATAGATAGATAGATAATAGATAATAGATAATAGATAGATAGATAATAGATACATAATACTGTAGATAGATAATACATAGATAGATAATAGATAGATAGATAGATAGATAGATAGATAGATAGATAGATAGATAGATAATAGATAGATAGATAGATAATAGATAGATAATAGATGATAGATAGATAGATAGATAGATAGATAGATAGATAGATAGATAGATAGATAATAGATAGATAGAGAGATAGAAAGTATATAGATGATAGATAGATAATAGATAGATAGATAGATAGATAGATAGATAGATAGATAGATAGATAGATAGATAGATAGATAGATAATAGATATATGATAGATAGATAGATAGATAGATAGATAGATAGATAGATAGATAGATAGATAGATAATAGATAGATGATAGATAGATAATAGATAGATAGATAATAGATATATGATAGATAGATAGATAGATAGATAGATAGATAGATAGATAATAGATAGATGATAGATAGATAATAGATAGATAGATAATAGATATATGATAGATAGATAGATAGATAGATAGATGGATAGATAATAGATAGATAACAGATAGATAGATAATAGATAGATAGATAGATGATAGATATATAGCTAGATAGATAGAGAGATAGATAGATAATAGATAGATAGATAATAGATAGATAGATAGATAGATAATAGATAGATAGATAGATAGATAGATAGATAGATAGATAGATAGATATAGATAGATTAGATGGAGAGACAGATACGATGAAAGAAAGAAAGAAAAAATAAATAGAGAAACATACAGTTCTAGCAAGTATTGAAGTACAGCCCCTCCCCAGGAGACTGAAAAGTGACAAGGGGGCTTCATACAAAGCAATATCTCTGTCTAGTTTTACTGTCCTGCACTATTATTAATCCTCAAGCAGTACAACACTGTGGTCATGAATTCGGCCATCTTCTAATGATAATGAGGCGACTCTGCTCACCCTGTCCCAGTCTATGCAGCAAAGCTGACAAGTTCACTGTAGAAAATAGGAACTGACCGATTATTGTGTGTACTCTAGTGGTCATTTAATTAAAAAAGCAATAATTTGACAGTTACATATAAATAATAAATCATCACTACTTTTAATAATATGTTTTTTACATGGTGTCATTTTCTGAGTATTCATTTCCTTTAGTGAAAAAAAAGGGTTTTGCTTTTAAGGGGTTATAGATATTCACCCATGAATATCGGATACATATACTAGTACACGGGCAATATACTGGTCCTATGATGGGTCTGTTATAGGTCAATCTCCGGCTCTACTCTTTTTGGGGGTCGTCGCATTGACAAGATGCTTTCCATCCCTGACATGGAGCCTGAGCTCTGTGAAGTCGCAGACAGAAGCCTGAACATTGCAGAAGCTTCTAGATCAAAGGATCTCCTGCCTAATAACCCGTCTGTGATTGAGGCTTCTGCGGGGATATGACGGGGATATGACGAATGCTCGTTACAAGAGAGGTAAATCGCATCATGTCTCACCAAATGGTTCTCTGATGATGTCACCGGCTCACGATGGCCAAGACGCTTCCTGACCTGGACTGGTGGGACGGACGCTGATTGACAGCTTCTGATATTGCTCTCTTTCCAGACCATGACCGGAGACTGATGGTTGCGGCTCACAGGGGATATAATAAATCAGTGGGGATTATTCTGTAATCGTGATTAAAGGCCAATTCCATTCTAATCAGCATCCATGTGTACTCGGGGTATTAAGGTTGATTATATTTGTGGTCCTGAAATGGCAAGTATCTCCGATTATGGGAAGGGGTCTTGTTTTGGGTTTTTTTGTTTTTTTTTTACCTTGATTACAAATGATCCCATCTTCCTTTCCATGGCTTCAAAAGAAAAGTAGTAACCACGAGGGGAAGCCAGCGGCAGAGCCACGAGAGTTTGAACAGGTCGCCAAAGCGACCCGTCGGCCACCAATATTATAAATGGCAACTCGTAGGCGGAAACCTTGTTACAGGTTCTGTATTGGGACCCAGAAGCTTCAAGCTGCACCTCTGATCAAGCGATTAGGCGAAACCCCAAGGGCCGATCTCTGAGCCCATAGACCCATTAGTCAGTTACACAGGGTGTATGCTCCGCAGACATTACTAGCGGCTAGTGAGCAGGGGGTACAAATCACTTTCATGCCATCAATGAGGGTGGTAGTCACTGATTTACCCCACTATGGGGTTACTCATGCTCTAATTAAAGGGGTTGTCTGCCTAAGGAATATTAATAGAGGAGGTGTTCCTTATTTAGGACCTTTAATTATTGGCCATAATGGCAAGTATAGAGCGTCCCATGAACCATTTCCAGCCCATCAACATGAATGGGCGCTGTGCAATGCTTCATTTTCCCTACAAGTAAGTTGTGATCCCATATAGTGGCCATATAATATACTCATACCGTGCCCAAATAAGGCCACCATGGGGGGACCATGGGGGGACCACCGGCCAGTCAATACTATTGGGAATGTAGATGCCTCTTTGTCATAGGTTTGTAGTGTTGGGGGAGCCAGCGTTGGCATTTCTCATCTAGCTTTACTAATCAGATTTTTTTAAATAGTAAATTCAAGGTAAGATCCCCTTAAAGGCAACATCACATTATTATAGGTCTCTTTAAATGAAAGTATCAGTGTAATAAAGTGATACTAGTGAGTGTAATTACATCAACCAAATAGACCCCCAAAATGTCAAACAGGACAGGAGGATTAAAAAAAAAAGCAATAATAAAAAAATCTTGATTCTTTGAAGTCACATGATATATCACATGATTCTTCTCAGCCACTCAGAAAGTCTACAAGATTTTTTTTTCCGAAGAGACAAAAACATAAGTCCCAAATACTGAACTTACTATACATCTGCTGAAACAATAGAAAAAAACTAACAATAAAGCAGAAGATGAAACTCACTGGTGACATCACACAATATAAGGCGTGATATACAGGAGTGACATCACTGGTGACATCACTGCTAACACCATATAAGGCATGATATAAAGGAGTGACATCACTGGTGACATCACTGCTAACACCATATAAGGCATGATATACAGGAGTGACATCACTGGTGACATCACCGCTAACACCATATAAGGCATGATATAAAGGAGTGACATCACTGGTGACATCACTGCTAACACCAAATAAGGCATGATATAAAGGAGTGACATCACTGCTAACACCATATAAGGTGTGATATACAGGAGTGACATCACTGGTGACATCACTGCTAACACCATATAAGGCATGATATACAGGAGTGACATCACTGCTAACACCATATAAGGCGTGATATACAGGAGTGACATCACTGGTGACATCACTGCTAACACCATATAAGGCATGATATACAGGAGTGACATCACTGGTGACATCACTGCTAACACCATATAAGGCATGATATACAGGAGTGACATCACTGGTGACATCACTGCTAACACCATATAAGGCATGATATACAGGAGTGACATCACTGGTGACATCACCGCTAACACCATATAAGGCATGATATAAAGGAGTGACATCACTGGTGACATCACCGCTAACACCATATAAGGCATGATATAAAGGAGTGACATCACTGGTGAGTGACATCACCGCTAACACCATATAAGGCATGATATAAAGGAGTGACATCACTGATGACATCACTGCTAACACCGTATAAGGCATGATATAAAGGAGTGACATCACTGATGACATCACTGCTAACACCATATAAGGCATGATATACAGGAGTGACATCACTGGTGACATCACCGCTAACACCATATAAGGCATGATATAAAGGAGTGACATCACTGGTGAGTGACATCACCGCTAACACCGTATAAGGCATGATATACAGGAGTGACATCACTGGTGACATCACCGCTAACACCGTATAAGGCATGATATACAGGAGTGACATCACTGGTGACATCACTGCTAACACCGTATAAGGCATGATATACAGGAGTGACATCACCGCTAACACCGTATAAGGCATGATATACAGGAGTGACATCACTGATGACATCACGACTAACAAAATAGAACTTAGGACTGATAAGCGTGACCTCGACCATTGTATCACTGCTGACAAATAGATAAGTCCGCGAGTGACCTCAATGCTGATATTATAATGTCAGAGGCGGCATCACTGATAAATGTTATTCAATTATCAGGTGTAGAGACAGAGTGTGACATCACTGATTACGTCCATGCTCTCTAAACATAAGCTACTGATGACATCACTGCTAACAACAGATAAGTTACAGTGTAAAAGAATGACAAATGCTGCAATCCCAATATAAGTTGTATTGTGCAGGAAGGATCTCACTTATTTGTAAACACTATAATGATTAGGAGAATAATCACTGATAAGAGTTCTGCTCTCCGAATATAAAGTATGTAATGAAGTGACATCACTGATGACGTCAGCGGTGACAAAATAAAAGTTGTAATGACAAGTCAAACATACAAGAAATTACGGCACAGGTAAAATCAGTACTCACCAAATACAAGCTGTAACGCAACAGGAGTGACATCACTGCATTACAACGTGAACTAATGACATCACTGATGACATCACTGCATCACAATGTGAACTAGTGACATCACTGATGACATCACTGCATCACAATGTGAACTAATGCCATCACTGATGACATCACTGCATCACAATGTGAACTAGTGACATCACTGGTGACATCACTGCATCACAATGTGAACTAATGCCATCACTGCATCACAATGTCATCTAATGATATCACTGATGACATCACTGCATCACAATGTGAACTAATAACATCACTAATGACATCACTGCATCACAATGTCATCTAATGACATCACTGATGACATCACTGCATCACAATGTGAACTAATGACATCACTGCATCACAATGTCATCTAATGACATCACTGATGACATCACTGCATCACAATGTGAACTAATGACATCACTGATGACATCACTGCATCACAATGTCAACTAATGACATCACTGATGACATCACTGCATCACAATGTGAACTAATGACATCACTGATGACATCACTGCATCACAATGTGAACTAATGCCATCACTGATGACATCACTGCATCACAATGTGAACTAATGACATCACTGATGACATCACTGCATCACAATGTGAACTAATGACATCACTGATGACATCACTGCATCACAATGTCATCTAATGACATCACTGATGACATCACTGCATCACAATGTAAACTAATGACATCACTGATGCCCACATATAAGCTATATCCTACAGGGCCGATCTCTCGAACTGATACATTGTATCATGTACAAGAATAACATCATCATTAAGAATTCTCTTCTCTAGATAGAAAGCAGTGACATCACTGATGACATCAACGATGACAAAAATGAGTTACAATGTAAAATAATGACTTCACTAAGAAGAAAACCCGCTGCCCAAATATAAGTTACATTCCGCAGGCGGCATCTCTGCTCCCTGTACATTTTATCATGTTTACGAGTAACATCATTATTAACAGTTCTCCTTTCTGAATATGTAGTAGTGACATCACTGATGACATCAACGATGACAAAAAAATAAAAAAACTGATATCGCTGAGAAGATCCCCGCTACCAAAATATAAGCTATGTTCTGCAGGGGGCATGTCTCTTACTACTATATGTACAGGAGTGAGATCATTACTTGTAGTTCTCCTTACTAGATATAATGTTGTGACATCACCGATGACATCAGCAGTGACGAGAAAAATGAGTGACATCACTGATGATATTGTATGGGTATACGGAAGAGTGACATCATCAATGACATCAGAGGTGAGAAAATAAAACAATGACATCACATGTGAAAGATCCATTGCAGTCCAATAGAAGTGATTCTGTATAGGAACAACTTCACTAATAAGATACATTCTCATCCAATATAAGTTATAATGTCCAGGCGTGATATTTTACGCCGTATTTCAGACCTCATCAGATACAATGGCAGAATGGAACGAGAAGCCTGAAGCTGATGTCCCCGGCTCCTTCCATGTCCAGGAGGAGCCGCCTGCTTGGCATCTTCCAGCCCGGGATGCGGCTCCGCTGCCGGCGCTGCTCCCTCCAAACCGCTGCTGTTTGCATTTATTTAATATCATCTGGCGGTTACGGCTCTGAACATACAAAGTGTCAGTCATCGCATTCCTAATATTCTCCGCGAGGGATGATTTATGATCTTCCCAGACCAATGTAGTGATAATAAAAAAGAAAATATTCTGCAAGTGCTTGATAAATATACGAAGCGGCGCTCAGGCCTTTGTACGGGCCAAGACGCCGCCGGTGCCGTACAGATTATTTACTCTGGAAGATCAGAACCTCAGCGCGGGGCAGCGTTCCTACACTCAGCCCTTACATCCAAGTTATTTGTGGAATTCACTTGCAGCAAGAACATAAATGGGCGATAATATGCTAAGGGAAGTCTCTACGTATTAGTAAGAAACTGCTTAAAGGGATGATTTTACTACTGGAACTAGTGATACGGCTGTGTACGTCTTAGTGCAACAATAAAAACGATACCTTTCGTGTAGTACTCCGATGTGCCAGCGCTGAGAAATCAAGCTTTGATGCCACATGCAAATTCACCTGGAAGTGCAGTGGGGGCGTGTCACAGAACTCCAACTGCACCGACCCACCATGCACTTCTAGGCTGATTTGCATTTGAGCTCAAAGCTGGATTTCTCAGCACTGACACATCGCATTATTACAAGGCTTATATCATGTGTATCGTTTTACCAAGACCTACACAGCCATGCTGCTAGTTTATGTCTTAAAATCCCCCCATCCAGTTCCCTTTAAGAAGCAATTACTTCATATATCAATATGGTAAGTAATGCCCTTGTCAAAACAAAGATGAGAACAGTTCAAGGGGCACCGTGCCCTGTAGAGCTGACCTGTCCCTTTTGTTAAATTATCCAGGGACCACTACAGGTGAACATGGACTCCCACTAATGTCTTTATATTAGGAGATTTGATACACATTAATAAATATATTAATACAAAAATTTTATTCAACTTTCTAATGCAAATTCGGGGGCCGATTCATCAAAGCTTTTATGCCTAAAAAAAAGTTTCATAAAAGTTTTGAAAAGTCGTCAACTTTTGCAACTCTTAAAGAATGAAGAGCTGATGACTCCTACCTACATGCCCCCCTCATTAAGTCCGGAGAGAAAATCGACGATCTCGATGAATAGGCCCCCTTATACGTCAGTTTCTCACCATTTTCAAAACGTTCTTGGCTGAAAAAATCTGTACGTATTTACTTCTCACAGATGAGGGATTGTATCCTAACTGCACATAGGCAGCTGCACCAATTTGTCCTGATAGTTTGCCACAATGTTTCAGCGCAGGAAAAATGTGTCAACCTGAGAGTTCTGACTGTTCTCGATTGTCTAGCGTTGATACAATAGTAAAAAAAAAATGTCATCTTCAATAATGATTCTTATGCCAGTGTGGAAATCAGAATCTTTCCATTTAATCGACAGCAAGCTTATGTCTTGACATAGGTGAAGACTTATTTACAAGTATTAGGAAGTTCATTATGAGATAATTAAGCTTCATTTACATAAAAATAGTAAATTGTCTGGAAATACGTAGACTTGGGGTCCCCAAAGTTGTTTCCCCTGATAAAGCATATTTACAGGGGTTGTACTTTTTTTTATATTATACCCTTAAATGATTTTAAAATAGTAACTTATCTAACTTTCTAACATGCTCCATTAATCCAAGGCAGAAATTCCTGTTTAGCATTTCCACCCTGAATTTGTGATTCACACAGGGAGTGTTTCCTGGTGGAAATGTGACCACAGCTGTAGGTGAAGGGGGATAAGTAACTGCTCAGCCCCCTTCTCCTTCATAGCCAATGCATAGATACAGAAAAGGGGCTGGCTTAGTTATTAAAATGAAGCAGTCAGCCAGCCCCCTTGACACACAGCTACTGTCAATTGCCATCACCTATGTCAAACACAAGCTGGAAATGGCGACCCAACCCCAGAATCAGAGGAGATAGATAAAGTTCGCTCCACCTTGGATAATTGAAGTATATTGAAGGTTATATTATTTGCTGTTTTAGTCACGGTCAAAAATATTTTCTTTTTAACTTGTAAACGCATTTAAAAATTAATTAGTCTACTATATAATTGTCTAAGGGTCACTTCCGTCTGTCTGTCTGTCTGTAACGGAAATCCCAAGTCGCTGATTGGTCGCGGCAAAACAGCCATCGCAAATCAGCGATGGGCACAGTCCGGCGGCAAAATGGCCGCTCCTTACTCCCCTCAGTCAGCGCCCGCTCCATACTCCCCTCAGTCAGCGCTCACACAGGGTTAATATCAGCGTTAGCGGACCGTGTTATGCCGCGGTGTAACGCACTCCGTTAACGCTGCTATTAACCCTGTGTGACCCACTTTTTACTATTGATGCTGCCTATGTGGCATCAATAGTAAAAAGATCTAATGTTAAATATAATAATTAAAAAAAAAATCGTTATATACTCACCGTCTGTTGGCCCCTCGGATCCAGAACAGGCCTTTCCCGCTCCTTGCGATGCTCCGGTGACCGCTCCATGCATTGCGGTCTCGCGAGATGATGACGTAGCGGTCTCGCGAGAGTAGCGAGGAGCATCGGTAAACGCTTCGCCTGGATCCAGGGCCAACGGAAGGTGAGTATAGAACTATTTTTTATTTTAATTCTTTTTTTAAACAGGGATATGATGCCCACATTGCCATATACTACGTGGGCTGTGCAATATACTACGTGGGCTGTGCAATGTACTACATGGGCTGTGCAATGTACTACGTAGGCTGTGCAATGTACTATGTGGGCTGTGCAATATACTACGTTGGCTGTGCAATGTACTACTTGGGCTGTGCAATATACTACGTGGGCTGTGCAATGTACTACGTGGGCTGTGCAATATACTACGTGGGCTGTGCAATGTACTACGTGGGCTGTGCAATATACTACATGGGCTGTGCAATGTACTACATGGGCTGTGCAATATACTACATGGGCTGTGCAATATACTACGTGGGCTGTGCAATATAATATGTGGGCTGTGCAATGTACTACGTGGGCTGTACAATATACTACGTGGGCTGTGCAATGTACTACGTGGGCTGTGCAATATACTACGTGGGCTGTGCAATATATTATGTGGGCTGAGCAATGTACTACGTGGGCTGTGCAATATACTACGTGGGCTGTGCAATGTACTACGTGGGCTGTGCAATATACTACGTGGGCTGTGCAATGTACTACGTGGGCTGTGCAATATACTACGTGGGCTGTGCAATATACTACGTAGGCTATGCAATATACTACGTGGGCTGTGCAATGTACTACGTGGGCTGTGCAATGTACTACGTGGCTGTGCAATGTACTACGTGGGCTGTGCAATGTACTATGTGGGCTGTGCAATATACTATGTGGGCTGTGCAATATACTATGTGGGCTGTGCAATGTACTACGTGGGCTGTGCAATATACTACGTGGGCTGTGCAATATACTACGTAGGCTATGCAATATACTACGTGGGCTGTGCAATGTACTACGTGGGCTGTGCAATGTACTACGTGGCTGTGCAATGTACTACGTGGGCTGTGCAATGTACTACGTGGCTGTGCAATGTACTACGTGGGCTGTGCAATGTACTACGTGGGCTGTGCAATATACTACGTGGGCTGTGCAATGTACTACGTGGGCTGTGCAATATACTATGTGGGCTGTGCAATGTACTACGTGGGCTGTGCACTATACTTCGTGGGCTGTGCAATGTACTACGTGGGCTGTGCAATGTACTACGTGGGCTGTGCAATGTACTACGTGGGCTGTGCAATATACTACTTGGGCTGTGCAATGTACTACGTGGGCTGTGCAATATACTACGTGGGCTGTGCAATGTACTACGTGGGCTGTGCAATGCACTAGGTGGGCTGTGCAATGTACTACATGGGCTGTTATATACTACATGGCCGGCCGCGAACAATCAGCGACAGGCGCAGCCCGGCCGCGAATTGGCGCGGGATTTGAACCACGCTTCGCTAATTGGTCGCGGCCGGCCGAATCCTGTGTATAAATTGTATTATTCTAAAATCTTCATAAATAAACTACATCGGGCTACCGTCTAGTTTATTTATAATTATTTATGACAATATTAAGATTTCATTGAGAATAATTGCATGAGTTTTTGAGAAAAAGATGTTTGCTTTTTACAAAAACAGCGCCCCTCTTGTTAAGAGGTTGTGCCTGGTATTGCTACTTTGCTTTCTTCTGCATTACCTTTGGGTCCAATTTTGAGATCAATATGAGATTGGTGGGGATCCTGCACCGTACACTCCCAACACTTAGCTGCTCTCAGCTACTATGGCAGCCGAATGTAAAAAGAAAACAGAGCTGGAACAGCACAGCGCCATACACCCTGTAGTGGCCTTTTTCGGTATTGCAGGTCAGCTTCTATTAAAGGGAATTTGTCAGCTGGATTTTACCACCCAAACTATTTATACAAAGACAAGTTCAGTAATACCTTTACATGGCCAGTCTGATCCTCCGTTCCTGATAAATCAGTGTTTGAATTGAAATGCAAAATGAGGCTGCCGAGCTATGGTAGATCTGAAGCCTCTGTCACTCCAGCTTTATTCCCTGCCAAGTGCCGCCTCCTCCTGCTTGACTTATCAGGCTCTATGCTGTATTATTTAAGACAGATGAGTAGTCAATCAAGCAGGAGGAGGCGGTGCTGGTCAGAGAATAGATATGGAGTGATGGAGGCTTCAGATCTATATCCTAATTTGCATATCAATTCAAATGCCGATTTCTCAGGAACGGAAAAATGTACTGGCCACGTAAAGTAATTGCTGGACTTTTCTTTGAAAGAGCCACATGTACATATAAACAGCTTGGGAAGTGAAATCCAGCTGATAGACTGCCTTTAAAGTGGATATGATCTGAGTTGCAGTACCCAAAAGTGACCACTGCACAGAGTATGGAGCTGTGCAGCCCTGGCTCCATTTACTATGGGGGTGCCGAAAGTGAGACCCTTACTGATCTGATATTAAGCATATTTAATCAATATTCGAGCCTGGACAACCCCTTTAATCCAGGATCTTGCAAACTTTGACTGCTTGCCCCCCCCCCTTTTATAGCACATATAAAAGTATCCCGTGCAAATGAAAGGGTCTACCCATAGTCTGGAATTAGATAAAACCCACCCAAGCATGATCCCACATTTCCCAGCTTCTCCTCCGCCATCAGGCAAAACACACATCTCATATTCCTGCCTGCAGCCATCAACGATCCCTCATACAGGAGCCGCGGAAAAGTAAAATTGATTTAGGTCTTATTGATTTTTATGAGATTTTCTCTGCTTAGACTGACAAGGAATAACCAGAGACTCCCTGACACTGACTAGTGATGCCACGTCAAGGCCGCATGCTGATGAGCCTGCAAGCTAGAGGATTGACTAGCGATCTAAAGGATTGACTAGAGATCTAGAGGATTGATTAGAGAGCTAGAGGATTGACTAGAGAGCTAGAGGGTCGACTAGAGAGCTAGAGGATTGACTAGAGAGCTAGAGGATCGACTAGAGAGCTAGAGGATTGACTAGAGATCTAGAGGATTGACTAGAGAGCTAGAGGGTCGACTAGAGAGCTAGAGGATTGACTAGTGAGCTAGAGGATCGACTAGAGAGCTAGAGGGTCGACTAGAGATCTAGAGGATTGACTAGAGAGCTAGAGGATTGACTAGAGAGCTAGAGGATCAACTAGAGAGCTAGAGGATTGACTAGAGATCTACAGGATTGACTAGACAGCTAGAGGATTGACTAGAGAGCTAGAGGATCAACTAGAGAGCTAGACGATTGACTAGAGAGCTAGATGATTGACTAGAGAACTAGAGGATCGACTAGAGAGCTAGAGGATTGACTAGAGAGCTAGAGGATCTACTAGAGAGCTAGAGGGTTGACTAGGGTGCTAGAGAGCTAGAGAACTGACTAAAGAGCTAGAGGATCGACTAGAGAGCTAGAGGATTCACAAGAGAGCTAGAGGATTGACTAGAGAGTTAGAGGATCGACTAGAGAGCTAGACGATCAACTAGAGAGCTAGAGGATCGACTAGAGAGCTAGACAATCGACTAGAGAGCTAGAGGATCGACTAGAGAGCTAGACAATCAACTAGAGAACTAGAGGATCGACAAGAGAGCTAGAGGATTGACTAGAGATCTAGAGGATTGACTAGAGAGCTAGAGGATTGACTAGAGAGCTAGAGGATCGACTAGAGAGCTAGAGGATAGACTAGAGAGCTAGACGATCAACTAGAGAGCTAGACGATTGACTAGAGAGCTAGATGATTGACTAGAGAACTAGAGGATCGACTAGAGAGCTAGAGGATTGACTAGAGAGCTAGAGGATCTACTAGAGAGCTAGAGGGTTGACTAGGGTGCTAGAGAGCTAGAGAACTGACTAAAGAGCTAGAGGATCGACTAGAGAGCTAGAGGATTCACAAGAGAGCTAGAGGATTGACTAGAGAGTTAGAGGATCGACTAGAGAGCTAGACGATCAACTAGAGAGCTAGAGGATCGACTAGAGATCTAGAGGATTGACTAGAGAGCTAGAGGATTGACTAGAGAGCTAGAGGATCAACTAGAGAGCTAGAGGATTGACTAGAGATCTACAGGATTGACTAGACAGCTAGAGGATTAACTAAAGAGCTAGAGGATCAACTAGAGAGCTAGACGATTGACTAGAGAGCTAGATGATTGACTAGAGAACTAGAGGATCGACTAGAGAGCTAGAGGATTGACTAGAGAGCTAGAGGATCTACTAGAGCGCTAGAGGGTTGACTAGGGTGCTAGAGAGCTAGAGAACTGACTAAAGAGCTAGAGGATCGACTAGAGAGCTAGAGGATTCACAAGAGAGCTAGAGGATTGACTAGAGAGTTAGAGGATCGACTAGAGAGCTAGACGATCAACTAGAGAGCTAGAGGATCGACTAGAGAGCTAGACAATCGACTAGAGAGCTAGAGGATCGACTAGAGAGCTAGACAATCAACTAGAGAACTAGAGGATCGACAAGAGAGCTAGAGGATTGACTAGAGAGCTAGAGGATCGACTAGAGAGTTAGAGGATAGACTAGAGAGCTAGACGATCAACTAGAGAGCTAGAGGATCGACAAGAGAGCTAGAGGATAGACTAGAGAGCTAGACGATCAACTAGAGAGCTAGAGGATCGACAAGAGAGCTAGAGGATTGACTAGAGAGCTAGAGAATTGACTAAAGAGCTAGAGGATCGACTAGAGAGCTAGAGGATTGACTAGAGAGCTAGAGGATCGACTAGAGAGCTAGAGGAATGACTAGAGAGCTAGAGGATCGACTAGAGAGCTAGAGGAACGACTAGAGAGCTAGAGGATTGACTAGAGAGCTAGAGGATTGACTAGAGAGCTAGAGGATTGACAAGAGAGCTAGAGGATTGACTAGAGAGCTAGAGGATTGAAAAGAGAGCTAGAGGATTGACTAGAGAGCTAGAGGATCGACTAGAGAGCTAGAGGATCGACTAGATAGCTAGACGATCAACTAGAGAGCTAGAGGATCGACTAGAGAGCTAGACAATCGACTAGAGAGCTAGAGGATCGACTAGAGACCTAGACAATCAACTAGAGAACTAGAGGATCGACAAGAGAGCTAGAGGATTCACTAGAGATCTAGAGGATTGACTAGAGAGCTAGAGGATTGACTAGAGAGCTAGAGGATTGAAAAGAGAGCTAGAGGATTGACTAGAGAGCTAGAGGATCGACTAGAGAGCTAGAGGATAGACTAGAGAGCTAGACGATCAACTAGAGAGCTAGAGGATCGACTAGAGAGCTAGACAATCGACTAGAGAGCTAGAGGATCGACTAGAGAGCTAGACAATCAACTAGAGAACTAGAGGATCGACAAGAGAGCTAGAGGATTGACTAGAGATCTAGAGGATTGACTAGAGAGCTAGAGGATTGACTAGAGAGCTAGAGGATCGACTAGAGAGCTAGATGATAGACTAGAGAGCTAGACGATCAACTAGAGAGCTAGAGGATTGACAAGAGAGCTAGAGGATTGACTAGAGAGTTAGAGGATCGACTAGAGAGCTAGACGATCAACTAGAGAGCTAGAGGATCGACTAGAGAGCTAGACAATTGACTAGAGAGCTAGAGGATCGACTAGAGAGCTAGACAATAGTATAGTATTTTATCATTCATCACTTTTGCACTTTCTCCAGCACTGTCACTTTATAGTTACACCAGCAGCTGCAGCTTGGATAAACCTAACTGTTGCACAACTCTTAGGGTAGACAATATAGATCAGCTGGAAGAGTAGAACCCATAAATATAAAACATAACTTTTACTACCAATATTAAAATGGACAAATGATACATAACAAAAGAAAGTGCTCACGCCGAAAACAGTGCATAGTAAAAAACTGGTTGAATCTCACCGATTGTAGACAGAGGGTACCCCCATCGATGAGAGAGGGTCCCAGGGAGGGTCCAATATCAATAGAACCGTAAGGGTAAGGGACGGGGACCTGTTACTACTCCCCTGTCGTGCCCCAGCAAGTGACTCCTGCCCTTACAAGGACAGGCCCGAATGAGTCCTACTATGGACACCCCCCACCAAATGTCATGTAGTAAACGCCTCCCAACGCGTTTCTTCTCCGATCACGGAGATTCATCAGGGGAGTTCAAAGAAATCCATCAGCATGGTATGCTCAAAAGTTCATAAAATTCCAGGCAAAGGCAGTGGCCATATACCATCCAAGAAAAACCGATGTTCCAATATGGCAGTCCGCCACAATCAGTGAGTAATGTTATGTATCATTTGTCCATTTTAATATTGGTAGTAAAAGTTATGTTTTATATTTATGGGTTCTACTCTTCCAGCTGATCTATACACTTTATAGTTACCACATAGTCTGGCCTGTGTTACTTCTTGACCTCTTCCTGTGCCGCGGTCCCGTGTCATGTGTTGTGGGCGTGGTGCCCGCCTGCTCACATGACCGGCGTCGACGTCACGGAAATGAGGCTTCGGACGCACAGTGCTGGATTTGCGGTTCACGCATGCGCATTTTTCACTCGTTTCACTTGGTCACATGATCGGATGTGACCGCTATTTATATGGGACTGGGACCTCAATTAAGCCACGCCCCCTGAGGAAGCGGCAACGTTCAAATGCGAAACGCGCGTTGGGGTATGTGACTGGGCTCCGGACGGGACCTCTATATCATCCCACATGGGTAATTAATTGCTTTACTTATTTTGTGTGTGCTTTGGCTCCCGGCTACTTTTGTAGCACTCTTGCATTGCATTTTATTATACCTCTATATTTCTCTGCTGGGCTGCCTGTTTTTGGCAGATAGTCTTTAGTGCACACTTTGTGACAGCATATGTATTACATATCTATATATCTAGGATTTTCTTGTCCCGTACTGGTGTTCTCAGCTCACCACTGTATCCACGGATTTAGTCACTTTGTTACTTCATTGTAATTGGTAATATTTTATCTTGATATTGATGTATCTTTAATAAATTTTGTACTTTTTGCTCTAATTGTTTTTTCTCCAATTAGTGTTATATCTATGTTTGAGTCGCCATTTTTTGGTAGTACAATACACGGCTGATGTTCTTTTATGTGAATGTATAGAGTGTATTTCTGAATCAGTCAATGTTAGCTTCATTGGAAAAAACTGCTTTTCTTTTAAAAAAATAAGTAAATGTCTAAGTGACCCTAAACTTTTGAACTGTAGTGTATATACACACACACATACTGTATAGATATATATGATTCGTGTTCACGCTTCCCCCAGGCTGGGTGTGCTGATCATTCGAGTAGCTTTCAGGGCCGGCTGATGGGAATGCGGAGCCCCTGCCCTCTATTTGTGCAGAGCAGCGTCCTGGCAACAGAACAATTTTCTATCATCAGGGATAAATGGCCTGAACAGAACATTCTGATAAAAAGGAGAGAAAGGGAAGAAAGAGCCTCAGCCCGGAGCCCCTGATTGCTGCCGCTGCCCTCCCTGCCTGTCATCCCTTCACCAAATCCTCCTCCCCTGCACAACCTGAGCTGCGGCTGTCACCAGTAATAATCCTGTCTCCTCTGCACATACAGAGCGGGGGGCTGCGGGCGCCGCACAATGCCCCCATTATTATTACTGTTACACACTCACCTCACTTATATATTGTGGACGAGCCGGGGGTATTACTACAGGAATAAACAGCCAGATGGAAGGAGTCACATTATGTGATTATCAGAAATGCTAATACTAGGCAGATAGAAGATAGATCGATAGATCGATAGATAGATAGATAGATAGATAGATAGATAGATAGATAGATAATAGATAGATAATAGATATATAGATGATAGATAATAGATAGATAGATAGATAGATAGATAGATAATAGGTAGATAGATAGATAGATAAATAGATAGATAATAGACAGATAATAGATAGATAATAGATAGATAAATAGATAGATAATAGACAGATAATAGATAGATAGATAGATAATAGATAGATAGATAGATAGATAGATAGATAGATAGATAGATAGATAGATAATAGATAGATAGATAATAGACAGATAATAGATAGATAGATAGATAATAGATAGATAATAGATATATAGATGATAGATAATAGATAGATAGATAGATAGATAGATAATAGGTAGATAGATAGATAGATAGATAGATAGATAGATAAATAGATAGATAATAGACAGATAATAGATAGATAATAGATAGATAAATAGATAGATAATAGACAGATAATAGATAGATAGATAGATAGATAGATAGATAATAGATAGATAGATAGATAGATAGATAATAGATAGATAGATAATAGACAGATAATAGATAGATAGATAGATAGATAGATAGATAGATAATAGATAGATAGATAATAGATAGATAAATAGATAGATAACAGATAATAGCTAGATAGATAATAGATAATAGATAGATAGATGATAGATAATAGATAGATAGATAGATAGATAGATAGATAGATAGATAGATAGATAGATAATAGATAGATAATAGATATATAATAGATAAATAGATAGATAGATAATAGATAGATAGATAGATAGATAGATAGATAGATAATAGATAGATAGATAATAGATAGATGATTGATTGATTGATAGATAGATAGATAGATAGATAATAGATACATGATAGATAGATAGATAGATAATATATAGAAAATAGATAGATAATAGATAGATAATAGATAGATAGAAAGATAGATAGATAGATAATTGATAGATAATAGATAGAAAACAGATACACAATATATAGATAAATAATAGATAATAGATAGATAGATAGATAATAGATAGATGATGGATAGATAGATAGATAGATAGATAGATAGATAGATAGATAGATAGATAGATAGATAGATAGATAGATAATAGATAGATGATGGATAGATAGATAGATAGATAGATAGATAATAGATAGATAGATAGATAATAGATAGATAGATAATAGATAGATAGATGATAGATTGATAAATGATAGAAAATATATAGATAATAGATCGATGACTGTGACCAACCTACATCTATAGGAAATCATCAGAGAACCCCAGCACACACTGGACACAGACCTGTATATTACTATATATGTGTATATATATATATGTACTGTATATGTTAGTGTGTGCTGTATACATGGATCTGGATATATGAGCTTGAAGAAGTGTTAATACAATAGCTAATTTTTATCAATTAAGAAAATGTAAAGTGAATGAATAAAATCATTAATCTTTGCCTTCATTACTTCTTCTAGCTGCACTTATCACTTGCACACAGGTTTTGAAGGAACTGAGCAGGAGGTTGTTCCAAACATCTTGGAGACTGGACCCCAGATCTTCTGTGTTTGAGACTTGTGCGGATCCTTCTGTCTCTTCATGTGATCCCAGACCATATATATAAGCATTTATCTCTGTATATATGCTATGTATGTATATGTATGTATGTGTACATGTATGTTTATATGTATTTATCTTTGTATGTACTGTATGTTTATATGTCTCTGTATATGTTTTTGTGTACATATGTATATATATATTTGCTTATGGTGTACATTTATAATATATGCCATATGTATGTGTGTGTATATGTATATACACTGTATATGTTTGTGTTTAGATATATTTGTATGTTTGCATGTACTGTATGTTTATATGTCTCCGTACATTTTTATGTGTCCATATGTACAGTACATATGTATATATATATATATATATATATGTGTATTCACGTTTGCATATGCTGTATATTTACAATATATACTGTATGTATATGTGTGTGTATGTATATAGATATATATATATACTGTATATAGTTTTGTGTTTGCATGTACTGAATGTTTATTTCTCTCTGTATATGTTTACCTGTATATATATATATATGTATCTTCCTTTGTATATGTTGTATACTTACAATATATATGAATGTGTGTGTATATATAGTGTATATATTTCTGTGTATGTGTTTAGATGTGTTTGTATGTACTGTATGTTTATGTGTCTCTGTATATGTTTACATGTTCATATCTTACTATATACTTACCTTGTAATGTCTTCACATCCTGTTCCGTCCAGATGTGTCCGGATCCCAGAATTCTAAGCAGCGGAAGTTCACCGACCGCCATATTGGGACACCCAAGTGATGGGTGTCTCAATATGGAAACTGCTGGTGGTACCAGCCTCTTGCACGGTACCACCAGTGGAACACCGTCACACCACACACACTGTATACGCCGTACGCACCACACACACACACTGTATATGCCGTACGCAGCGGAACACCGTCACGAACACGCTGCCCCCCAGACCCGCCCTCCCGATGCGATAGCATCGGCCTCCATCTAGTGTATATATATGTATCTGTCTTTGTCTATGCTGTATGCGTACAATATATGTATGTGTTATATACTGTATATATTTCTGTGTATGTGTGTTTTTATGTATTTGCATGTTTATATGTGTTCATCTCTCTGTGTATACGTATGTGTCGATATGCCTGTGTATTTGTCTACATGTATACATATAGGTATATTTCTATTCTGTACGCATGTGTGTAACAAATCAGGTCAGAAGTGAGTTCACTCTTCCCTTCCCTACAATGTAATGACATAATAATATTTTGCCACTTTTATTTATGTAGACGCGACCTGCGCCACCACCGGCAAACCAAAGCGTCCATTAGTAGGGTCCATGGAGGTCCTGGTAAACGGCGGTGTAGACGGGGGGCTTCTGATCCTGGAGCCCGGCGCACCACATGCCGCATGTCCCCGTCCATAGTCACGTACATTGTCCTTGTTATATGGAGACAGGACAGATGGGGCATAGGGGATGGGCGGACGGCCATTGGTGCCATCTACAAGCAACGCATCCATCCCAGGACATTGTGTCATTGTGTCATTGTGTGTTTTCCATCTCTATATATATGATTCGTTGTATCCGCCTCACATTCCAGCTCACCATAGAAGATTAATGATCTCACATTAGTATTTTCAAACACTGGGTGCAGCCAATTAATAATTACAATCATCGGGACGCTTGACAAGAACCAGGCTCCAACTTTTCCCTCCGACATAAACCAGACTCCTCGTGTCCCCCACCTCCCCACAACTTAGATCTACAAGGTGGCTCCTTATAATAATTACCCTCCCCCCCTCCTCCCTTCCGCTTCTTCCATCCTCCGGGGTAAACGAAGAGTTAAAGGCTGGAGGAAATAATAGGAAACAGTCAACTAATTAACCGCGTGTAATTAATAAAGCTCCGAGATCGGTGAGAACCATGTATTTAATTATTTTTTTTTCATGATTTGCAAGACAAATAATTGGCCGTGTTGTTACAAGGACTGGAGTAATGCTATTATCGACGGGAATCATCTCTAGGGTCAGGCCTGAGCCAAATTCTAATTCCAGTCGTATAGGAATGGCCAGGAGAAAAAAAACGCTTACTATTATTACTGTATGGTCATTGGAAATGATATCATGAATCTGAAAAAAAATCTGCAAAATGCAATAAATCATCCCAGAAATGAGATCACCGAAGATACATTGTAACCATGTAAAATACAATACAAAAAGGATAATAAAGTGCACGTGGAGTGTAGTAATATACTTGTATCACAGTGTGGTATAATAACAGTAATATCGTATTATTGGCACATACAATGTGTAATACGGTGCGATATTATACAATCTAATAGGTGTAATAAAGTATAACAAGTGTAGTGTAGTATTATAGCACAATATAGTATAATATGCTGCGTCATGTCTAATATAATAGGTGTAATAAAGAATAACAAGTGTAGTGTAGTATTATAGCACAATACAGTATAATATGCTGCGTCATGTCTAATATAATAGGTGTAATAAAGAATAACAAGTGTAGTGTAGCATTATAGCACAATATAGTATAATATGCTGCGTCATGTCTAATATAATAGGTGTAATAAAGAATAACAAGTGTAGTGTAGCATTATAGCACAATATAGTATAACATGCTGCGTCATGTCTAATATAATAGGTGTAATAAAGTATAACGGATATAGTATGGGACCACAGATATAAAATAACATAATAAATGTAATATAGAGGCATAATATCATATAGTGCACAGGCATAGTACAGAATAATAGGTAGTTTTGTTATATGCTGTATTATAAGGGTAAGATAATATTATTAAATTATGCTAAAATATAAGGGTAAGGCTATGTTCACACATTGCGTTTAAGCTGCTTACAAAAAACACGTTTTGCTTAGTTTTTGCTGCTTTTTTTGCTTAGTTTTACTGCATTTTAGCTTCATTTTTGCAGCGATTTTTGCTTTGTTTTCACGGTTTTTGCTTAGTTTTTGCAGCATTTAAAAAAAAAAAAAACACTGAAAACAAGTGACATGCTGCATTTTGAAAAGACCAAGCTTTTATGACAAACCAGTCAGGAAGAAAAAACAAGCTGTGTGCATGAGATCTCTGCTGGTACTGTAAAATCCATCTAAGACTATGTATTAAAAAAAGCTGA
This sequence comes from Ranitomeya variabilis, assembly GCF_051348905.1. Taxonomy (NCBI): domain Eukaryota; kingdom Metazoa; phylum Chordata; class Amphibia; order Anura; family Dendrobatidae; genus Ranitomeya; species Ranitomeya variabilis. Next base: position 30,190,256 of record NC_135237.1, read on the forward strand.
AAAGAAAACCACAGCAAAAGCGCAACGTGTTAACATAGCCTAATATAGTATTATGTAATATAGTATAAGGATGATATAGTATAATATAATAGAAATAATAACGTACAATAGGTATAGATGTGTGTAATATAGTATTATCATAGGCTGCTGTAGTGTAATATAAAAGATATTGTATAAAGTGATATAGTGTGATAGATATTATAAAGAATGATAGGTATAGCACGGTATTGAAGTATGCTGTCATATAAGTGTAATATAGTGTGATACAATATAGTATAATGAGTATGATATAATAGGTATAATAAAGTGTAAGAGATACAGAAGAGTACCATAGATGTAATATGACAAAATAAATGTGACATAGAGGAGCAATATCATATAGTGTTATAGGTACAATAAGGAGGGTAAGATGTTATTACATAGTATAGTACGATATAGTATAGTAGGTATAATAAAGAAAAGTATCATAGATATGCCATAATAAATGTAACAAAGAGGGTAAGATAGTGTTATATAGTATAATATAGTATAATGTAATAGGTGTAATAAAGTACAATAGATAAAGAAAAGTACCATAGGTATAATATAACATAATAAATGTGATATAGAGGTGTAATATCATAGCGTGTAATAGGTATAATAAGGAGGGTAAGATGGTATAGTATTAGTATGATATAGTATAATATAATAGGTATAATAGATATACCATAATAAATGTCATAAAAAGGTATAATACAGAGGGTTATATAGTATTATACAGTATAGTATGATATAATAAGTATAATAAAATACAATAGATAAGTAAAAGTACCATAGATATAATATAATAAACTTAATAAAAAGGGTAAGATAGTATTATATAATTACCTGTGGCATAAAGGTAAGATATAAGGTATAATAAAGAATAATTAATATAGGATAGAACCATAGACATAATATCACGTATTATAATAAATGCAATATAGTATGTGTATGATATAATACAACTTTATGCTATAATAAAGAATTACAGGTATAGTTTAGTGTTATAGTGTAATGTGATACGATAGGTGTCATATGGCTGAAAAAAAGACATAAAAGATAGACTAATACAATAGGTATAATAAGGGTATACATGTATGATAGTGCACTGTAGTGTAATAAGTGGAATCTAGTATCTTATCATGTAATATGGTTGATGTTGTAGATGATGGTGTAATATCCTATAGTGTGATAGGTATAATACAGAATGGTACGTATAGTCTAAGGGTAAGCTGGCGTTATATAATACAGGCAATAAGTGTGATAGCCGTATAGTCTGGTGTTATAGCGCAATGTGACAGGGTATTATCTCAGTCTGCTCTACTACTCCAGAGACATAGTGATCGGGAATACAGATTGTGAGCCCCAATGGGGACAGGGATGATGATGTCTGTAAAGTGCTGCGGAATATGATGGCGCTATATAAGAGAGTAAATCTATAAAATAATAAAATAAAAATGATGTAGTGTTATATGTGTGATATTGCCTAAAATAATAATAATATACGAATAGTGAAGTATGTAATACAGTGCAGTGTAAGTGTAACATACGGAAAGTATCTTATAATTGCATGAAATAGTATAATATTCAATAAGTGTAAAAGTCACTATAAAATCCACATCCATATCTGCTCAGATGTCAGCACCTCAGATGTCAGCACGTCGCAGTCAAATCCACGGTGGAAAAATGTGAATCCAGCCCAGTCTGGAGAGCAATATATATATTATACTATAGCAATATATAGTAGGTATAATATAGAGTAGTCCGGTATATGGTATAATAACAGGTGTAATGTAGATTAGTATTAGAGATATAATAACGTCCAGCACAGAATAGTATAACAAGGTATAGAATATATAGTAGAATAAAATACAGGATATTATAACAAATTATGTCACATACATATAGTACCAGTTATCAAAATATACGCCCATACTATTAGATATACATGTATGGATATGTAATATATCTTCATATCACTACTTGGTAAAGTGTTACACATAATTGTAGAAAATGACAAATGAAGTAATAGAATATTCCATAGCAAGCTATAAATGGGATTTAATAGCATGAATTACAATGGTATTGTGTATTATTTCTTAGCAGATTGAATCGACTTTATAACGTAATAAAATAAATATATATAGTATATGTGTGTGTATAGGGATAGGTTTATATATATATATATATATATATATATGTAAGATGCAAATATATATATACGTATAATATGTTAAGTGGAATTGTTATAATATAGTATTGCTTATAGTGATACACATATATATATAATGTCATTGGATACAGCAGACACCATATAATAATATAGGATAATGATGTCATATAGCAGCACAGTATATAATATAGTGTATAACGCCATACAGTATTATATACGTCGCACTCTATATAACTGATAGACGCTTCCATATATCCACAACCCCCACTAATGTCCAGAAGCAGAAGCTACTATGCCCCCTCCACACGAAGAACATTGGAATATACTGTGTGCCGTGTCCAGTCAACTACAAGTACCAGCATGTCCTGCCGTCCCCTGAGAGGTGGAACATCACTATTCCAGCAGCTGGACATAATACTATCAATGATCCTCTCTCCAAATCCCATCTGCCCTATTACATGACACGGCCCTGGGTAGAGCGGTAAATTGCGCCCATTTTCTGCTGTTTCCACCGCTGTTTACAGGTAAATGAATCGTCTTATTATAGTGTCGCTTCCACCTGACTGCACCTGTGCTGGGAACATCGAGGGGGAAGGGGCACAACCGAAACTGCTTCACTGATTGTAAGGGGGCGCTACTAAGATGTTGGAAGAGCACAATGTATAGGTGTCACCCCAATATACCAGTAATTTATATCCAGATATCGCCCCAATATACCAATACTTTATATCCATATATCGCCCCAATATACCAATAATTTATATCCATATGTCGCCCCAATATACCAATACTTTATATCCATATATCGCCCCAATATACCAATAATTTATATCCATATATCGCCCCAATATACCAATAATTTATATCCATATGTCGCCCCAATATACCAATACTTTATATCCAGATATCGCCCCAATATACCAATACTTTATATCCAGATATCGCCCCAATATACCAATACTTTATATCCAGATATCGCCCCAATATACCAATACTTTATATCCAGATATCGCCCCAATATACCAATACTTTATATCCAGATATTGCCCCAATATACCAATAATTTATATCCATATATCGCCCCACTATACCAATACTTTATATCCAGATATCGCCCCAATATACCAATACTTTATATCCATATATCGCCCCAAATATACCAATACTTTATATCCATATATCGCCCCAATATACCAATAATTTATATCCATATGTCGCCCCAATATACCAATACTTTATATCCAGATATCGCCCCAATATACCAATACTTTATATCCAGATATCGCCCCAATATACCAATACTTTATATCCATATATCGCCCCAAATATACCAATACTTTATATCCATATATCGCCCCAATATACCAATAATTTATATCCATATATCGCCCCACTATACCAATACTTTATATCCAGATATCGCCCCAATATACCAATACTTTATATCCATATATCGCCCCAAATATACCAATACTTTATATCCATATATCGCCCCAATATACCAATAATTTATATCCATATGTCGCCCCAATATACCAATACTTTATATCCAGATATCGCCCCAATATACCAATACTTTATATCCAGATATCGCCCCAATATACCAATACTTTATATCCAGATATCGCCCCAATATACCAATACTTTATATCCAGATATCGCCCCAGTATACCAATACTTTATATCCAGATATCGCCCCAATATACCAATACTTTATATCCAGATATCGCCCCAATATACCAATACTTTATATCCAGATATCGCCCCAATATACCAATACTTTATATTCAGATATCGCCCCAATATACCAATACTTTATATCCATATATCGCCCCAAATATACCAATACTTTATATCCATATATCGCCCCAATATACCAATAATTTATATCCATATGTCGCCCCAATATACCAATACTTTATATCCATATATCGCCCCAATATACCACTAATTTGTATCCAGATATCGCCCCAATATACCAATACTTTATATCCATATATCGCCCCAATATATCAATAATTTATATCCAGATATCGCTCCAATATACCAGTAATTTGTATATGAAATATCGCCCCAATATACCAGAAATTTGCATATAATATGTCGCCCTGACCAGTAATCTGCATCCAGTCGTCATCCCTTATGTGCAACCATGAACAAATCTTAGAAGCGTCCAATGTTTTAATTCTGTGACAACATTTCTACAACAAATACTATTTTCCAGCCATAATGGCCCTGCAATGAGTCCCATATAGTACATACAGCGGGTACGGAAAGTATTCAGACCCCTTTAAATCTTTCACTCTCTCTTTCATTACAGCCATTTGGTAAATTCAATAAAGTTCATTTTTTCTCTTTAATGTACACTCTGCACCCCATCTTGACTGAAAAAAACGGAAATGTTGTAATTTTTGCAAATTTATTAAAAAAGACAAGCTGAAATATCACATGGTCATAAGTATTCAGACCCTTTTCTCAGACCCTCATATTTAAGTCCCATGCTGCCCATTTCCTTGTGATCCTCATTGAGATGGTTCTGGGACACCCCAGGATCCTGGTTGTTACAGTAGCATTGCTTTCCTCACACTCCACACCAGAAGGGGGAGCTCTGGTCCAGCTTGTGGGTGGCTCCCCTATATATAGATTCTGGTCTGGAGGGAAAGTGAGGGCAGGGAGTTCCTGTCAGAGACAGAGGAGACGGAAGCAGAGGGGCCGTGCAGCCACGAGAAAGAAAGAGAGAAAGAGAAAGCCGAACAATTTGTAGAGAGCGTGTAGGAGCAGCGGAGCACAGGAGAGTGAGAACTGGGGAGGACAGCTGTGACTGGGCTACCTCCCTACAGAGCGCAGACACCGGTAGCCGGAAGACAGAGGTTGTGAGGGACTCCACGGCTCACAGCAGAAACCGGCAGGACAGCTGGATTCCAACTCACCTGTCCGCCCTGACACCTGGAGACACAGTGGCCTATAAAGCCCGGGTCGTGATAGAGACCCTATAAAAAGGTTCGAGCCACCTGTCATACGGGTTAGTGTCCTATCTACAAAGAGGACAGAGAGAACAGTGAGGACCTTGATAGAAGCCTAGGGCAGCAAGGAACTACACCACAGCACTAGAGGAAAGGCTTGTAACTCCACCTGGTAAAGGGGACTCCCAACTCGCTTCCTAGCCATCCGGACGCTACCTGTACCTGTAATCTGGTGCCCCGGACTGTGGCTGCCTGAATTAATCAGTAAACCAGGTAAAGCGATTGCAAACCTGTGTCTTCCATTTATTGCTACACTACCCAGCATCTTCATCCATGCACCGGGAGCCCTGGGGACCCAGCTTCACCTGTGGGAAGCCATATCATCTTAGCTGCCATAACATCACCCCAGTGGACCTCTTTTAGCAGCGTCGGTCATCACTGACGAAGAACCACAGGTGGCGTCACAAACACAAATTTTATTCAAAACCCCTTTAAAGACTTTTCCCTTAACATGGGCACCCAGGGCCACGGACCGGGTCGCCGCTGCCATGACACATCCCTTTAAGTACCGGACCTGATACCGAGTACCCCACAGCCCTGGCGGGCGACTCAGTTCTACTTCATTTGAGTCCAGCTGTGTTTAATTAAACTGATAGGACTTGATTTGGAAAGGCGCACACCTGTCTATATAAGACCTCACAGCTCACAGTGCATGTCAGACCAAATGAGAATCATGAGGTCAAAGGAACTGGCCAAGGAGCTCAGAGACAGAATTGTGGCAAGGCACAGATCTGGCCAAGGTTACAACAGAATTTCTGCAGTACTCAAGGTTCCTAAGAGCACAGTGGCCTCCATAATCCTTAAATGGAAGAAGTTTGGGACCACCAGAAGTCTTCCTAGACCTGGCCGTCCAGCCAAACTGAACAATCATTGGAGAAGAGCCTTGGTGAGAGAGGTAAAGAAGAACCCCAAGATCACTGTGGCTGAGCTCCAGAGATGCAGTAGGGAGATGGGAGAAAGTTCCACAAAGTCAACTATCACTGCAGCCTCCCCCAGTCAGGCCTTTATGGCAGAGTGGACGGATGGAAGCCTCTCCTCGGTGCAAGACATATGAAAGCCCACATAGAGTTTGCTAAAAAAACACATGAAGGACTCCCAGACTATGAGAAATAAGATTCTCTGGTCTGATGAGATGAAGATAGACCTTTTTGGTGATAATTCCAAGTGGTATGTGTGGAGAAATCGAAGCACTACTCATCACCTGCCATATACAATCCCAACAGTGAAACATGGTGGTGGCCTCATCATGCTATGGGGGTGTTTTTCAGCTGCAGGGACAGGATGACTGGTTGTCATTGAAGGAGATATGAATGCGGCCAAGTACAGAGATATCCCGGATGAAAACCTCTTCCAGAGTGCTCTGGACCTCAGACTTGGCCGAAGGTTCACCTTCCAACAAGACAATGACCCTAAGCACACAGCTAAAATAACAAAGGAGCGGCTTCAGAACAACTCTGTGACCATTCTTGACTGGCCCAGCCAGAGCCCTGACCTAAACCCAACTGAGCATCTCTGGAGAGACCTGAAAATGGCTGTCCATCAACGTTCACCATCCAACCTGACGGAACGGGAGAGGATCTGCAAGGAAGAATGGCCGAGGATCCCAAATCCAGGGGTGAAAAACTTGTAGCATCATTTCCAAGAAGACTCATGGCTGTACTAGCTCAAAAGGTGCTTCTACTCAATACTGAGCAAAGGGGCTGAAGACTTATGACCATGTGAGATTTCAGTTTTTCTTTTTTAATAAATTTGCAAAAAATTTCTGGGGTTTTTTTCAGTCAAGATGGGGTGCAGAGTGTACATTAATGAGGAAAAATTAACTTTTTTGAATTTACCAAATGGCTGCAATGAAACAAAGAGTGAAAAATTTAAAGGGGTCTGAATACTTTCCGTACACACTGTAGGACTTATCCAGCCATAGATGTAACGATAATTAGGAACTATTTGAACATTAATGATAATTATGCCTATGGCACTAAGATCAATGAAAAAAATGGAGCAACAGCTATCAGATAACCTTATAGTTTTTAAGTTGGCCAAAAATATATAATAGAATGAATTCAATCTTTAAAGATTAAGAAAGGTGACTCCAAAGGAGAAGATCCATGGAATATACATCCAAAACGTGGAAACTCTGTACTGATTTATATCAGCCGGTCACCCAAAATGGGAAAATAGAAATGCTCAAAAGAGAGGGGCAAATCTCATAGGTAATATGGAAAAAAGAAAGAAAGAAAGAAAGAAAGAAAGAAAGAAGGAAGGAAGGAAGGAGGGAAAGAAAGAAAGAAAGAAAGAAAGAAAGAAAGAAAGAAAGAAAGAAAGAAAGAAAGAAAGAAAGAAAGAAAGAAAGAAAGAAAGAAAGAAGGAAAGAAAAAAGGAAAGAAAGAAAGAATTGATGGATAGATAATAGACAGATAGATAGATATATAGATAGATAAATAGATAGATGATAGATAATAGATAATAGATAGATAAATAGATAGATGATAGATAGATAGATAGATAGATAGATAGATAGATAGATAGATAGATAGATAGATAGATAGATAGATAGATGATAGATAGATAGATAATAGATATATAATAGATGATAGATAATAGATAGATAGATAATCGATAGATGATAGATAGATAGATAGATAGATAGATAGATAGATAGATGAAAACAATAATTAATAACATGATCCCCTCTTTTAATGATGAATTAATTTTAAATTAATATTCGAGCAAAAAAACAATAATATAGGAAAGAAAGAAAGAAAGAAAGAAAGAAAGAAAGAAAGAAAGAAAGAAAGAAAGAAAGAAAGAAGAGTTTACAAATCTCAATGTAGCGTTGCCCCCCCGTGCTCGTCTCTCCGCCTCTGAGTCCGGGGGCCGTTTCTGTTTTTGCATAGCGGTTGCTAAATATATGGACCCTAAAGGTAAAGCAAATAATTGCTCCAAGGAAACTTGAGGAAATCTGAAGGAGCTAAAAATAAACCAGGAATAAATAACCAGAGCGGGGGCATCGCCTGCATTTACTGCAATTAAGGCGTCTGTCAGACTCTGGGGGTCACGAGTAAAGGGTCCGCTTTTGGAGAGGAATTTTTCTTAGTATTTTTTCTCTTGGTGTCACTTTGTCTCAGCATCACGACAGTATATACAATCTGAGTCTTCATTACGGGCTCTGTGCGCAGTCTCTAGTCCCAGTGTAAAGCGATGGGTTTGGGGGGTTTTGAGCTTTTTGTTTGGAAATACCAAAAACTAAAGCAATCATCACATTTCTAAAAAATATATATAGTTGAAGGTATATATGAAGAGGAAACTGGCTGAGGCACAGCTATAATGGGGACAGGGGCTACAGTCGCACATGGGCCCCCGGAGCCAGGATGGGCCCCTAAAGCCCCTTTGGCCCCTATGGGTAGACCAGCACTATTGATAGCTGGGGGTTTGTTGGCGATTTTGCCATAATTGTCCAGTTCCACCACTTTAAATATGGAGAAAGCCTTTTCTTTTTAATAATGGACATTGCTCAGTTGGAGGATAACTTAAAAATATTCCAATAATGCCAAAATTTTAACAACAAAAAAAAAAATCAGTGCTCGAACCCGCGTCAGGCTCATTGATTGTAAAATTGAACTTCAGGTTTGTTACAATGTATTTCCAGACGGAAAATTGTATAAATTTTTGTAATTTTTTTTCCTGCTGGAGAAAAAAAAAATTTATTTATTTATTTATTTATTTATTTATTTTAAATAAATGTTGACTTTTTTTTTACTTTTCCATTTTTATTATTTTTTTTCTCTTTTTTTATACTAAATGGTGAAAGTAATGATAATGAGTAATTTATAATCCCCTCCTCCGCCCAATACACTCTCCTGCATTACCGGCCATGATTCCGCCATTGGACTATGTCAGTTGACGACACATTTCTCCATTGTGCAGAACCTTCAGTTACCGTCGGCGTCTCTAATCATGGCGTTCCCCCTATCATGTGCTGCGCCCACAATAGACCCGTGCGGGGCCGCTGACGCCTGCCTGTCTGTTCTATGGCCGTGTACAAGGTATAGGTGCCATGTCCTGTGCACCATCACTAACAAACTCCGCACTCCAACCTTACTCATGTTCCACAGACGGACTAATAACAGGGTGATATGATCTGTCGCTGGTAATTACAGCTCTCCAGGCTCCTATATTGGAGAGGAGAGGTAGAAGGAAGCAGGTGAGACATGCTGGGACTTGTAGTCCAGCAGCCGAAATAGATGTAGATGACATATATATATTATAAATATAATGTAATAGATACAAAAAAAAACAGATGTAGCAGAGCTGAGTTTGCCATTTGGCAGAGCTCATAGTGATACCATCATCGTAGCCCCATTTTATACATACGGGGGGATTAGAATTAAGTGAATAAAGTTGACAGATATCCACATAGGCCTTAAATAAAATAATAGCAGCACGGTGGATCAGTGGTTAGCACCGCACGGTGGATCAGTGGTTAGCACCACACGGTGGATAAGTGGTTAGCACCGTACAGTGGCTCAGTGGTTAGTACTATAGCCTTAGAGCGCTGGGATCCTGAGTTTAGATTGGACAGCAATTGAATATCAGGGAAAACTCCTCTACCAAATATATCCCACAACAAAACTCGGAGTATATAATCCCAAGACTATTTCTTAATAAAATATAACAATTCAATTTATTAATGTAGACAAAAGATATACACAGACTTCATAGACAAGGTACAGACAGAGCTCGTATACGGGGGACAGAACACACTGAAATTGCAACACGGGTTCAGTTTAACAGAACACTATAAACATACCATGCTGAACACATATATAATAAACTGTTTCAGAAAAGTGCATAGTGCCTAATAAAGTGCAGCAGTGTATGTTCTTAGTTTGGCCACATCAGTAACTTGTTGTGTAACCTATAATAAATCCTAATGTAGGAAGAAAGAGATGTAATAAGGCCATGTTAATCTCACCCATAAGGTGTGTGCCAGTGTCTGTCCAGCAGCCCCGACGCGCGTTTCGCGTTGGGCTTCCTCGGGGGATGAGTCTGTATGTTCTCCCCGTGTTTGCATGGACTTCCTCCAAAGACATAGTGATAGGGAATTAGATTGTGAGTCCCAATGGGGACAGTGATGATAATGTGTGTAAAGCACTGTGGGATTAATGGTTATAGACATCATAAGGTTAGATTAAGAGACAGCACCAGAGTAGGGGAACCCTGTCCCATACAGTTCTGTAAACCGGGACCCAAGTGGACCGGGTGGTCAACAGGCAGAGAGAAGTTCTACTTATGGGACAACCAAATGTTTGGACATTTAAATCCTTTTTTTGACTGTGTCTATGTGCATGACACCACTGGGGCAGAGAGAGGGCAGAGAGAGAGAAATAAAGAGGGGAGAAAGTAGACAGAGGGAGAGAGAGTGTGAGCAAGAGAGTGGGGGAGGGGGAAAGGGTAGAGAGAGGGGGAGGGTGGAGAGAGAGAGAGTAATAGAAAGAGACAGGAGGAGAAAGTAGACAGCGGGAGAGCAAAAGAGTGAGAGAGAGAGAGAGGGGAGGGATAAAGGGTATAGAAAGAGGGATAGAGAGACAGAGGGGGAGGGGTGAGAGTAAAAAGAGAAAGATAGAAGGGAGGAAGTAGACAGAGGAAGAGAGAGGGGTAGAGAAAGAGAGAGAGAGAGGGGTAGAGAGAGTGAGAGAGAGGGGGGAAGAAAGAGTAGATAGAGGCAGAGAGGGTAGAGAAATAGAGGGGTACAGAGAGTGGGAGAGGGATTGAGAGATGGGAGGTGTAGAGAGAGAGTGAGAGAAGGAGAGTAGAGAGAAGGTGGAGTGGGAGAGGAGAGGGTAGAGAGATAGAGGGATAGAACAAGTGAGAGAGGGTGAGAGGATAGAGAGAGGGAGGATGAGATGGGGTAGAGAGAGTGAGAGAGAGAAAGGAAGGGGGAGCGTAGAGAGAGAGTGGAGAGGGGAAAACAGTAGAGAAAGGGGGAGAGAGGGTGGAGAGTGAGAGAGAGGGGGAGAAAGAATAGAGAGAGGGAGAGAGGAGGGGAAAGAGAGAGAGGGAAAGAGGTGGGAGGAGAGGCGGGGAGGGAGAGGTGGGGTAGAGAGAGAAAGATGGAGAAGGAGAAGATGGAGGGGGGAATGATAGAGAGAAGGAGGTGGAGAGATAGAGTGAGTGAGGGGGGAAAGAGAGAGGTGGAGGGGGGAATAAAGGGGGAGAGTGGGGAGGGAGACAGGGGGGAGGGATGGTGATGGGGGTTGCAGGTATTAGTGGGATCTGACTCCTCGGACCCTCACTGGACTTTCAGCTGTTACACTGAGACACACAGAAATGAAACAAATAGGAACAATTCCCCGGGTAGCGCCGGGGCTGGGGGTCCTGTCTGCATCTGAACCCCAAGAAACATTAAGGCCTTCATCAATATGGAAGGAGGAGGAGGAGGAGAACCTGTGTAGTAATGCGGAGACTCACAGATCAAAAGAAATCATATGTCTTCTATGGTAGAGGGGTGCAGGGCCGTGGGGGGCTGCTCCTACATTTTGCCCCGGTTTCCTGTTTCTGTGTGTTCCTTCTGGATGCTGAGATTTCCCAAAATAACCCCTTCTGGTGCAGGGACCATGTGTGTATGAGGTGCCCCAGACACAAGCTGAGCCAGGCCCCAAATCACCGTCCTCCCACACCCTGCACTGTCCCAGGGCTACAGAGCGGAGGGGACGGGGGGCACAATGCCGGACAGGGATCAGCCATGGACACAGGTCACACAAGATGCTGATGGAACAGAACCAGAGGCGTAGCTAGGGTTTTGGCTCAGGGGGGCCTCATCCTGCTGATACCCCAATACTGAGCCGCTGCTGCCGTATGTGTCCCTATTACTGCACCTGATACCCCAATACTGAGCCGCTGCTGCCGTATGTGTCCCTATTACTGCCCCTGATACCCCAATACTGAGCCGCTGCTGCCGTATGTATCCCTATTACTGCACCTGATACCCCAAAACTGAGCCGCTGCTGCCGTATGTGTCCCTATTACTGCCCCTGATACCCCAATACTGAGCCGCTGCTGCCGTATGTGTCCCTATTACTGCCCCTGATACCCCAATACTGAGCCGCTGCTGCCGTATGTGTCCCTATTACTGCACCTGATACCCCAATACTGAGCCGCTGCTGCCGTATGTGTCCCTATTACTGCCCCTGATACCCCAATACTGAGCCGCTGCTGCCGTATGTGTCCCTATTACTGTCCCTGATACCACAATACTGAGCCGCTGCTGCCATATGTGTCCCTATTACTGCCCCTGATACCCCAATACTGAGCCGCTGCTGCCGTATGTGTCCCTATTACTGCCCCTGATACCCCAATACTGAGCCGCTGCTGCCGTATGTGTCCTATTACTGCCCCTGATACCACAATACTGAGCCGCTGCTGCCGTATGTGTCCTTATTACTGCACCTGATACCCCAATACTGAGCCGCTGCTGCCGTATGTGTCCCTATTACTGCACCTGATACCCCAATACTGAGCAGCTGCTGCCGTATGTGACCCTATTACTGCCCCTGATACCCCAATACTGAGCCGCTGCTGCCGTATGTGTCCCTATTACTGCCCCTGATACCCCAATACTGAGCCGCTGCTGCCGTATGTGTCCCTATTACTGCCCCTGATACCCCAATACTGAGCCGCTGCCGTATGTGTCCTTATTACTGCACCTGATACCCCAATACTGAGCCGCTGCTGCCGTATGTGTCCCTATTACTGCACCTGATACCCCAATACTGAGCCGCTGCTGCCGTATGTGTCCCTATTACTGCACCTGATACCCCAATACTGAGCCACTGCTGCCATATGTGACCCTATTACTGCCCCTGCTGTGTGGTTCTGTGTGCCCTCTAAATTCTAAGGCACCCCTCTATAATATAGCAATGCCAGGTGCAAGTGCCCTAGAAAACAGTGCCCATATTTTGCCTCCTAGAAAGTAATATTGTCCTGTGTGCCCCTTTGATAGTCACAGTAACCTGAGTTCCCCTATAACAATAAGTGCCCACTTTACATATAATAATAATAATAATAATAATAATAATAATAAGCAGAAGATTGATAACATCAGAGACAGTTTTGGTCAACAAGCCCCAGAGCCCTTCCTCCCGACTTCCCAGCCCTCCACCTCCAAAACCAACTTCTCCACCATTACAGAAGATCAACTCGCCACTCTACTCTCAAGATCGCATCTCACCACCTGTGCACTTGACCCGCTCCCGTCCCACCTCATCCCAAACCTCACCACAGTCTTCATCCCAACCCTAACCCATCTCTTCAACCTATCACTAACAACTGGTGTTTTCCCCTCACGCTTTAAACATGCCTCCATCACACCTATCCTCAAAAAGCCCTCTCTTGACCCATCCTCTGTATCTAGCTATCGCCCTATATCACTTCTCCCTTATGCCTCTAAGCTACTGGAACAACACGTCTACCTTGAACTGTCCTCCCACCTCTCTTCTTGCTCCCTCTTTGACCGCTTACAATCTGGCTTCCGGTCACACCACTCCACTGAAACTGCCCTAACTAAGGTCACCAATGACCTCTTAACCGCCAAGAGCAAGCGACACTACTCTGTCCTCCTCCTCCTCGACCTGTCGGCTGCCTTTGACACAGTGGACCATTCCCTATTATTACAGACCCTCTCATCCCTTGGCATCACAGACTTGGCCCTATCCTGGATCTCATCACACCTAACAGACCGGACATTCAGCGTCTCCCACTCACACACCACCTCCTCACCTCGCCCCCTATCTGTCGGAGTCCCACAAGGTTCAGTCCTAGGGCCCCTGCTCTTCTCCATTTACACCTTTGGCCTGGGACAGCTCATAGAATCTCATGGCTTCCAGTATCACCTCTATGCTGATGACACACAGATCTACATCTCTGGACCAGATATCACCTCCCTACTAACGAGAATCCCTCAATGTCTGTCCACTATTTCATCCTTCTTCTCCGCTAGATTTCTGAAACTTAACATGGACAAAACAGAATTCATCATCTTTCCCCCATCTCACGCGACCCCCCCAACAAACCTATCCATTACAGTAAATGGCTGCCCACTCTCCCCAGTCCCACAAGCTCGCTGCCTCGGGGTAATCCTTGATGCTGATCTCTCCTTCAAACCACATTTCCAAGCCCCTTCCAATTCCTGCCAACTTCAACTCAAAAATATTTCACGAATCCGTACATTCCTCAACCAAGAATCTGCAAAAACCCTAGTCCATGCCCTCATCACCTCTCGCCTTGACTACTGCAACCTCCTGCTCTGTGGCCTCCCCTCTAACACTCTCGCACCCCTCCAATCTATTCTAAACTCTGCTGCCTGACTAATCCACCTGTCCCCCCGCTATTCTCCGGCCTCTCCCCTCTGTCAATCCCTTCACTGGCTCCAAATTGCCCAGAGACTCCACTACAAAACCCTAACCATGACGTACAAAGCCATCCACTACCTGTCTCCTCCATACATCTGTGACCTCGTCTACTGGTACTTACCTACACGCAACCTCCGATCCTCACAAGATCTCCTTCTCTACTCCCCTCTTATCTCCTCTTCCCACAATCGTATACAAGATTTCTCTCGCGTATCACCCCTACTCTGGAACCCTCTACCACAACACATCAGACTCTCGCCTACCATCAAAACCTTCAAAAAGAGCCTGAAGACCCACCTCTTCCGACAAGCCTACAACCTGCAGTAACCACCGATCGACCAAACCGCTGCACGACCAGCTCCATCCTCACCTACTGTATTCTCACCCATCCCTTGTAGATTGTGAGCCCTCGCGGGCAGGGTCCTCTCTCCTCCTGTACCAGTTATGACTTGTATTGTTTAAGATTATTGTACTTGTTTTTATTATGTATACCCCTCCCCACATGTAAAGCGCCATGGAATAAATGGCGCTATAACAATAAATAATAATAATGTCCCAAGTCTGCCTCCTGTACAGCTCCTCTATACACAGCATGATGCTCTCTTATACACAGTATACTGACCCCATAGTAGCCTCCAAACTGATGGCTCCAACACTGTAATCCCCACACTGTATGATGCCCCTCTAGATAGCCTCCATATAGTATAATGCACCAGATCATCCTCAATATAGTATAATGCACCAGATAGTTCTCAATATAGTGCAATGTACCAGATAGTCCTCAATATAGTATAATGCACTCCCCATAGGCCTACTCTATATTGTATAATGCACCCCTCATAGGCAGACTCTATAGCACAAGGCAGCACCCATAGGCAGACCCTGTTATATAAGGTAGAACCCGCAGGCAGACCCTGTAGTTTAAAGCAGCACCAATATAGGCAGACCCTATAGTATAAGACAGCACCCCTATAGGCAGACCCTGTAGTATATGGCAGCACCCCTATAGGCAGACCCTGTAGTATAAGACAGCACCCCCATAGGCAGACCCTGTACTATAAGGTAGCACCCCTATAGGCAGACCCTGGATTATAAGTCAGCACCTCCATAGGCAGACCCTGTAGTATAATGCAGACCCCCCAAAGGCAGACCCTGTAGTATGAGGCAGACCCCCCATAGGCAGACCCTGCAGCATTAGGCAGACCCCCATAGGCAGACCCTGTAGTATTAGGCAGACTCCCCCATAGGCAGACCCTGTAGTATAAGGCAGACCCCCCATAGGCAGACCCCGTAGCATTAGGCAGACCACCCCATAGGCAGACCCTGTAGTATTAGGCAGACCCCCCATAGGCAGACCCTGTAGTATAAGGCAGACCCCCCCACAGGCAGACCCTGTAGTATTAGGCCAACCTCCCTATAGGCAGACCCTGTAGTATTAGGCAGACTCCCCCATAGGCAGACCCTGTAGTATAAGGCAGACCCCTCATAGGCAGACCCTGTAGCATTAGGCAGACCCCCCCATAGGCAGACCCTGTAGTATTAGGCAGACCCCCTATAGGCAGACCCTATAGTATAAGGCAGACCTCCCACAGGCAGACCCTGTAGTATTAGGCCGACCCCCATAGGCAGACCCTGTAGTATAATGCAAACCCCCAAAGGCAGACCATGTAGTATGAGGCAGACCCCCCACAGGCAGACCCTGTAGTATTAGGCAGATCCCCCATAGGCAGACCCTGTAGTATTAAGCAGACCCCCCATAGGCAGACCCTGTAGTATTAGGCAGACCCCCCCCATAGGCAGATCCTGTAGTATTAAGCAGATCCCCCATAGGCAGACCCTGTAGTATTAGGCAGACCCTGCAGTATTAGGCAGAGCCCCCCATAGGCAGACCCTGTAGTAATAGGCAGACCCCCATAGGCAGACCCTGTAGTATTAGGCAGACCCTGTAGTATTAGGCAGACCCCCCATAGACAGACTCTGTAACATAAGGCAGCACCCCTTAAAAAAAAAAAAAATACTCACCTATCTTCTTCCTGGTTCCTGCGCTGCTCTGAGCTCCTGCTCATCTCGGTGCCGGGTAGTGACTCGTTGCGCAACCTGTCAGCATCGCCGACGTCAGACGCTGACAGGGGGATGATGGGGGAAGGAGCACAGCGCTCCTTCCCTCATCATTGCGGTCAGCTGTATTGGCTAAATGCCGGTACTGCTGACCCTGCGATGACAGGCGGGGGGCCCACTGCTGGCACCGAGCCCCCCCGCCTGCTCAGGGGCCCCATAGCGGTAGAGCAGGGAGATCGATTCTCCCTGCTCTGCCGCAGAATGTAACTGTATCGTAGATCCGGGTGGGTCCCCTGAGAGCACCGGGGCTGGGCGCCAGCACCCTCTGCCCCCCCGGTAGCTACGCTACTGAACAGAACCATCGTCCACCAAGGCCCCAGCAGGGCACACAGCCGGCACCGAGATATAGCGGACACAGGCATAGAGGAAATGGGAGAAAATCTAAGGCCACGGTCACATGATCAGTATTGGGTCAGTATTTTAATCCAAAACAGGGAGTGGAACAATCACAGAAAAAGTATCATAGAAACATGCACCACTTCTGTATTATCACCACTTCTGGTTTTGGTTGACAAATACTGATGTAAAATACTGACCAAATACTGCTAGTGTGCACATGGCCTGATACGTGTTATTATGTAGCCTGTAATATAGAAAATAGCAATAATATTAATGGATAGATAGATAATAGATAGATAGATAGATAGATAGATAGATAGATAGATAGATAGATAGATGATAGATAGATAGATAGATAGATAGATAGATAGATAATATATAGATAGATTATAGATAGATAGATAGATAATAGATAGATAAATAGATAGATAGATAGATAGATAGATAGATAGATAGATGATAGAGAGATAGATAGATAGATAGATAGATAGATAGATAGATAGATAGAATATATAGATAGATTATAGATAGATAGATAGATAGATAGATAGATAGATAGATAGATAGATATATAGATAGATAGATAGATAGATAGATAGATAGACAGATAATGGATAGATAGATAGATAGATAGATAGATAGATAATAGATAGAGAGATAGATAGATAGATAGATAGATAGATAGATAGATAGATAGATAGATAGATAGATAGATAGATAGATAGTTCCCACAGTCCCCATCCATCGTCCCCACAGCCCCTACTCCCTATTTCCTACAGTACTTGTGCTTTGGCAAAACTGATGTTTATTTGGTCCTGCCAATAAAGCTTCTTTGAATTGAATTGAATTGAATTGATAGATAGATAATAGATAGATTGATAGATTGGTAGATAGATAGATAGATAGATAGATAGATAGATAGATAGATAGATAGATAGATAATATAAAGATAGATAGATAGATAGATAGATAGATAGATAGATAGATAGATAGATAGATAATAGATAGATAGATAGATAGATAGATAGATAATAGATAGATGATAGATAGATAGATAGATAGATAGATAGATAGATAGATAGATAGATAGATAGATAGATAGATAGATATTAGCTATGAGGTCCTCAGTATCGCACTGGGCCGAGTTGCTCCCTGTCCTCAGGTTATCTGACCCCACAGCCCCCCACCTGCCTCATCAGCTTATGCCCCAAGCGCTTCTCAATGATAATAGCCTATGGAGGGTCCACTCCTAAGGGGAATCCACCCTCACAGCGGGGGAAAAACACCAGACAAGCCCCGGACAATGGGTCCTATTCATGGTCACCCGTCAGCTCCCGGGGATGAGCAGTAATTACCCCGGGAGGGAAGAGACTGGGGTGGGGGCCCTGACCCTCCGGCCATAGGACGCAGCCACCAGCCCCGCGCTCCATTCTGCAGCCACCAAAGAGCCCTCAGCACTTTCCAGTAATCCCAGGCAGGTATCGGGGGTGTACAGGGGTCTAGGTGTGGTCCCTGCACCTCTGGGAGATCTTAAGAAGACAAAATACAGACAAAGAGACAAACAATAAATATTTACAACAAAACTGCTCTTCATTCAGTCAAGAGTCATTAACTGCAGCCAATCAGCGCCGAGAGCGCATCCCCCGCAATACCGCCGCAGTGTGCACATGTAGCAGAGCTGGACGGGGATGCAACGTTATCCTTTGTAAACCATGAGAAATAGAAGATAGATGGATAGATAGACAGACAGATAGATGATAGATAGATAGATAGATAGATAGATAGATGATAGATAGAAAGATAGATGATAAGATAGATAGATAGATAGATAGATAGATAGATAGATAGATAGAAATATAGATAGAAAGATAGATAATAGATAGATAGATAGATAGATAGATAATAAGATAGATAATAGATAGATAGATAGATAGATAGATAGATAGATAGATAGATAGATAATAGATAGATAGATAGATAGATAATAGATAAATAATAGATAGATAATAGGTATATAGATAGATAATAGATGGATGGATAGATAGATAATGATAGATAGATGATAGATAGATATGCAGTATGTAATAACATCTACCTCCTTATTATTTGATGGTATCACTGATACATATATATATATATATATATATATATATATATATATATATATATCAGTGTAAGCTATTTACTGTTTTCAATTAGTATATATTTATATATCTCAAGAGATATAGCGGAATCTAATCTATTAGACATATATATAGATGGATATATAGATGTTTTTATATATAAATATGGGATAAATACATAGAGGTAGGAAGATAGAAGACAGATAAATAGATAGATAATGGATAAATGATAGATAGTTAGATAATATATAGATAGATAATAGATAGATATATGAAAATAATGTATCCCTTTTAATATATCATGTTTATACTATAGTAAATGAAGCTATAGGGCTCGTCTGTTCTGAATACATAGAGCTGCTCTCCTGTATGTACAAGGTATCTATAATACATATCCTCCCTGATATGTTATAAGCATGATGACCCCTGTAATACTAGAGCCGCCTGGATTATATGAGGGTCTCCCTCCTTGTGATAAATCACTTTCTTAGCATTGATGATATGTAGCTATTTACACCTGTAGCGATGACTGATGCAAATGCAAATTTAAGGCAAACCCTGCAGGGTAACTGGAGCCTGTGGCCGGCAGAGGATCCTGTGACCTGACCCGGCCACAGGCTGCGGTACTGCGTCATTATCCGCTATGTGTGCACTTATCCGGAGACAATTCTGTACAGGAGACGTGTGTAACCCAAAGATTTCACATTGATTTGTAACAGATTCCTTCCTATACAGCAAACACAGCTCCAATGTATCATAGAAATGCAACAAACAACAACAGAGGAGAAAATACTGATGTATCAATAATAGGAAGAAGAGAGTTCATCTGTAATATGGCTGATAACAGAGAGAGAGGGAGGAAATAGCGAAGAGAAGATGAAGCAAGAAACCAAGATATAATGGCTCTGCATATCTAGAGGACAGAATCCGATTACTATCCACCTATCTATATCATAATTATCTTATTTCTTTCTTCATACATTTTCTCTTTGTATTCGTTCTAATCTATTATCTCTCTCTTTCTTCATAGTCATTTAGTAGCACATTTTATAGATATTTATGATCTACCTATGATCTATGTATCTAGTCATCTATTTATGTATCTATCCATATGTCCCAGATGCATCTATTTATATCTTTGTATACACATTGTCATTTATTTGTAGATATTTCTGATGATAAACTGATAGAACCACTCACCAACAAATTGAACAGAAATATAACAAATGGACTGAGACCATGTGAAATTACATTTAAAAGGGAAATGGTCTTTTAGGAAGGTGATTATTCCAAGGAAGATGGCAACATATTATATGGAAAAACTGAAAGGAAATCTGGGCTTGAAATAGGATGACCAGTGCTGATCCTGTGGAGAGGTCACACTATTTTATTACAGACTGATTTCATCTA
Organism: Ranitomeya variabilis; assembly: GCF_051348905.1. Classification (NCBI taxonomy): domain Eukaryota; kingdom Metazoa; phylum Chordata; class Amphibia; order Anura; family Dendrobatidae; genus Ranitomeya; species Ranitomeya variabilis. The sequence continues at coordinate 30,210,870 of NC_135237.1, forward strand.
TCTGTCCTTTCTGAAATTTGGGATTTGCGCCGCTTTTTCCTTTGTGCTGGTGATGCACTGATATTTCTAACTTTATCTATCTATCTATCTATCTATCTATCTATCTATCTATCTATCTGTCTATCTCATTCACTTCTCTTTCTTTCTCCCTAGTCATCTATGTTTCTACATTATCAGTGTCTACTTATCTATTATGGCCATCTATTTCATATAATCTATCTATCTGTTATCTATCTTCTATCTATCTATCTATCTATCATCTATCTATTATCTAGTATCTACGTATTATCTATCTATCTATCAGCTATCTATTATCTAGTATATATGTATTATCTATCTATCTATCTATCTATCTATCAATCAATCATCTATCTATTTATCTATTATCTATCTATCATCTATCTATCTATGTATCCATCTCTATAATCACTCTATACATTTACAATACATTTTGTGATTTATTATCTCTATGTGTACATAAATTCCCCCTTTCTTTATCTATATTCTTTTAACCTCAATATCTCCATATTTGCAGCACATTTATATTCATATACAATGTAACGATCCATGTTTTCTTTATATGATCAGTCTCCTTACATACTGTATATGTATACATCATATTTCTCTTTAGATACTTTTGTCACCTATTAATTTAATAGTTAATTTTTAGATTCTTGCAGGTAGATATAAAATTGAAATAAGACCTACAGTAGATAGAAAGATAGTTAGATATATAGATAAATAGATAGATAGATAAATAGATAGATAGATAGATAGATAGATAGATAGATAGATAGATAGATAGATAATAGATAGATAATAGATTGATTACATAGATAGATAGATAGATAGATAGATAGATAGATAGATAGATAGATAGATGATAGATAGATAGATAATAGATGGATAATAGATAGATAACAGATAGACCTATGCAGATAAAAAGTATGTGAACTCAAGTGCCTACCTTTCTATACATGATCCAACAGACCAAACCAGGATGAAATTATGTAAAATATACACCAAACAAATCCCATAGAGCAGAGTGCTGCTGGTGCTGCTGGTGCTGCTGTGTTCCTGGTGCTGAAGCTGTTGCTGGAGCTGCTGGTACTACTGGTGCTGCTGGTGCTGGTGCTGCTGCTGGAAGTTTGTTGCTGTCTTTGTTCAGTCCATCTTTGGAGCAGAAAGAGAACTAAGCAGCTGGATGTTCCCTATAAATCCTCTTGCAAATAATAAATGGATTAATAATAATAAGGTATGGAGTTCTCTCTTTATATAAAAAAAAAAAGTGAAACAAACTGCAGCAGTGAGACAAGGCTTGTGATAAGAGGATAATTGAGGCGACACTGGTGTATAATTAGAGGATAATTTATGCTATATCCACTTTTTATTCCACCTCCCAAAATAAACCCAGTCCATAATCATTACACGCAGCAAATTGTTCTCAATTTTCTAGCAGCCATGTGAAGAAAGCAGCGCAGTTAATCACCGCAGATCTCTCTGTATTGCTGATTACAGCTCTAATTGCGCCATTACCACCCCCCTCCCCATAAAAACAACATACCTGTGCGACATATTCTATTTTTATCATTAACAATGCTGACAATAACATGAAATGTGCTGGAATTACAAGGCCCAGAGACCTTCATGGAGGATTCAGGATCTGCTTTCCCTTTTTTTACAGTAATCAGGATCTGCCAAAACCACTAACCACATGCTCAATTTGCATAGATTTGATGACATTTCTGAGAGTGGATTGCAGCTCCGGAGTGCAGAACTGTCACTTTAACGGAGAGATCACTGCCCCCCTCCATCCTGCTCTTTCTACCCTGTGATCTGGATCAATATCGGATCCAAGCCATTAAATGCACCGAAATAATGCATGGGGGGTGAATACATTTGCAAAAGGATTTAAAAATAACTGCAAACGTCTGATGGCTCTTTGTTAATAAGAGGGAGCGTGCAATTGTGAAAAGACAAGGGGCACATCAAATATGGATAATGGAGAGATGCAGATGCCTTAATAACTTGCCGCACTGGCCTGGGAGCGGTGTAAACAATTATCAAAAGGGATAAAAGGGCGCAAAATCCTTTACCCCAATGCATGTAAGACTGCAAATACACTACCAAAGCTGGAAACAATGGGTTAATTGTCAGCTGCATCATTGTAAGGTGCTCCTGGGTGAATGCAGCAGAGAATTTTACAAAGGAGTCAGGGAAGCAGTAGACAAAGGGTTAAGTATGAAGATGATGATGATGATGATGATGAAAGATAGATAATAGACAGATAAATAATAGATAGAGAGATATATAGATAATAGATAGATAGATAGATAGATAGATAGATAGATAGATAGATAGATAGATAATAAATAGATAGATAGATAGATAGATAGATAGATAATAAATAGATAGATAGATAGATAGATAATAAATAGATAGATAGATAGATAGATAGATAGATAGATAATAAATAGATAGATAATAGATAGATAGATAATAAATAGATAGATAGATAGATAGATAGATAGATAGATAGATAGATAGATAATAAATAGATAGATAGATAATAAATAAATAGATAGATAGATAGATAGATAGATAGATAGATAGATAGATAGATAGATAATAAATAGATAGATAGATAGATAGATAGATAGATAGATAGATAGATAGATAGATAGATAATAGATGGATAGATAGAGAGATATGTTATGGCTGCTTTGGACCACAATGCAATGGAAATTACTCCCACCGTAATATGAAATATATGTAGGTGACTCTGGGTTGTATATAAACTGGAGACTGCAGTATATATTCCCCCACAATGTACAGCACAGTATATATGTGCCCCCATCATGATATAGGAAGATGGAGCAGTCAGCGTTTATAAAAACCTCTGTATAAGGCTCAGCGCTTTCCACTAAGTATGTGCCCCCTCCTCCTATATAGAGGCTGCTATTTGTGTGCATGTGACTCAGTGCTGTACACTTGTCTCTGCAAAATGCAAAAAGTATACGTGCCCCTATCCCTATATAGGAAGATGCTGCAGCCTGTATATGACTTTGTGCTGTACAGTATGCACGCTCCCCCCAGTATATGACTCTGTGCTGTACAGTATGCACGCTCCCCCCAGTATATGACTCTGTGCTGTACAGTATGCACGCTCCCCCCAGTATATGACTCTGTGCTGTACAGTATGCACTCTCCTCCCAGTATATGACTCTGTGCTGTACAGTATGCACGCTCCCCCCAGTATATGACTCTGTGCTGTACAGTATGCACTCTCCCCCCAGTATATGACTCTGTGCTGTCCAGTATGCACGCTCTCCCCAGTATATGACTCTGTGCTGTACAGTATGCACTCTCCCCAGTATATGACTCTGTGCTGTACAGTATGCACGCTCCCCCAGTATATGACTCTGTGCTGTACAGTAGCACGCTCCCCCCCAGTATATGACTCTGTGCTGTACAGTATGCACGCTCCCCCGAGTATATGACTCTGTGCTGTACAGTATGCACGCTCCCCCAGTATATGACTCTGTGCTGTACAGTATGCACGCTCCCCCCCAGTATATGACTCTGTGCTGTACATTATGTACTCTCCCCCCAGTATATGACTCGGTGCTGTGCAGCCCTCCTGCAGGATGTGTGAGGGGAGCCGAGGTGGGCTCAGGCTCGGTAAGGTGGGCTCAGGCTCGGTAAGGTGGGCTCAGGCTCAGTAAGGTGGGCTCAGACTTGGTAAGGTGGGCTCAGGCTCGGTAAGGTGGGCTCAGGCTCGGTAAGGTGGGCTCAGGCTCGGTAAGGTGGGCTCAGGCTCGGTAAGGTGGGCTCAGGCTCAGTAAGGTGGGCTCAGACTTGGTAAGGTGGGCTCAGGCTCGGTAAGGTGGGCTCAGGTTCGGTAAGGTGGGCTCAGGCTCGGTAAGGTGGGCTCAGGCTCGGTAAGGTGGGCTCAGGCTCGGTAAGGCGGGCTCAGGCTCGGTAAGATGGGCTCAGGCTCGGTAAGGTGGGCTCAGGCTCAGACTCAGTCGCGGTAAGGTGGGCTCAGGCTCGGTAAGGTGGGCTCAGGCTCAGTAAGGTGGGCTCAGGCTCGATAAGGTGGGCTCAGGCTCGGTAAGGTGGGCTCACGCTCGGTAAGGTGGGCTCAGGCTCGGTAAGGTGGGCTCAGGCTCGGTAAGGTGGGCTCAGGCTCGGTAAGGTGGGCACAGGCTCGGTAAGGTGGGCTCAGGCTCGGTAAGGTGGGCTCAGGCTCGGTAAGGTGGGCACAGGCTCGGTAAGGTGGGCTCAGGTTCGGTAAGGTGGGCTCAGGCTCGGTAAGGTGGGCTCACGCTCGGTAAGGTGGGCTCAGGCTCGGTAAGGTGGGCTCAGGCTCGGTGAGGTGGGCTCAGGCTCGGTAAGGTGGGCTCAGGCTCGGTAAGGTGGGCTCAGGCTCGATAAGGTGGGCTCAGGCTCGGTAAGGTGGGCTCAGGCTCGGTGAGGTGGGCTCAGGCTCGGTAAGGTGGGCTCAGGCTCGGTAAGGTGGGCTCAGGCTCGATAAGGTGGGCTCAGGCTCGGTAAGGTGGGCTCAGGCTCGGTGAGGTGGGCTCAGGCTCGGTAAGGTGGGCTCAGGCTCGGTAAGGTGGGCTCACGCTCGGTAAGGTGGGCTCAGGCTCGGTAAGGTGGGCTCAGGCTCGGTGAGGTGGGCTCAGGCTCGGTAAGGTGGGCTCAGGCTCGGTAAGGTGGGCTCAGGCTCGATAAGGTGGGCTCAGGCTCGGTAAGGTGGGCTCAGGCTCGGTAAGGTGGGCTCAGGCTCGGTAAGGTGGGCTCAGGCTCAGGCTCAGACTCAGGCACACAAAAAGCCAGTAGGAGCAGAGGGATTGTGACGTCAGGGGTGACTGACCAATCGGGAGGCGCTGCCCTTTGGAGACAACCATTCTACTTGTGTAAGTGTAAAAGCAGCCGCTGAACTTTAACAGAATCCACCTTAAATCCGCGCACCCGCTGCACACCCCAAACAATGGGGAATAGGGGGGGATAACATCATCATCATCATCATCAACAACAAGCAGGGGAGACGCTGCCGCACGACTCGTGCACCTCCATCCTCCCATCCTCCATCCTGCAGGCCCGGCTGTCAGTGCAGCAGGAAGGGGGATTGCACTAAGTATAGGGTAGGTGGCCTCTCAGGGTGGGAGGGGGTAGGTTGCCTTCAATCACAAAGTTTGATGATGACCATGACTACGATGGCTGAAGGCTTGGAAGCTCAGGACTCCTCCAAGTCTGCCTTTATGGAGTTCGGTCAGCAGCAGAGCGCCCACTCCCAGCAGAGCTCCCCGGGCATGGCTGCCGGCCACTACCCCCTGCACTGCCTGCACTCCGGCGCCCACCCGCACCACCACCACCACCACCAGCACGACAGCGCGTCCTACCCGGGCAGCAACTCGCAGTACAACCGCTCCCTGGCGGCGGCGGCAGCCTACCCGTACATGGGCCAGCACAGCCCCTACCTGCAGTCCTACAACAACAGCAGCAGCTCCAGCAGCACCGCCACCCAGAACCGCAGCGAGGAACCAGGTGAGGCCAGAAGCCAGCCCCCTCCAGCCAGCCACCCTGCATGCCATGCACCGTGCCACCTGCAACAGCGAAAACAGCTGTGCCATGCACCATGCAACATCACACCCAACCATGCCAGCATGCAACATCACACCCCAGCTATGCCACCATGCAACATCACACCCAACCATGCCAGCATGCAACATCACACCCCAGCTATGCCACCATGCAACATCACACCCCAGCTGTGCCATGCACCATGCAACATCACCCCCAACCATGCCACCATGCAACATCACACCCCAGCCATGCCACCATGCAACATCACACCCCAGCTATGCCACCATGCAACATCACACACCAACCATTCAACATCACACACCAACCATGCACCATGCAACATCACACACCAATCATGCACCATGCAACATCACACCCCAGCCATGCCACCATGCACCGCTCATGAAGGCTACCACAATGCGCCACATTCCTCCGTGCCATGCACCTCTTGGCACAATGCACCATTACTGCGCCAGTCACCATGCCCTCTCACTACCCGCCAACATTGCTCATTAATTCATTAATAAATTACAATGCTTGGCACAACTCATAGCTGGCACATATATAGTAATCACCCTGAACCCTCCGTGCCAGCTTGTGATCCATGTGTATATAATATATGTATAATCATGATCTGGTAGATCCCCATCCCGCACACAGGCGCAGATCTCCTGCCATTGTCCTCGCTTCTTGTCAGTGAATATTCTGTGTTATTACATCTCCCCCTGTGCAGATATTCCCCGGATGCGGTTATTTTTTCTGCAGCTTTTATTTATGCTTTTTTTTTTTTTTTTTTTCTTTTATTGCAAATATTTATGAGTTAATTTGTATCAGTGATCAGGAATTCACACCTGGCCGAGGAGCGCTCTGCGTATATTCTGCGTATTCTCTGCGTATATTCTGGCCGCCAATATCAGCGCCGCGCAGGATATCAGCGCTCAGATTTACAGAGAATAAAAAGTGACAAATGTTGAAGAATGATGATTTATGGCTCATCCCTGAATCTAGGAGGAGAAAAGGCCTCTCCGGCATTGTATGCTGTAATGTCATCTGTAATGGACTGATGTTATTTATCGCCACTGGCGATCTGACATCCGCAGCATTACATAAACTAAGAGGAAAGACTGGAAGACTGGCCGCCAGTCATATCTGTGCTCTGCACAATACATACATACATGTGTAATAATTATCTATCTATTATCTATCTATCTATCTATCTATCTATCTATCTATCTATCTATCTATCTATTATCTATCTATTGTCTATCTATCTATTATCAATTTATCATCTATTATGTATCTATTTATCATCTATCTATTATCTATCTATCTATTAATCTATTATCTAGCTATCTATTATCTATCTATTATCTATCTATCTATTTATCATCTATTATCTATCTATTAATCTATTATCTAGCTATCTATTATCTATCTATTATCTATCTATCTATTTATCATCTATTATCTATCTATTAATCTATTATCTAGCTATCTATTATCTATCTCTGTCTACAGATTAACTATTAGATATATGATAAATAGATAGATAAATAAATAAATATGTCAGTTACTTTAGAACGCTGCATTACAATATATACAGTATCAGCACTTACAGTCTCAACAGATATATTTTAATGCACCTATCATTTACAGTTATGTATTCATGCTTCTATATGCCCATATATATAATAAATAATACTGTATGTTTTTGTTATTTTCTTCATTTTTCGCTGTTTCTTTCTGTATTACATTCATGCGTATTTTATTACTTATGTTATATATTATATTAACACGTATTGTATCAATTAAACTATTTATTCGCCTTTTCCACCATATTGTGCACAGGACTGGCTTATCTAATGTGATAGAATTATATACATATAATCCAGAAAACTAGCAGCACTGCTTAAGAGAGGCTCCATAGAGAGAGCTGAACCGTAGCTGGTGTTGGTGAATGGAGGAGCCTTACTTTTTCACCATCTTGGATATGCTGCTTTCTTTTTTTGGGGGTATATATATATATATATATATATATATATATATATATATATATATATATATATATATATATATATATATATATATATATATATATATATGTTCTGGGTGCTCAGGCCTGGCACCTCCATTTTGTGAACTGATTGTATGCCTGAAAAGAACCAAGTGGAATCAGCGATTGTTCCCCCTCTGTGGGCAGTAAATTGGTGACATAAAGTCAATTAGCCGTGTAAAAACCTTGTTGGCTGCACAGATTTAAGAGAATCTGATATAAGACAACAACAAAATAAATAAATAACAGTGCCAAGATAAAGAGGGAGCTGACAACACGGGCGTGGGAGGGTCCTGTGTGCTGGTACTTGTGGTTCCACTCTATAAATTACACCAAACATGGTATCTCGAGGCACTGATCCTTATCTGCGTTGGGATTTTCTATGTATTCTTGTTATTTTTGTGTTGCCAGTGCAGATCCTGATTTATGGTAGATGTGATTATCATGATGATGAGTATGTGTCATGTTCCATTGTCAATTATAATTGTTAATAATTTATTAGTATTTAATATTATTATATTGTAATTGCCAACTATTTATATATACACACATATGTAGGTTTTATATATATATATATATATATATATATATATATATATATATATATATGCATCATGTTGTATTATCTTAATGTTATCATGGTACAGTGTATCAGTGTGATTACATCCCATATAAATCAGCAGTGGCAGCTGTAGGAGCATTTCTTCTGTATGTTGTACATTAGTGCTATGTTGTTATTGTTGCTATTATTAGTGGTAGTATTAATCCAAAATTCGATTATTTATGAACATCGTACATTATATATATATATATATATATATATATATATATATATATATATATATATACACTGACATGCATTGTTAATTATTTTGCATTATCACTGTAATAACAATTATATTAATTTCCACTATAACCTATTAATATAATATACGTTATATGTTATTATTCATCATCTAGTTGATCAACAGAAAACAACAGTCATTGAAAATGGGGAAATCAGGTTTAATGGCAAAGGAAAAAAGATAAGGAAACCTCGGACAATATACTCCAGTGTTCAGCTTCAGGCTCTAAATCATCGATTTCAGCAAACACAATACCTGGCACTTCCAGAGAGGGCAGAGCTGGCTGCTGTTTTGGGCCTAACACAGACACAGGTAACAATCACCATCATCATCATCGCTATCATAAGCCTAATTTTTGGGGGGGTAGGTTGAAAGGAAACAATGAAAGATTATGAGTAGGAGATAGATAGATAGATAGATAGATAGATAGATAGATAGATAGATAGATAGATAGATAGATAGATAATAGATAGATTGATAGATAATAGATAAATAATAGATAGATAGATAGATAGATAGATAGATAGATAGATAGATAATAGATAGATAGGTAGATAATAAATAGATAGTTAGATAATAGATAATGGATGCAGTACACTAGACCTCTGCTCCTCCTCTGCAGCTCCTTTGCTATAAAGCAGATTTTGGATTGTGGAGACCAATCATTTACAAAGAGCTTTGATCATTACAAAAACATTTGCACAATGAGCTGCCATAAAAAACAATGTGGACTACAAATGAGAGGATGCTAATAACTAGACCTCATACACTTTACAATATCAGATGAGCCTGTTAGCCTTCTCATTCCTGACAGTCAGGGAATAATCTACAGCTATATTATACCTTCTATGACACATTGTTACAGAAGGCACTAAAGATGCAGCAGAGTTCAGACTATCAACTGTGTCTTTTGTGTATCCAGAGTTAACATAATGCATCCAGATGACTTCATAGGAATAGCGATGTCATGTTCTTGTTTTATCCTACAATATACACAGAGAAAATTGAAAAATAGATAGATGATATATAGCAGACAGATTGGATTGATTGATTGATTGATTGACTCCTCATAGTTTATAAATATGGGATAGATACATAGATGGATAGATAGATAATATATAGATAGATAGATAGATAGATAGATAGATAGATAGATAGATAGATAGATAGATGCAGCACCAAGACAAAAGCGGTACAAAGCCTGCCTGGCAACGACCAAACCAACCAAGAAAATCAACTGGAGGTAGGACACCAAAAATTTGTGGTAAAAAAGTGCTTATTTCAAGGTCCATTGTGGCAACGTTTAGGTTGAAGTGTGTGAACCTTTCTCTCATTTGATTGATTTATAGCAGATAAATGTGATGCAGATTGATGATAGATGACAAATATATGATAGATAGATAGATAGATAAATAATAAATAGATAATAGATAGATAGATAATACATAGATAGATAGATAGATAGATAGATAATACATAGATACATAGATAATAGATAGATATATAGATAATAGATAGATAATAGATAGATAGATAAATAATTGAGATAGTTACATTGAAAACTATATAGATAATAGACCATTGCTAATTTTGATATCACTAATAATATCAGGACTACGAGTCCCGTACAGTAAAATGCCTATTTTTTTCTATTATTTGTTTTTCTTAGACATTTATTTTTAAGAACCAAATATTACAACAAATATATTATTGTAATAGTAGAATATACTAATACAAATCGTGTAATAATACCTAGTGGAACATACATTGTCATTGTGGGGAGATATTATTATTATTATTATTATTACTATTATTATTATTATTATTATTATTATTATTACTATTATTATTATTATTATTATTACTATTATTATTATTATTGTTATTATTTCCTGTAGTCACACAGTTGTACCTGTTCTGTCTCCACCATTTGCCCCTATACTTCTCTAACACAAGATGGTTTTTGTGGTTCCAGGTAAAGATCTGGTTCCAGAACAAGCGCTCCAAGTACAAGAAGCTGCTGAAACAAGGCGGCAACCCCCTGGAGAGCGAGCCCATCCCCGTGTCCGCCGCCCTCTCCCCCCGGTCCCCGTCCATCCCCCCTGTCTGGGACGTTTCGGGCTCTGCTAAAGGTGTGAACATGGCCACAAACAGCTACATGCCCGGCTATTCCCACTGGTACTCCTCCCCACACCAGGACACAATGCAGAGGTCGCAGATGATGTGACATTCCAAACCTTGCGACAAATGGATCAACTCTTGTGGAGGAGATTCCCAGATTTTTTGGGGTTTTTTTTTGTTCTCGTTTTGCTCAATGAGAGGATCTGGGAGACCTTGTGGGAGGAAAGTCCACTGATAACAAACCTCAAACACACAAGACTTGAAGACCTTCATCCTGGAGTCCACAAATTCCCCAGGACTTAAAGGGATGTAAACTCTTCCTAGGAATGGCAGGCCAGGGCCGCATCGCACAAGCAGCCAGCCCCCTCCAGCAATCCTCCTCAGCACGGGGAGGAGTGGGCACAGAGACATTTCAGCAGGCGACAAACCACTGTTTTCTATGTAGACTGTGAAATGGCGCAGGTTCTAGGCCTAGTGGCAGGACTCCTTCGTTAATTACAGGGACATTTATAACGATGAAATGTATGTATATATTGTTGAATTTTAGTTGTATATACTTTATATGTCATTGTCTTTCATAAATGGAGAAACAAAAACAAAAAAAAAGAAACAACATCCATTCCTGAACCCTTGTGAGCCTCTTGTCTGCTGCTTTATTGACTCAGGGAAAAGGCGCAGGGATGCGACTCAAATCTGAGGTTATATTGGCGCAGTCCAGTCCGAATTACACGTATGACTCCTGTTATTTACCCCTCTTCATAGTCATATGTAACTTATTAGTGTTTCCGCATAAATGTCGCACAGGCACAAAATTGGCAATATTGGGCCAGAAAAAAATGAAACCATATGCTGGTACACGTAGCTGCCACTTTATTACATGGGTGATATTCTCTCTCTTTGGGTATGTATGCAATTCTGGATCATTCTGGAGAGGGTCTGCTGTAAGAACTTGTATATAGAGACCCCCCCTAGGCGCTGAGTTCTTATATAATTGTAGTGCAGGTTTGCTGGTCATTGTTGTTCTTGAACAGATGGTACCATGCAAAAGGAACACAGGAATAAAGCGAACTCATGCGCAAATGATCCAGTTTGGAGCAATTGTGCGCCCAACGATTGGTGCACAATATCAAATTCTTCTTTTCCAGGTGCAGTATGTTGTCGGCCTCATCTATCCCCATGGATATTTTCTGGTGGTTGTTCATAAAAAAAAAAGTACGATACACATGAGCACTAGTTGGGCTGGAGTAGTGTGCACTCATGCGCAATTTATCCAATTTTGAGCAATTTTACACTCAACTATTGATATATTATAGAACTGTATTGTTACAGGTGCAATATGTTACCTGCTTCATTTTACTTTGTTTAGAACTTTTGGTTGTGGTAGTCTTTTAATATAATCTAAGATGCAAGTGAGCATTAGTTGGGCTGGAGTAGTGTGCTCTCATGCGCAATTTATCCAATTTTGAGAAATGTTACACTCAACTATTGATATATTAGAGAACTGTATTCTTATAGGTGCAATATGTTACCTGCTTCATTTTACTTTCTTTAGTTGCTGGTTTTAATAGTTCTTTGCAATAATGTAAAAAGCAAGGGAGCATTAGTTGGGCTGGAGTAGTGTGCTCTCCTGCAATTTATCCAGTTTTCAGCAATTTTACACTCAGCTATTGATAGATTATAGAACTGTATTTTATAGGTTCAATATGTTATCTGCTTCATTCTACTTTGTTTAGAACTTTTGGTTGTGTTATTCCTTTAAAATAATCTAAGATGCAAGTGAGCATTAGTTGGGCTGGAGTAGTGTGCTCTTATGCGCAATTTATCCAATTTTGAGCAATTTTACACTATTGATAGATTGTAGAACTGCATTCTACTGCATTCTTATAGGTGCAACGTGTTACCTGCTTCATTTTATTTTCTTTAGAATTGCTGGTTGTAATAGTTCTTAGCAATAATGTAAAAAGCAAGTGAGCATTATTTAGCCTGGAAGGGCGCACTCATGCGCAATTTGTCCTGCTTTGAGCAATTTTTTACTCTATCATTGGTACATTTTAGAAATGTATTTTTTTCCTATAGGTGCAGTTTCCATTTGGTTGTTGCTGTTCGTTGAAATAAGGTGCAATGCATGTGAGAAGTAGTTTGGGGCTGGAGCAGCTGCACTCCAGCGCAATTTATCCAGTTTGAAGCAGTTTTATACTCAACAATTGATACACTATAGAAATGTATTGTTATAGGTGCAGCATATTGGCTGCTTATTATTTTTCTTTCGTTATAATTGCTGGTTGTAGTAGTTCTTTGAAATAATGTAATATGAAAGTGAGCATTAGTTGGGCTGAAGTAGCGTGCACTTTCTCTTTATCCAGTTTTTAGAAATTTGCACTCAATCATTGGGACGGTATAGAAAAGTATTTTTCTTATAGGTGCGGTCTATATCTTTTTTTTAGTATTGATGATTGTTGACGTTCATTAATATAATATAAAATACAAGTGAGCATTCATTGGGCTGGAGTGGGGAACACTCATGCGCAATTTATCCAGTTTGGAGCAATTTTACACTCAACCATTGATACAATGTACAAATGTGTTCTTATAAGTGAAACTTTTAATTTTACTTCCTGTAGAATTGCTGGTTCTATTAGTTCTTTTTTTCATTACGAAAAATACAAGTGAGCATTCGTTGGGCTGGAGTGGGGCACACTCGCAATTCGTATAGTTTGGAGCAATTTTACAGTCAACCATTGATACAATGTAGAAATGTATTCTTATAAGTGAAACTTGCTTCCTGCTTCATTTTACTTCCTGTAGAATTGCTGGTTCTAGTAGTTCTTTTTCTAATAACGAAAAATACAAGTGAGCATTCATTGGGCTGGAGTGGGGCACACTAATGCGCAATTTATCCAGTTTGGAGCAATTTTACACTCAACCATTGATACAATGTAGAAATGTATTCTTATAAGGGAAACTTGCTTCCTGCTTAATTTTACTTCTTGTAGAATTGCTGGTTCTAGTAGTTTTTTTTTTACTAAGGAAAAATACAAGTTGGGCTGGAGTAGGGAGCACTCATGTGCAATTTATCGAGTTTGGAGCAATTTTACAATCAACCATTGATACAGTGTAGAAATGTATTCTTATAAGTGAAACCTGTTTCCTGCTTAATTTTGCTTCCTGTAGAATTGCTGGTTCTAGTAGTTTTTTTTTAGTAAGGAAAAATACAAGTGAGCATTCATTGGGCTGGAGTAGGGCGCACTCTGTCCAGTTTTGGAGCAATTTTTCCAACATCAATTCTTACACCATTGGTTCAGTGTGTTGTGTTTTTTTATACTGCAGTATCTACTAAGATCAATAATGAGGGTTATTCTGCACTATGAGTAGATTAGAAATAGGCAGCCAGTGATTGGACTGGGAGGATTGTCCAATATCACAGTGGGGGGAGGGGTGACAAGAATTGCCCTCACGCATGCGCAGTTCATGGAACGTTGCACTAGTTGCTCCCATTAGTACTTAGTGACCTTTACTATAGGTTCAGGTTGCTTTGTGTTGTGCATTCTGCCCAATGCACATCGACTGCTCACATAACCCCCATGTACATGGATGACAGTCATGCGCAATGTGGCACACTATTGCACCCTATGCTGGTATTTGTAGTGAGTACTTGCTTTTTTTTCTCATCTTTCTCTCCCTAGAAATGTAAACTGCATTGTCAATAAAAGCAGTTTTCGTCATTGTAGCAAGGAGCCACATGCTGGGAGAATTAATGGCGCAGACCTGGGCATCCTTCAAATTGTGAACCTTGAAACCACCGAGCCATTTATCAAGAGTCAATAGAGAGTTCGATATAATGACAGCTACAGGCAGCAGTGCAAGAAAAGGACAGTCACTATAATTAAGCACAAAGGAAAGCTTACTTACCCGTATACAGGGGGCTGCATTGTGTGAGTGCTGCTGCTGCTGCTGTTGGAAGTCCCAGTCTCCAGAATGGCGCAGGAGCGATCAGTCTTGTCATTTTCTAGGTGTTGCATTGTTACATTGTAGTAAAGTGGTGGCTTTTCTTTCCCCCCTTCCCACTGTGCATCTCTGGGTCTCCATCTCCCCAGGATCGTGGCTGAACAAAGCCTCCAGCTGCAGTCCCCATCCACTGTGAAACCCACATTGGGGACAATTTAACGTTTTATCCACAAGAACAGGGATTTTTTCTCTCTCTCTCCATTCTCTTAAATGCAGCCATAATTAGAGTAATTTTTCATGTAGCCCGCTGATTACAGCGTTTTTACCGTCAAAGATAATTACCTGTAATTTTCTCCCACTTTTAATACTAAAAAGCCATCTTTATTTAGATACAGGAACAGGGAAAAAGGGAAACAAAAGATGGAAATTATTCTGTTATTCATATACAAATTGCAGAGATGGGGGCACCTAGAATTGAGAATTAAGGCAAATTATAACAGAATGGAGAAGAGGATTCAGGACTGCAGCTGCTGGGACACAATGGATGGAGAACTCAGAATACATGGGAACACTGCAGGACCCCCATCCCAAAACGGTTCACACAATGCCCTGTGCATGGTCAGTGCGACGAGATCTAGGCAAAATCGGTCATACATGCATTGTATAAGGAGCTGGATATTGTCTATCTGTCTATTATATATCTGTCTATCTATTATCTATCTATCTATCTGTCTATTATATATCCGTCTATCTATTATCTATCTATCTATCTATCTATCTATCTATCTATCTATCTATCTGTCTATTATATATCTGTCTATCTATTATCTATCTATCTATCTGTCTATTATATATCTGTCTATCTATTATCTATCTATCTGTCTATTATCTATCTGTCTATTATCTATCTATCTGTCTATTATATATCTGTCTATCTTTTATCTATTATCTATCTATCTGTCTATTATCTATCTATTATCTATCTATCTATTATCTATCTAATTATCTATCTATCTATTATCTATTATCTTTATAGTATCTATCTATCTATCTCTCTATCTATCATCTATTATCTATCTATCTATGTACTATCTCTCTCTATTATCTGTCTAGCTACATGAAACCTAACACGTTTTTCCACTTTTACACGATAAAATATTCAAGTTCTCATCTGTTGAGCAATACATCTGACTTCCAGAATGAGGTGTTAAATTTATCTATTAATATTAGGTGAGGCTGTACAAGCTGACAAATCCAGTATGACACTGTGCCAGTCTAATTCATGAGACAGCGTCACCTATAGGCAGCACCTACACTGGCAGATACACGTAATTGTCGTCTTAGATAGATAATAGATATATAGATAACAGATAGATAGATAATAGACAATAGTTAGATAATAGATAGATAATAGCTAGATGATAGATAAATAGATAGATAATAGATGATAGATAGATGAAATTATGTCTATAATAAAATAGTGTGACCTCTCAAGGATCAGCACCGTATTTCAAGCCCAGATTTCCTTTCAGTTCTACCATTTAATATGTTTTGGCCATCCCATCTTTCTTAGAACAATCACCTTCCTAAAAGACCACTTTCCTTTTAAATTCAATTTCAGATGGTCTCAGTCCATTTTTTCTTAATTTCTGTTCAATTTGTATCTCACTTGTTTCTACTAATTTATCATCACACATATCTACAAATATACGACAGTGTGTATACAGAGCTAAATAAATACATCTAGGACAGATAGATAGATAGATAGATAGATAGATAGATAGATAATCTATAGATAACAGATATATATAGATAATAGATAGATAGATAGATAGATAGATAGATAGATTATAGATAGATCATAGATAGATAATAGATGATAGATAATAGATGGATAGATAGATAGATAGATAGATAATAGATAGATAGATGATAGATACATAGATGATAGATAATAGATAGATAGATAGATAGATAATAGATAGTTGCTAGATGATAGATAGATAGATAGATAATATATAGATAAATAGACATATAGATAGATAATAGATAGATAATAGATATATAGATGATAGATAGATAATAGATAGATAGATAGATAGATAGATAGATAATAAATAGATAGATAGATAGATAGAAAAAAGATAGATAGATAGATAAACGATAGATAGATAGATAGATATATAATAGATAGATAATAGATAGACAGATAGATAGATAGATAGATAGATAGATAGATAGATAGATAGATAGATAGATAGATAGATAATACATAGATAATAGATAGACAGATAGATAATAGATAGATAGATAATAGATAGATAGATAATAGATAGATAATAGTCAGATAGATAGATAGATAGATAGATAGATAGATAGATAGATAATAGATAGATAATAGACAGATAGATAGTTAATACATAGATAATAGATATAGATAGATAGATAGATAGATAGATAGATAGATAGATAGACATGTCCTACACTGTTTCCTGCTCCTCACATGTCATTGTGTCTTACTTGTGACCCTGACAATGTGACGCCCATCTCAGGCAGTAAACACATCATATAGAACAAATCGCCCCGAACATTCTACCAGGTGGCTTCTGTTACAGGAGACAGGGGCTTCTTTCTCCGGCGCAGGGTCTTCATATGGCGCTGACAGCACAGGCCAAGGACAGCAGATGGAATAAAGTAGAAGACTTACCCCGGTGCTGGGAGTTGTGCCCGGTCCCAGGTCCTGCGGGCTGCAGAGCTGAGCCGAGTATTGAGGCAGCAGAAGCTGCCGCTATCTGTGGATTCCTGGTGAATGAGCACATCCAGGTGTGAAATTGTTTGCACACCCCAGCACCTCTTATATTGCCAGCAAAATTAGCTGTTATTACTGTCACTGTTTAGTGATGGTTAGCTTGATAAAAAAAAATAACTGCTGTAATCAAGACCTGGTGCATCTTTGCAAATTACAGATAATTGTAAACGTCCAGATTATGATAATAGCGTCGTAATCCAGCCCTGCAATGTAATTATTACACTGAGCTGCGGCTCACACCGGCCACTAGGGCGAAGTCAGCCATCATACCGCACCGCCAGCCGGGCCCTGAGAGGGACGATTGTCATTACACCGGCCGCTCAGTGCGGGAGAGCTCAGGGAGGAAGAGCGGACCGAGAAGGGGAACGATCGGTATGGGGGACACACGTGTACAGGGAGAGAAGGAAAGAGAGAGAAGAGAGGAAAAAGGAGAGAAAGCAGAGGGAAGAGAGAGCAAAGAAAGGAGAGAAAGCAGAGGGGAGAGAGAGAGCAAAGAAAGGAATGGAGAAAAAGAGAGGCAAGAAAGAGAGGAAAGTGAAAGTGCAAGATGGGAAGAGAGACAGGAAGAGCATAATATCTATATATCTCATACCTATCTAGTCAGAAAAAAAACAACATAAAACAAAGTGTTACAGAAGCAACAAATATATACTACAGGGGCAAGTCTGAAGGTTCTATCTATTTATGAATCTATGAACCGATTCTCTAATTAATATATCTAAATCCATTATATTTGTATCAATCTATTTATCATCTCTATCTATTATCTATCTATCTATTATCTATCTATCTATCTATCTATCTATCTATCTATCTATCTATCATCTATCTATTGATCTATTATTTATTGTCTATTTATTATCTTATCTATCTATTGATCTATTATTTATCTATTATTTATTGTTTATCTATCTATTATCTATCTATCTATCTATCTATCTATCTATCTATCTATCTATCTATCATCTATTATCCATCTATTATCTATCTATTATCTATCTATCTATCTGTCTATTATCTATCTATCTATCTATCTATCTATCTATCTATCTATCTATCTATCTATCCATCCATCCATCCACCTATCCATCTATTATCTATCTATCTATCTATCTATCTATCTATCTATCTATCTATCTATCTATCTATCTATCTATCCATCCATCCATCCATCCCTCCCTCTCAGGTCTCTGATGTCCAGTCTTTCTCACTTTGTCGCCTGTCTTGGGTCATTACTGAGCAGGATATTGGTGCTCCCCTCTTGCCCTCACAATCCCCATGTTCTGGGGTAATTCCTGGGTAATGACTTGTGCTCCGCTCACTTCCCTGCGGATTCTCTCCGCTCCTCGTCCAGCTCTGGGGATTACCAGTCAGTCCAGTTGCAGATTCAGATACAATCAGTGATTATCAAGGGAGATTTTAGCTAATTAATTTGGCGCAGACACTGATATCACTGATTCCTCTTATCTGCTCCTGTTTACACATACACTAAACGCACCAATTACATTTATTGCATTTGTGCTGATGGGATGGTGGGAAGGCTTAACTCTTTGTGCACCATAACCGTGCAAGTCAACTCGGTGCAATACGATGGTGTATAAGATGGGAGGAGGCAGCGTGATGTACAGTATCTGGGTGAGGAGTCAACTCCAGGGAGAAGATGACAGGAGATGTGATGGAGGCCTGTGATAGAAGCTCACATACATCTGCACCCCAGGTCCAGGCCTCTAATTTGTGCAGCTTCTGCTCCCGCATCATGCATGGATCTATATATAGATATATAGATCCATATATATATACACACACACACACACACACACACAGATATATATATATATATATATATATATATATATATATATACATATATATATACATATATATAATTTTAGCTCTATAACGCCAATATATTCCGGACCACTTTACATTTTAATACATATATACATCTGAATTTACAGAAATATACATATAATAGACATACTGTACATATTGTCTTCCTTGCTGATGCATACATGAATGCAGACATAACTAATTACTGCACACATATAAATCATGCACACATTAATACACTTAACTAATATATGTATACAGTAACAATGTCATTTTCTGGATTTTTTTCAAGATTCTGTCTCTCACAGGTGAAGCGTTCCTACGATAAAAATTACAGACCTCTCCATTCTTTGTAGGAGGGAAAACTTCAGAAAACAGAAACAATGTATCAAATACTTATTTCTCTCTCTCTCTCACCATTGAATTTTTACAGAAAATGAATTATTTCTCCCAGAAAATTATTGCAATTACACACGTTTTCTTATACATGTCTTTATTTCCTTTGTGTACATTGGAAGAACACAAAAAAAAAAACAGAAAAAAAATTAATGCACAACAACAAAAATGGGCAGGACAAAATTGTCGGCACCTTCAACTTAATATTTGATTGCACCCCCTTTGGAATTATTCTTCTTTTGCAAACTGCTCCAGGTCTCATATGTGAAGGCATCTTCTCCAACAACAAATTTAAGATCTCTCCACAATGAGATTTATATACAGACTCATTGCTGGCAACTTCAGAACTCTCCAGCTCTTTGTTTCCATCCATTTCTGGGGGCTTCTTGAAATATGTTTGGGGTCATTGTCCTGCTGGAAGTCCCATGACCTAGGATGCAAACCCAGCTTTCTGATAATGGGCACTAAATTGCGACCCAAAATCCTTTGGTAATGTTCACATTCCATGATGCCTTGCACACAGTCAAGGTACTCAGTGCCAGAGGCAGCAACACAGCCTCAAAATATCTTTGAACCTCCACCATATTTGACTGTAGGTACTGTGTTCTTTTCTTTGTAGGCCCCATTCTGTTTTTGCTAAACCATAGAATGATGTGCTTTACCAAAAAGCTCCGTCTTGGTCTCATCTGTCCACAAGATGCTTTCCAAGAAGGATATTGGCTTGTTAATAAATGTAAGGCAGCAGTGTATCTTTTTTTATGTCTCTGTGTCAGCAGTGGGGTCCTCCAGGATCCATTAATTCAAATGTCAATGGATAATTTTTGCTGACATTAATGCACCCTGAGCCTGCAGGACAGCTGGAGTTTCTTTAGAACTTGATTGCAGCTGCTTATTCTCCATCTGGACTATCTGGCATTGCAACTTTTCATCAATTTCTCTCTTCTGTCCAGATTAGCTACAGTGCCATGGGTTGTAAACTTCTTGATTATGTTGCACATCGTGGACAAAGGAACATCAAGATCTCTGTAGATTGACTTGAAACCTTGAGATTGTTGATATTGTTTAACAATTTTGGTTCTCAAGTCCTCAGACTCCTCAGTCCTCTTCTCCTCTTTCTGTTCTCCATGCTTAGTGTGCCACACACAGACACGCAATGCAATAGTTGAGTCAACTTCTCTCTTTATTATCTGGTTTCAGGTGTGATTTTCATATTGCGCACACCTGTTACTTGCCACAGGTGAGTTTGAACGAGCATCACATACTTGAAATAAAACTGTTTACCCACAATTTTGGAAAGGTGCCAACAATTTTGTTCTGCCCATTTTGGGGGTTTTATGTGAAAAGATGTTGGATTTGCCTTTTTTTGCGTTGTTCCAAAACACAAAACAGAAATATACATGTGTATAACAAAACATGTGTAATTGGAATAATTTTCTGGGAGAAATATTATGTCTGCAGATCTCCATGTCCAAAAACCACTTGTGGTCAAGCATTGAAACAATCACTAATAAATCTACCCTGTGTTCGCTGTTCGCAGCCCTCCTGCTCAGATCCCACAGCTCCATAAAATATAATCTATCTACAATTCATGTGTCTCTTTGGTCTCAGGACCCTTCAAAAGGAGGAACAAGAAGTGAAGCCCCAAACCTGAGCGTCCACCTGGTGTTCTAATAGTGCAGCCATCTCCCTTGTGTGATCTATAACTGTACAACATTGTCTGGCAGCTTCCAAACGACCTAAGTAACCAAAACCACATGTGTGATCCCCAATTATGACCCCGGGTCCCCCCCACACTATGTGCTGGAATATATATGTGTGTACAGGAATGTGCCAGGAGTAGGCCAGGACCAGCTGCAGGATGAGATCAGTACTGGGGGCGAGAGCAGGTACTAACCGAATACTGCAAGGATGACATCATCTTCTCATGTTCTATCCATCTATCTATTATCTATCCATCTATCTATTATCTATCCATCTATTATCTATCTAATATCTATCTATCTATTATCTATCTATCTATCTATCTATCTATCTATCTATCTATCTATCTATTATCTATCTATCTATCTATCTATCTATCTATCTATCTATCATCTACATATCTATATATTTATTATCTATCTATCTATCTATCTATCTATCTATCTATCTATTATCTACATATCTATATATTTATTATCTATCTATTATCTATCCATCTATTATCTATCTAATATCTATCTATCTATCTATCTATTATCTATCTATCTATCTATCTATCTATCTATCTATCTATCTATCATCTACATATCTATATATTTATTATCTATCTATCTATCTATCTATCTATCTATCTATCTATCTATTATCTACATATCTATATATTTATTATCTATCTATTATCTATCTATCTATCTATCTATCTATCTATCTATCTTTCTATCTATCTATTTATCTATCTATTATTTATCTATCTATTATCTATCTATCTATCTATCTATCTATCTATCTATCTATCTATCTATCTATCTATCTATCTTTTATCTATCTATCTATCTATCTATCTATCTATTATCTATCTATCTATCTATCTATCTATCTATCTATCTATCTATCTATCTATCTTTCTATCTATCTATTTATCTTTCTATTATCTATCTATCTATCAATCATCTATCTATCTATTATCTATCTATCTATCTATCTATCTATCTATCTATCTATCTATCTATCTATCTATCTATTATCTATCTATCTATTTATCTTTCTATTATATATCTATTATCTATCTATCTATCTATCTATCTATCTATCTATCTATCTATCTATCTATCTATCTATCTATCTATTATCTATCTATCTATCTATAGTCTATCATCTATCCATATATCTATTACCTATTTATCCTGTAATTAATAATATCTTCATGTTAATGTTTTCTGCTCTTTCCTTCACTTCTATAAATACAAAGCATGGATGGACACTGAGAGCAAAGGGGCCCCTGTGTGAGAAGTGTGTATGGGCCCCACCTTGCCGGAAACATCTCCAGTGGACCCATAGAGAATGGATGGGGCAGAGACACGCATGCTCGACCTCCACGTCATTCAGATGAGGATCTTCAGAACCCCTTTTTAAGATTTATGGGGGCCGCTGTGGTCGACCATCGGACAGCAGGAAGTTATCACCGATTCCTATGGATAGGACGTGACTTCATAACTTGGTACAAACCCTTAACATCCTAGGGCCATGGGTTGCCTAGTGCACTGGTTGGGGCCTAGTGCACTGGTTGGGGCCTAGTGCACTGGTTGGGGCCTAGTGCACTGGTTGGGGCCTAGGTGCAGCAATTTTTACTTCTAAAGTGCACTAGCTGCATGTCCGCCCCTGCCTCAATGGTGTCTGTTGTGAGCAAAAACCATCTTATTGTTCTTACTAGGATCCATGTTGGCCCAGTAGCACTGACGTAAATTTTTGCGTATGGGTCCCAAAGCACAAGCTCCTACGGGACCCCCACTTATTGCAGATTTTTAATATTACTGTTTTTTCATATAGGCCAAAGGGATGTTTTGGGCCCCTTAGGTTCCAGGCCCCGGGTGTGATTGCAGCCCCTGCACTTAATGTAGCTATGGCCCTGGCCGGTCACCAAAGTAATTCGGATTTAAGGCTCCGGCTCCGATACACATCACTTAAAAGTCATGTGGATCCAGAAAGTTTCCCTTTGTAATTGGATATAGCGGCCCCCACGTCTAGGTCTTGGAACCTTTTCTTTAAAACATAATTGAGATACTGTGTGTCTTGTGCTGGATTATTGGTGGGGCCATGGTAGCCATGTTTTACCACACCGAATGGCTGACTTATGACTAGCAATACGGTCCCTAACATGTTGTGTGGTTTCTCCAGTGTAAGGAGGGTCGTAGGGACATTGGATCACATATATGACGAAGGTGGAGTCGCATGTGACGTATCCCCTTATGGGGTATGATTTCCTGTCCTGGGGTGTGCTACTTCACTTGACCTGATAATGTTAGAGCAGGTTGAGGCAAGGAATGATGCCCCTCAACCTGTGTTGCGGAAACGTTGAACGGGAAGTTTGTGCTTCCCATGTCTGCCCTCACAGGTCGGTCCTTGACATTCCTGAAAGCCCCAATGTTTGGGTAGGCTCTAGTGAGTAGAGGCCAATGATGACGAATGATGTTGTGGACTTTGGGCCTAGAAGGGTGGTAGGTATCTACAAAGGGTATCCTCTCAGCTCGGGTGGTGGGGACGGTGAAGCAGCCAGGGCCCTATGTTCCTCTTGTCTATGTAGTTGTGTAGGATAGTCCCTTGCTTTGACTTTAAGTGACATCTCGTTGACTCTGGTCGGTAGAGTGGTCTTGTCTGACACGATGCACCTAATGTACTCATGATCTTGCCCACTAGTCACCAAAAACGTATTTCAGTCTTAGCGCTCTGATACACCTCAGTTTACAGTCATCGTGAATGGCTGATTTTTGGCTATAACGAACAATAATTAACTGCCCTGGAGAAATGGATAATTGTTCATTTCACCCAATACCCAACTTATGAACGTTCATTATGGTTCGATTGACCAAACTCATGTTGGATATTTATGGCTGATCACAAACACTGGCTGTATCATTGTTTGAAAGAAATGGAACACATCCGATGCAGTTCTTGATGCTGTTTCTTCTTACCGATGTCGGACCACCTTTGTCTGATGTGTGTGAGGGCCTTTACGTCCATTATTCCCATGTGTCCTACCTGTTTTTAGAAGTTGAGGGAACTAACTCCTACATTCTAGTTATCTCCAGTGACCTGAAACGTAAAGTAAAAGTGTTTCTGTTCCTATAAGTCATCCGAAAACCCATAAAAATTATCTTGCATGAATTAATTAAATTAATTATTATTAGTAGTAATAATAATATAACTTATCATTGAGGGCACAGAAATAGAAAGGGCTCTGTTCATGCCAGGGCCATACTGTGATGGGTCCATCCTCTGGGAAATCCTAAATCCCCAAAAGACCCCATTGACCTGTATGGGATCTATCAGGGTTCTGATCTTTCTGACAACAAGAAAACACAGGAGGTGACTTCACAAATGTCAATGCTTTCTACTGACTTTAAGGGTGTAGGGGATGGGGGATATACACTCACCGGCCACTTTATTAGGTACACCTGTCCAACTTCTTGTTAACACTTAATTTCTAATCAGCCAATCACATGGCGGCAACTCAGTGCATTTAGGCATGTAGACATGGTCAAGACAATCTCCTGCAGTTCAAACCGAGCATCAGTATGGGGAAGAAAGGTGATTTGAGTGCCTTTGAACGTGGCATGGTTGTTGGTGCCAGAAGGGCTGGTCTGAGTATTTCAGAAACTGCTGATCTACTGGGATTTTCACGCACAACCATCTCTAGGGTTTACAGAGAATGGCCCGAAAAAGAAAAAAAATCCAGTGAGCGGCAGTTCTGTGGGCGGAAATGCCTTGTTGATGCCAGAGGTCAGAGGAGAATGGGCAGACTGGTTCGAGCTGATAGAAAGGCAACAGTGACTCAAATCGCCACCCGTTACAACCAAGGTAGGCCTAAGAGCATCTCTGAACGCACAGTGCATCGAACTTTGAGGCAGATGGGCTACAGCAGCAGAAGACCACACCGGGTACCACTCCTTTCAGCTAAGAACAGGAAACTGAGGCTACAATTTGCACAAGCTCATCGAAATTGGACAGTAGAAGATTGGAAAAACGTTGCTTGGTCTGATGAGTCTCGATTTCTGCTGCGACATTCGGATGGTAGGGTCAGAATTTGGCGTAAACAACATGAAAGCATGGATCCATCCTGCCTTGTATGGAGCATCTTTGGGATGTGCAGCCGACAAATCTGCGGCAACTGTGTGATGCCATCATGTCAATATGGACCAAAATCTCTGAGGAATGCTTCCAGCACCTTGTTGAATCTATGCCACGAAGAATTGAGGCAGTTCTGAAGGCAAAAGGGGGTCCAACCCGTTACTAGCATGGTGTACCTAATAAAGTGGCCGGTGAGTGTATATTACCCATTGCATTCTCCATTAATGCAGTGCATCTGCTCCCTCCTGGTACTTGGTGTTGAAGTCCTGTCCATCGGTCACTTTACTTCTCCAGTTAATCATCAATGATCATCACTTTTGGTACCCGCAGAGATACTGCAGAAGTGTGTGTGTGTGTGTGGGGGGGGGGGGGGGGGGGGTCATCTGATTTTTTAAAAACATGGAAAATCCAATGACACTCTTAGAAGTCCATATTGGTGATGATTATGATTAAAAGGGATGTCCAGAATCTTAAGAAAGTCATCTAAGAGCAATAAATATTCAATAATAAATGGCGCTATAAATGTGTATAATGATAATAATAAGCATTAATAATCTCAATAACCTAAATTCCTCACTGATTTTGCAGCATTGATGTCATTCATATGACCGGGGCTGCCAATCGTGGTCATTATACCACAAAGCTGAGGTCAAAAATTAATTGCAACAGTCACATAAATGATTTAGGTGACATCATAACAGCAAGACCACCCCAGCAGGGAATTTAAAAGGGGTATTACCATCTCCAACATCCTATCCCAATATGTAGTAGGTGTAATAATATTAATAATAATAATTCTCATATTAATAATATTAGCAAATACCTCCAATGTAGTGTGTAGTATAGTTCTTCTGATTTACTTTGTCACTTACCCCCTGTGCAGTTCATTGCAGGAGCTTAGGTATCCAATGGATAAGTGACATAGCTATTAATAATAAAAACTACGCTACGTTTCTAATTGGGGGTATTTTCTAATGTTCTTATTGCTAAACCTACTGCATATTGGGATAGGATCTTGGAGTTGGGAATACCCCTTTAATGTGAGCAATGCGCATTTTTTTTTCTCTTAGATCAATTCTTGCCAAGAATCCATTTAGTGATCTGAACAATTCTACAATCTTTTGGTCTGTGATTCCATAAAAAAATAAAAATTGTCCCCATCCAATAAAAATGTGCTCATATGTAAATATCCCTTTCATTTCCTTATTTAGGACATATCTGCTGGTGTCTGCCCCTTTGCAGGATGGAAACTCTCGGGGCTGCAGAGGTAGGAAGCCCCTATTACTGGGTGACCCTTTCTGCCAAACAAGAACCCCCCCAGTGATATAATGTGATCAGCACATGGTAGGTGGGGGCCCCGCTGCAGAACGTCCATTAGGGCCCAATACACCAAGATCCAATCAATAAGTAAAAAACTAAACCCTCTATATGTCTGCAGTGTCCGGCCCCATACATCACACACAGGGGTGCGGAGGGCGGGGATGACGTCACCGCGGAGATCCCCAACATTCTATGCACTGATACAATGTAACGAATGTCCCCCAGTATAGAACATGCGCTCCGCAGGACCGTATACACTGTACGGATACATATAGACGGGCTGCATCTATTGGGCTTCACACGTTAAGAACAGCAGTTAAAGGTTCAGACAAAGCTGAGGCTCCAGCCCTGAATGTTATTGAGCTCGAAGAAGAAAAACTGGCAGCAATAACAAAGAAGCAGACAGTCAGGGAGGGGGAGGCAGACAAAACCCAAGATAAAATAAAAAAACGGAGACAGGTAACTGCGCCTGAGGCTGCACAGCATGTCTCTTCAGGTTGTGTCTGCTGCAGCCGATCCTGCTCTGCACAGGACTGAGACCCTGTAACATACATGTCCTATGTCCTCCCTATACTGAGACCCTGTAACATACATGTCCTATGTCCTCCCTATACTGAGACCCTGTAACATACATGTCCTATGTCCTCCCTATACTGAGACCCTGCTCTGCACACACGACATGTCCCCTGTAACATACATGTCCTATGTCCTCACATACTGAGACCCTGCTCTGTACACAGGACATGTCCCCTGTAACATACATGTCCTATGTCCTCCCTATACTGAGACCTGCTCTGCACACATGACATGTCCCCTGTAACATACATGTCCTATGTCCTCCCTATACTGAGACCCTGCTCTGCACACACGACATGTCCCCTGTAACATACATGTCCTATGTCCTCCCTATACTGAGACCTGCTCTGCACACATAACATGTCCCCTGTAACATACATGTCCTATGTCCTCACTATACTGAGACCTGCTCTGCACACATAACATGTCCCCTGTAACATACATGTACTATGTCCTCCCTATACTGAGACCTGCTCTGCACACATAACATGTCCCCTGTAACATACATGTCCTATGTCCTCCCTATACTGAGACCCTGCTCTGCACACACGACATGTCCCCTGTAACATACATGTCCTATGTCCTCCCTATACTGAGACCTGCTCTGCACACATGACACGTCCCCTGTAACATACATGTACTATGTCCTCCCTATACTGAGACCCTGCTCTGCACACATGACACGTCCCCTGTAACATGCATGTCCTATGTCCTCCCTATACTGAGACCTGCTCTGCACACATAACATGTCCCCTGTAACATACATGTCCTATGTCCTCACTATACTGAGACCTGCTCTGCACACATAACATGTCCCCTGTAACATACATGTACTATGTCCTCCCTATACTGAGACCTGCTCTGCACACATAACATGTCCCCTGTAACATACATGTCCTATGTCCTCCCTATACTGAGACCCTGCTCTGCACACACGACATGTCCCCTGTAACATACATGTCCTATGTCCTCCCTATACTGAGACCTGCTCTGCACACATGACATGTCCCCTGTGACATACATGTCCTATGTCCTCCCTATACTGAGACCCTGCTCTGCACACACGACATGTCCCCTGTAACATACATGTCCTATGTCCTCACTATACTGAGACCCCGCTCTGCACACATGACACGTCCCCTGTAACATACATGTCCTATGTCCTCCCTATACTGAGACCCTGCTCTGCACAGGACATGTCCCCTGTGACATACATGTCCTATGTCCTCCCTATACTGAGACCCTGCTCTGCACACACGACATGTCCCCTGTAACATACATGTCCTATGTCCTCACTATACTGAGACCCCGCTCTGCACACATGACACGTCCCCTGTAACATACATGTCCTATGTCCTCCCTATACAGAGACCCTGCTCTGCACACATGACATGTCCCCTGTAACATACATGTCCTATGTCCTCCCTATACTGAGACCCTGCTCTGCACAGGACATGTCCCCTGTGACATACATGTCCTATGTCCTCCCTATACTGAGACCCTGCTCTGCACACATGACATGTCCCCTGTAACATACATGTCCTATGTCCTCCCTATACTGAGACCCTGCTCTGCACAGGACATGTCCCCTGTGACATACATGTCCTATGTTCTCCCTATACTGAGACCCTGCTCTGCACACATGACATGTCCCCTGTAACATACATGTCCTATGTCCTCCCTATACTGAGACCCTGCTCTGCACACATGACACGTCCCCTGTAACATACATGTCCTATGTCCTCCCTATACTGAGACCCCGCTCTGCACACGACATGTCCCCTGTAACATACATGTCCTATGTCCTCACTATACTGAGACCCCGCTCTGCACACGACATGTCCCCTGTAACATACATGTCCTATGTCCTCCCTATACTGAGACCCTGCTCTGCACACGACATGTCCCCTGTAACATACATGTCCTATGTCCTCACATACTGAGACCCTGCTCTGCACACATGACACGTCCCCTGTAACATACATGTCCTATGTCCTCCCTATACTGAGACCCTGTAACATACATGTCCTATGTCCTCACATACTGAGACCCCGCTCTGTACACATGACACGTCCCCTGTAACATACATGTCCTATGTCCTCACTATACTGAGACCCCGCTCTGCACACATGACATGTCCCCTGTAACATACATGTCCTATGTCCTCACTATACTGAGACCCCGCTCTGCACAGGACATGTCCCCTGTAACATACATGTCCTATGTCCTCCCTATACAGAGACCCTGCTCTGCACACATGACATGTCCCCTGTAACATACATGTCCTATGTCCTCCCTATACTGAGACCCTGCTCTGCACACATGACATGTCCCCTGTAACATACATGTCCTATGTCCTCACTATACTGAGACCCTGCTCTGCACACATGACATGTCCCCTGTAACATACATGTCCTATGTCCTCACTATACTGAGACCCTGCTCTGCACACATGACATGTCCCCTGTAACATACATGTCCTATGTCCTCCCTGTACTGAGACCCTGCTCTGCACACATGACATGTCCCCTGTAACATACATGTCCTATGTCCTCCCTATACTGAGACCCTGCTCTGCACACAGGACATGTCCCCTGTAACATACATGTCCTATGTCCTCCCTATACTGAGACCTGCTCTGCACACATGACATGTCCCCTGTAACATACATGTCCTATGTCCTCCCTATACTGAGACCCTGCTCTGCACACAGGACATGTCCCCTGTAACATACATGTCCTATGTCCTCCCTATACTGAGACCCTGCTCTGCACACATGACATGTCCCCTGTAACATACATGTCCTACGTCCTCCCTATACTGAGACCCTGCTCTGCACACATGACATGTCCCCTGTAACATACATGTCCTACGTCCTCACTATACTGAGACCCTGCTCTGCACACATGACACGTCCCCTGTAACATACATGTCCTACGTCCTCACTATACTGAGACCCTGCTCTGCACACATGACACGTCCCCTGTAACATACATGTCCTATGTCCTCCCTGTACTGAGACCCTGTAACATACATGTCCTATGTCCTCCCTATACTGAGACCCTGTAACATACATGTCCTATGTTCTCCCTATACTGAGACCCTGCTCTGCACACATGACATGTCCCCTGTAACATACATGTCCTATGTCCTCCCTATACTGAGACCCTGCTCTGCACACAGGACATGTCCCCTGTAACATACATGTCCTATGTCCTCCCTATACTGAGACCTGCTCTGCACACAGGACATGTCCCCTGTAACATACATGTCCTATGTCCTCCCTATACTGAGACCCTGCTCTGCACACATGACATGTCCCCTGTAACATACATGTCCTATGTCCTCCCTATACTGAGACCCTGCTCTGCACACATGACACGTCCCCTGTAACATACATGTCCTATGTCCTCCCTATACTGAAACCTGCTCTGCACACATGACATGTCCTCTGTAACATACATGTCCTATGTCCTCCCTATACTGAGACCCTGCTCTGCACACATGACATGTCCCCTGTAACATACATGTCCTATGTCCTCACTATACTGAGACCCTGCTCTGCACACATGACATGTCCCCTGTAACATACATGTCCTATGTCCTCACTATACTGAGACCCTGCTCTGCACACATGACATGTCCCCTGTAACATACATGTCCTATGTCCTCCCTGTACTGAGACCCTGCTCTGCACACATGACATGTCCCCTGTAACATACATGTCCTATGTCCTCCCTATACTGAGACCCTGCTCTGCACACAGGACATGTCCCCTGTAACATACATGTCCTATGTCCTCCCTATACTGAGACCTGCTCTGCACACATGACATGTCCCCTGTAACATACATGTCCTATGTCCTCCCTATACTGAGACCCTGCTCTGCACACAGGACATGTCCCCTGTAACATACATGTCCTATGTCCTCCCTATACTGAGACCCTGCTCTGCACACATGACATGTCCCCTGTAACATACATGTCCTACGTCCTCCCTATACTGAGACCCTGCTCTGCACACATGACATGTCCCCTGTAACATACATGTCCTACGTCCTCACTATACTGAGACCCTGCTCTGCACACATGACACGTCCCCTGTAACATACATGTCCTACGTCCTCACTATACTGAGACCCTGCTCTGCACACATGACACGTCCCCTGTAACATACATGTCCTATGTCCTCCCTGTACTGAGACCCTGTAACATACATGTCCTATGTCCTCCCTATACTGAGACCCTGTAACATACATGTCCTATGTTCTCCCTATACTGAGACCCTGCTCTGCACACATGACATGTCCCCTGTAACATACATGTCCTATGTCCTCCCTATACTGAGACCCTGCTCTGCACACAGGACATGTCCCCTGTAACATACATGTCCTACGTCCTCCCTATACTGAGACCTGCTCTGCACACATGACACGTCCCCTGTAACATACATGTCCTACGTCCTCCCTATACTGAGACCTGCTCTGCACACATGACATGTCCCCTGTAACATACATGTCCTATGTCCTCCCTGTACTGAGACCCTGCTCTGCACACATGACACGTCCCCTGTAACATACATGTCCTATGTCCTCCCTATACTGAGACCTGCTCTGCACACATGACATGTCCCCTGTAACATACATGTCCTATGTCCTCCCTATACTGAGACCCTGTAACATACATGTCCTATGTCCTCCCTATACTGAGACCCTGTAACATACATGTCCTATGTCCTCCCTATACTGAGACCCTGCTCTGCACACATGACATGTCCCCTGTAACATACATGTCCTAAGTCCTCCCTATACTGAGACCCTGCTCTGCACACAGGACATGCCCCCTGTAACATACATGTCCTATGTCCTCCCTATACTGAGACCCCGCTCTGCACAGGACTGAGACCCTGTAACATACATGTCCTATGTCCTCCCTATACTGAGACCTGCTCTGCACACATGACATGTCCTCTGTAACATACATGTCCTATGTCCTCCCTATACTGAGACCTGCTCTGCACACAGGACATGTCCCCTGTAACATACATGTCCTATGTCCTCCCTATACTGAGACCCTGCTCTGCACACATGACATGTCCCCTGTAACATACATGTCCTAAGTCCTCCCTATACTGAGACCCTGCTCTGCACACATGACATGTCCCCTGTAACATACATGTCCTATGTCCTCCCTATACTGAGACCCTGCTCTGCACACAGGACATGCCCCCTGTAACATACATGTCCTATGTCCTCCCTATACTGAGACCCCGCTCTGCACAGGACTGAGACCCTGTAACATACATGTCCTATGTCCTCCCTATACTGAGACCTGCTCTGCACACATGACATGTCCCCTGTAACATACATGTCCTATGTCCTCCCTGTACTGAGACCCTGCTCTGCACACATGACATGTCCCCTGTAACATACATGTCCTATGTCCTCACTATACTGAGACCCTGCTCTGCACACATGACATGTCCCCTGTAACATACATGTCCTATGTCCTCACTATACTGAGACCCTGCTCTGCACACATGACATGTCCCCTGTAACATACATGTCCTATGTCCTCCCTATACTGAGACCCTGCTCTGCACACATGACATGTCCCCTGTAACATACATGTCCTATGTCCTCCCTATACTGAGACCCTGCTCTGCACACATGACATGTCCCCTGTAACATACATGTCCTATGTCCTCCCTATACTGAGACCTGCTCTGCACACATGACATGTCCCCTGTAACATACATGTCCTATGTCCTCCTTATACTGAGACCCTGCTCTGCACACATGACATGTCCCCTGTAACATACATGTCCTATGTCCTCCCTATACTGAGACCTGCTCTGCACACACGACACGTCCCCTGTAACATACATGTCCTATGTCCTCACTATACTGAGACCCTGCTCTGCACACATGACATGTCCCCTGTAACATACATGTCCTATGTCCTCCCTATACTGAGACCTGCTCTGCACACATGACACGTCCCCTGTAACATACATGTCCTATGTCCTCCCTATACTGAGACCCTGCTCTGCACACATGACATGTCCCCTGTAACATACATGTCCTATGTCCTCCCTATACTGAGACCCTGCTCTGCACACATGACATGTCCCCTGTAACATACATGTCCTATGTCCTCACTATACTGAGACCTGCTCTGCACACATGACACGTCCCCTGTAACATACATGTCCTATGTCCTCACTATACTGAGACCCTGCTCTGCACACATGACATGTCCCCTGTAACATACATGTCCTATGTCCTCACTATACTGAGACCTGCTCTGCACACAGGACATGTCCCCTGTAACATACATGTCCTATGTCCTCACTATACTGAGACCCTGCTCTGCACACATGACATGTCCCCTGTAACATACATGTCCTATGTCCTCACTATACTGAGACCTGCTCTGCACACATGACATGTCCCCTGTAACATACATGTCCTATGTCCTCACTATACTGAGACCTGCTCTGCACACATGACACGTCCCCTGTAACATACATGTCCTACGTCCTCACTATACTGAGACCTGCTCTGCACACATGACATGTCCTCTGTAACATACATGTCCTACGTCCTCACTATACTGAGACCCCGCTCTGCACACATGACATGTCCCCTGTAACATACATGTCCTATGTCCTCACTATACTGAGACCTGCTCTGCACACATGACACGTCCCCTGTAACATACATGTCCTATGTCCTCCCTATACTGAGACCCTGCTCTGCACACATGACATGTCCCCTGTAACATACATGTCCTACGTCCTCACTATACTGAGACCTGCTCTGCACACATGACACGTCCCCTGTAACATACATGTCCTATGTCCTCCCTATACTGAGACCTGCTCTGCACACATGACATGTCCCCTGTAACATACATGTCCTATGTCCTCCCTATACTGAGACCTGCTCTGCACACATGACATGTCCTCTGTAACATACATGTCCTACGTCCTCACTATACTGAGACCTGCTCTGCACACATGACATGTCCCCTGTAACATACATGTCCTACGTCCTCCCTATACTGAGACCTGCTCTGCACACATGACATGTCCCCTGTAACATACATGTCCTACGTCCTCCCTATACTGAGACCTGCTCTGCACACATGACACGTCCCCTGTAACATACATGTCCTATGTCCTCCCTATACTGAGACCCTGCTCTGCACACATGACATGTCCCCTGTAACATACATGTCCTATGTCCTCCCTATACTGAGACCCTGCTCTGCACACATGACATGTCCCCTGTAACATACATGTCCTACGTCCTCACTATACTGAGACCCCGCTCTGCACACATGACACGTCCCCTGTAACATACATGTCCTATGTCCTCCCTATACTGAGACCTGCTCTGTACACAGGACATGTCCTCTGTAACATACATGTCCTATGTCCTCCCTATACTGAGACCCTGCTCTGCACACAGGACATGTCCCCTGTAACATACATGTCCTACGTCCTCCCTATACTGAGACCTGCTCTGCAAACATGACATGTCCCCTGTAACATACATGTCCTACGTCCTCCCTATACTGAGACCTGCTCTGCAAACATGACACGTCCCCTGTAACATACATGTCCTATGTCCTCACTATACTGAGACCCTGCTCTGTACACAGGACACGTCCCCTGTAACATACATGTCCTATGTCCTCCCTATACTGAGACCTGCTCTGCACACATGACATGTCCCCTGTAACATACATGTCCTATGTCCTCCCTATACTGAGACCTGCTCTGCACACAGGACATGTCCCCTGTAACATACATGTCCTATGTCCTCCCTATACTGAGACCTGCTCTGCAAACATGACATGTCCCCTGTAACATACATGTCCTACGTCCTCCCTATACTGAGACCTGCTCTGCAAACATGACACGTCCCCTGTAACATACATGTCCTATGTCCACCCTATACTGAGACCCTGCTCTGTACACAGGACACGTCCCCTGTAACATACATGTCCTATGTCCTCCCTATACTGAGACCTGCTCTGCACACATGACATGTCCCCTGTAACATACATGTCCTATGTCCTCCCTATACTGAGACCTGCTCTGCACACAGGACATGTCCCCTGTAACATACATGTCCTATGTCCTCCCTGTACTGAGACCTGCTCTGCACACATGACATGTCCCCTGTAACATACATGTCCTATGTCCTCCCTATACTGAGACCCTGCTCTGCACACAGGACATGTCCTCTGTAACATACATGTCCTATGTCCTCCCTATACTGAGACCTGCTCTGCACACATGACATGTCCCCTGTAACATACATGTCCTATGTCCTCCCTGTACTGAGACCCTGCTCTGCACACATGACACGTCCCCTGTAACATACATGTCCTATGTCCTCACTATACTGAGACCCTGCTCTGCACACATGACATGTCCCCTGTAACATACATGTCCTATGTCCTCACTATACTGAGACCCTGCTCTGCACACATGACATGTCCCCTGTAACATACATGTCCTATGTCCTCACTATACTGAGACCCTGCTCTGCACACATGACATGTCCCCTGTAACATACATGTCCTATGTCCTCCCTATACTGAGACCTGCTCTGCACACATGACACGTCCCCTGTAACATACATGTCCTATGTCCTCCCTATACTGAGACCCTGCTCTGCACACATGACATGTCCCCTGTAACATACATGTCCTATGTCCTCCCTATACTGAGACCCTGCTCTGCACACATGACATGTCCCCTGTAACATACATGTCCTATGTCCTCACTATACTGAGACCTGCTCTGCACACATGACACGTCCCCTGTAACATACATGTCCTATGTCCTCACTATACTGAGACCCTGCTCTGCACACATGACATGTCCCCTGTAACATACATGTCCTATGTCCTCACTATACTGAGACCTGCTCTGCACACAGGACATGTCCCCTGTAACATACATGTCCTACGTCCTCACTATACTGAGACCTGCTCTGCACACATGACATGTCCTCTGTAACATACATGTCCTACGTCCTCACTATACTGAGACCCCGCTCTGCACACATGACATGTCCCCTGTAACATACATGTCCTATGTCCTCACTATACTGAGACCTGCTCTGCACACATGACACGTCCCCTGTAACATACATGTCCTATGTCCTCCCTATACTGAGACCCTGCTCTGCACACATGACATGTCCCCTGTAACATACATGTCCTACGTCCTCACTATACTGAGACCTGCTCTGCACACATGACACGTCCCCTGTAACATACATGTCCTATGTCCTCCCTATACTGAGACCTGCTCTGCACACATGACATGTCCCCTGTAACATACATGTCCTATGTCCTCCCTATACTGAGACCTGCTCTGCACACATGACATGTCCCCTGTAACATACATGTCCTATGTCCTCCCTATACTGAGACCTGCTCTGCACACATGACATGTCCCCTGTAACATACATGTCCTACGTCCTCACTATACTGAGACCCTGCTCTGCACACATGACATGTCCTCTGTAACATACATGTCCTACGTCCTCACTATACTGAGACCTGCTCTGCACACATGACATGTCCCCTGTAACATACATGTCCTATGTCCTCCCTATACTGAGACCCTGCTCTGCACACATGACATGTCCCCTGTAACATACATGTCCTATGTCCTCCCTATACTGAGACCCTGCTCTGCACACATGACATGTCCCCTGTAACATACATGTCCTACGTCCTCACTATACTGAGACCCCGCTCTGCACACATGACACGTCCCCTGTAACATACATGTCCTATGTCCTCCCTATACTGAGACCTGCTCTGTACACAGGACATGTCCTCTGTAACATACATGTCCTATGTCCTCCCTATACTGAGACCCTGCTCTGCACACATGACACGTCCCCTGTAACATACATGTCCTACGTCCTCCCTATACTGAGACCTGCTCTGCAAACATGACATGTCCCCTGTAACATACATGTCCTACGTCCTCCCTATACTGAGACCTGCTCTGCAAACATGACACGTCCCCTGTAACATACATGTCCTATGTCCTCCCTATACTGAGACCTGCTCTGCACACATGACATGTCCCCTGTAACATACATGTCCTATGTCCTCCCTATACTGAGACCTGCTCTGTACACAGGACATGTCCCCTGTAACATACATGTCCTATGTCCTCCCTATACTGAGACCCTGCTCTGCACACAGGACATGTCCCCTGTAACATACATGTCCTATGTCCTCCCTATACTGAGACCTGCTCTGCACACATGACATGTCCCCTGTAACATACATGTCCTATGTCCTCCCTATACTGAGACCCTGCTCTGCACACAGGACATGTCCCCTGTAACATACATGTCCTATGTCCTCCCTATACTGAGACCTGCTCTGCACACATGACATGTCCCCTGTAACATACATGTCCTATGTCCTCCCTATACTGAGACCCTGCTCTGCACACAGGACATGTCCCCTGTAACATACATGTCCTATGTCCTCCCTATACTGAGACCTGCTCTGCACACATGACATGTCCCCTGTAACATACATGTCCTATGTCCTCCCTATACTGAGACCCTGCTCTGCACACATGACATGTCCCCTGTAACATACATGTCCTACGTCCTCACTATACTGAGACCCCGCTCTGCACACATGACACGTCCCCTGTAACATACATGTCCTATGTCCTCCCTATACTGAGACCTGCTCTGTACACAGGACATGTCCTCTGTAACATACATGTCCTATGTCCTCCCTATACTGAGACCCTGCTCTGCACACAGGACATGTCCCCTGTAACATACATGTCCTACGTCCTCCCTATACTGAGACCTGCTCTGCAAACATGACATGTCCCCTGTAACATACATGTCCTACGTCCTCCCTATACTGAGACCTGCTCTGCAAACATGACACGTCCCCTGTAACATACATGTCCTATGTCCTCCCTATACTGAGACCTGCTCTGCACACATGACATGTCCCCTGTAACATACATGTCCTATGTCCTCCCTATACTGAGACCTGCTCTGTACACAGGACATGTCCCCTGTAACATACATGTCCTATGTCCTCCCTATACTGAGACCCTGCTCTGCACACAGGACATGTCCCCTGTAACATACATGTCCTACGTCCTCCCTATACTGAGACCTGCTCTGCACACATGACATGTCCCCTGTAACATACATGTCCTACGTCCTCCCTATACTGAGACCTGCTCTGCACACAGGACATGTCCCCTGTAACATACATGTCCTATGTTCTCCCTATACTGAGACCCTGCTCTGCACACATGACATGTCCTCTGTAACATACATGTCCTATGTCCTCCCTATACTGAGACCCTGCTCTGCACACATGACACGTCCCCTGTAACATACATGTCCTATGTCCTCTCTATACTGAGACCCTGCTCTGCACACAGGACATGTCCCCTGTAACATACATGTCCTATGTCCTCCCTATACTGAGACCTGCTCTGTACACATGACATGTCCCCTGTAACATACATGTCCTATGTCCTCCCTATACTGAGACCTGCTCTGCACACATGACACGTCCCCTGTAACATACATGTCCTATGTTCTCCCTATACTGAGACCCTGCTCTGCACACATGACATGTCCCCTGTAACATACATGTCCTACGTCCTCCCTATACTGAGACCTGCTCTGCACACATGACATGTCCTCTGTAACATACATGTCCTATGTCCTCCCTATACTGAGACCTGCTCTGTACACATGACATGTCCCCTGTAACATACATGTCCTACGTCCTCCCTATACTGAGACCCCGCTCTGCACACATGACATGTCCCCTGTAACATACATGTCCTATGTCCTCACATACTGAGACCCTGCTCTGCACACATGACATGTCCCCTGTAACATACATGTCCTATGTCCTCCCTATACTGAGACCCTGCTCTGCACACATGACACGTCCCCTGTAACATACATGTCCTATGTTCTCCCTATACTGAGACCCTGCTCTGCACACATGACATGTCCCCTGTAACATACATGTCCTATGTCCTCCCTATACTGAGACCCTGCTCTGCACACATGACATGTCCCCTGTAACATACATGTCCTACGTCCTCCCTATACTGAGACCTGCTCTGCAAACATGACACGTCCCCTGTAACATACATGTCCTATGTCCTCCCTATACTGAGACCTGCTCTGCACACATGACATGTCCCCTGTAACATACATGTCCTATGTCCTCCCTATACTGAGACCTGCTCTGCACACATGACATGTCCCCTGTAACATACATGTCCTATGTCCTCACTATACTGAGACCTGCTCTGCACACATGACATGTCCTCTGTAACATACATGTCCTACGTCCTCACTATACTGAGACCCCGCTCTGCACACATGACATGTCCCCTGTAACATACATGTCCTACGTCCTCCCTATACTGAGACCTGCTCTGCAAACATGACACGTCCCCTGTAACATACATGTCCTATGTTCTCCCTATACTGAGACCCTGCTCTGCACACATGACACGTCCCCTGTAACATACATGTCCTATGTCCTCCCTATACTGAGACCTGCTCTGCACACATGACATGTCCCCTGTAACATACATGTCCTATGTCCTCCCTATACTGAGACCCTGCTCTGCACACAGGACATGTCCCCTGTAACATACATGTCCTACGTCCTCCCTATACTGAGACCTGCTCTGCACACAGGACATGTCCCCTGTAACATACATGTCCTACGTCCTCCCTATACTGAGACCTGCTCTGCACACATGACATGTCCCCTGTAACATACATGTCCTACGTCCTCCCTATACTGAGACCTGCTCTGCACACATGACATGTCCCCTGTAACATACATGTCCTATGTCCTCCCTATACTGAGACCTGCTCTGCACACATGACACGTCCCCTGTAACATACATGTCCTATGTCCTCCCTATACTGAGACCCTGCTCTGCACACATGACATGTCCCCTGTAACATACATGTCCTATGTTCTCCCTATACTGAGACCCTGCTCTGCACACATGACACGTCCCCTGTAACATACATGTCCTACGTCCTCCCTATACTGAGACCCTGCTCTGCACACATGACATGTCCCCTGTAACATACATGTCCTATGTTCTCCCTATACTGAGACCCTGCTCTGCACACATGACACGTCCCCTGTAACATACATGTCCTATGTTCTCCCTATACTGAGACCCCGCTCTGCACACATGACATGTCCCCTGTAACATACATGTCCTACGTCCTCCCTATACTGAGACCTGCTCTGCACACATGACACGTCCCCTGTAACATACATGTCCTATGTCCTCTCTATACTGAGACCCTGCTCTGCACACAGGACATGTCCCCTGTAACATACATGTCCTACGTCCTCCCTATACTGAGACCTGCTCTGCACACAGGACATGTCCCCTGTAACATACATGTCCTACGTCCTCCCTATACTGAGACCTGCTCTGCACACATGACATGTCCCCTGTAACATACATGTCCTACGTCCTCCCTATACTGAGACCTGCTCTGCACACATGACATGTCCCCTGTAACATACATGTCCTATGTCCTCCCTATACTGAGACCCTGCTCTGCACACAGGACATGTCCCCTGTAACATACATGTCCTACGTCCTCCCTATACTGAGACCCTGCTCTGCACACATGACATGTCCCCTGTAACATACATGTCCTACGTCCTCCCTATACTGAGACCCTGCTCTGCACACATGACATGTCCCCTGTAACATACATGTCCTATGTTCTCCCTATACTGAGACCCTGCTCTGCACACATGACACGTCCCCTGTAACATACATGTCCTATGTTCTCCCTATACTGAGACCCTGCTCTGCACACATGACATGTCCCCTGTAACATACATGTCCTACGTCCTCCCTATACTGAGACCTGCTCTGCACACATGACACGTCCCCTGTAACATACATGTCCTATGTCCTCTCTATACTGAGACCCTGCTCTGCACACAGGACATGTCCCCTGTAACATACATGTCCTATGTCCTCCCTATACTGAGACCTGCTCTGCACACATGACATGTCCCCTGTAACATACATGTCCTATGTCCTCTCTATACTGAGACCCTGCTCTGCACACAGGACATGTCCCCTGTAACATACATGTCCTATGTCCTCCCTATACTGAGACCTGCTCTGCACACATGACATGTCCCCTGTAACATACATGTCCTATGTCCTCCCTATACTGAGACCTGCTCTGCACACATGACACGTCCCCTGTAACATACATGTCCTATGTTCTCCCTATACTGAGACCCTGCTCTGCACACATGACACGTCCCCTGTAACATACATGTCCTATGTTCTCCCTATACTGAGACCCTGCTCTGCACACATGACATGTCCCCTGTAACATACATGTCCTATGTCCTCTCTATACTGAGACCCTGCTCTGCACACAGGACATGTCCCCTGTAACATACATGTCCTATGTCCTCCCTATACTGAGACCCTGCTCTGCACACAGGACATGTCCCCTGTAACATACATGTCCTATGTCCTCTCTATACTGAGACCCTGCTCTGCACACAGGACATGTCCCCTGTAACATACATGTCCTACGTCCTCCCTATACTGAGACCCTGCTCTGCACACAGGACACGTCCCCTGTAACATACATGTCCTATGTCCTCCCTATACTGAGACCTGCTCTGCACACATGACATGTCCCCTGTAACATACATGTCCTACGTCCTCCCTATACTGAGACCCTGCTCTGCACACATGACACGTCCCCTGTAACATACATGTCCTATGTCCTCCCTATACTGAGACCCTGTAACATACATGTCCTATGTCCTCCCTATACTGAGACCCCGCTCTGCACACATGACATGTCCCCTGTAACATACATGTCCTATGTCCTCCCTGTACTGAGACCCTGCTCTGCACACATGACACGTCCCCTGTAACATACATGTCCTATGTCCTCCCTATACTGAGACCCTGCTCTGCACACATGACATGTCCCCTGTAACATACATGTCCTACGTCCTCCCTATACTGAGACCCTGCTCTGCACACATGACACGTCCCCTGTAACATACATGTCCTATGTCCTCCCTGTACTGAGACCCTGCTCTGCACACATGACATGTCCCCTGTAACATACATGTCCTACGTCCTCCCTATACTGAGACCCTGCTCTGCACACATGACATGTCCCCTGTAACATACATGTCCTACGTCCTCCCTATACTGAGACCCTGCTCTGCACACATGACATGTCCCCTGTAACATACATGTCCTACGTCCTCCCTATACTGAGACCCTGCTCTGCACACATGACACGTCCCCTGTAACATACATGTCCTATGTTCTCCCTATACTGAGACCCTGCTCTGCACACATGACACGTCCCCTGTAACATACATGTCCTATGTTCTCCCTATACTGAGACCCTGCTCTGCACACATGACATGTCCCCTGTAACATACATGTCCTATGTCCTCCCTATACTGAGACCTGCTCTGCACACATGACATGTCCCCTGTAACATACATGTCCTATGTCCTCCCTATACTGAGACCTGCTCTGCACACAGGACATGTCCCCTGTAACATACATGTCCTATGTCCTCCCTGTACTGAGACCCTGCTCTGCACACATGACATGTCCTCTGTAACATACATGTCCTATGTCCTCCCTAT
Organism: Ranitomeya variabilis; assembly: GCF_051348905.1. Taxonomy (NCBI): domain Eukaryota; kingdom Metazoa; phylum Chordata; class Amphibia; order Anura; family Dendrobatidae; genus Ranitomeya; species Ranitomeya variabilis. Next base: position 30,253,932 of record NC_135237.1, read on the forward strand.
ACTGAGACCCTGCTCTGCACACATGACATGTCCCCTGTAACATACATGTCCTATGTCCTCACTATACTGAGACCCTGCTCTGCACACAGGACATGTCCCCTGTAACATACATGTCCTATGTCCTCACTATACTGAGACCCTGCTCTGCACACATGACATGTCCCCTGTAACATACATGTCCTACGTCCTCCCTATACTGAGACCTGCTCTGCACACATGACATGTCCCCTGTAACATACATGTCCTATGTCCTCCCTATACTGAGACCCTGCTCTGCACACATGACATGTCCCCTGTAACATACATGTCCTATGTCCTCTCTATACTGAGACCTGCTCTGCACACATGACATGTCCCCTGTAACATACATGTCCTATGTCCTCACTATACTGAGACCCCGCTCTGCACACATGACATGTCCCCTGTAACATACATGTCCTATGTCCTCCCTATACTGAGACCCCGCTCTGCACACATGACATGTCCCCTGTAACATACATGTCCTATGTCCTCCCTATACTGAGACCTGCTCTGCACACATGACATGTCCTCTGTAACATACATGTCCTATGTCCTCACTATACTGAGACCTGCTCTGCACACATGACATGTCCTCTGTAACATACATGTCCTATGTCCTCTCTGTACTGAGACCCTGCTCTGCACACACGACATGTCCCCTGTAACATACATGTCCTATGTCCTCACATACTGAGACCCCGCTCTGCACACATGACATGTCCCCTGTAACATACATGTACTATGTCCTCACATACTGAGACCCCGCTCTGCACACATGACACGTCCCCTGTAACATACATGTCCTATGTCCTCCCTATACTGAGACCCGCTCTGCACACATGACATGCCCCCTGTAACATACATGTCCTATGTCCTCCCTATACTGAGACCTGCTCTGCACACATGACATGCCCCCTGTAACATACATGTCCTATGTCCTCCCTATACTGAGACCTGCTCTGCACACATGACATGTCCCCTGTAACATACATGTCCTATGTCCTCCCTATACTGAGACCCTGCTCTGCACACATGACATGCCCCCTGTAACATACATGTCCTATGTCCTCCCTATACTGAGACCCTGCTCTGCAGCAGATATGACCGGTCCACATTTTTCAGGCATCGCTCCTGTCCCCACTACAACCTTTCCTGAGATCCTGTAGCACAGACATGTCATGTTCTTATATGTTACATACATGTCATCGTTCCCTGCTGCCTCCTACACTGAGATCCCATTCTACAGACTCGTCCTTCCCTTTACACCATGTCCTTCATAAAGTCTTCAGTGAGTCCCTGCTCTGCATGTAATAAGCCCCCAGCTCTGCGGCCCCCACTACAGCTTTCATCGATGACCTGATATGTGAGCCCTCCACCACTCACATGTTCCTCTCCCCATTACACCCGGCTCCTGTGGATCTTACAGGTCATCCCATCACTTACATTAGGTGTCTTCTGGCTTAATGCAACGCTGCGCTTTAAAAAAAAAATACTGACAGTGCACTTTCCCCTGATCTGTCCCATTATGTTATATTCTGTATCCCATACTGGTTCTGCATTATATGGCGAACATCACTGTTCTGGCTGCTCCTTATTCAGAGGTCCCAGTCTACTGGCAACACATGATCCTCACCCCCATGAGATCTGCAAGACCCCATTTTCCCTACTCTCTACCCTTTGACTCATTTGCAATCCCCCCAACTCTTATGCCTATACTCTGACTCTTCTGCAAGCCCCCCAACTCTCATGCCTATACTCTGACTCTTCTGCAAGCCCCCCAACTCTTATGTTTATACACTGTCTCTTCTGCAAGCCCCCAACTCTTATGCCTATACTCTGACTCTTCTGCAAGCCCCCCAACTCTTATGTCTATACTCTGCCTCTTCTGCAAGCCCCCCAACTCTTATGTCTATACCCTGACTCTTCTGCAAGCCCCCCAACTGTTATGTCTATACTCTGCCTCTTCTATAAGCCCCCCAACTCTTATGCCTATACTCTGACTCTTCTGCAAGACCCCCAACTCTTATGCCTATACTCTGACTCTTCTGCAAGCCCCCCAACTCTTATGCCTATACTCTGACTCTTCTGCAAGCCCCCCAACTCTTATGCCTATACACTGACTCTTCTGCAAGCCCCCAACTCTTATGTCTATACACTGACTCTTCTGCAAGCCCCCAACTCTTATGCCTATACTCTGCCTCTTCTGCAAGCCCCCCAACTCTTATGCCTATACTCTGACTCTTCTGCAAGCCCCCCAACATTTATGCCTATACTCTGACTCTACTGCAAGCCCCCCAACTCTTATACCTATACTCTGCCTCTTCTGCAAGCCCCCCAACTCTTATGTCTATACTCTGACTCTTCTGCAAGCCCCCAACTTTTATGTCTATACTCTGACTCTTCTGCAAGCCCCCAACTCTTATGTCTATACTCTGACTCTTCTGCAAGCCCCCAACTCTTATGCCTATACTCTGACTCTTCTCCAAGCCCCCCAACTCTTATTCCTATACTCTGACTCTACTGCAAGCCCCCCAACTCTTATGCCTATACTCTGACTCTTCTGCAAGCCCCCCATCTCTTATGTCTATACTCTGACTCTTCTGCAAGCCCCCAACTCTTATGTCAATACTCTGACTCTTCTGCAAGCCCCCAACTGTTATGCCTATACTCTGACTCTTCTGCAAGCCCCCCATCTCTTATGTCTATACTCTGCCTCTTCTGCAAGCCCCCCAACTCTTATGTCAATACTCTGACTCTTCTGCAAGCCCCCAACTCTTATGTCTATACTCTGACTCTTCTGCAAGCCCCCAACTCTTATGCCTATACTCTGACTCTTCTCCAAGCCCCCCAACTCTTATTCCTATACTCTGACTCTACTGCAAGCCCCCCAACTCTTATTCCTATACTCTGACTCTACTGCAAGCCCCCCAACTCTTATGTCTATACTCTGCCTCTTCTGCAAGCCCCCCAACTCTTATGTCAATACTCTGACTCTTCTGCAAGCCCCCAACTCTTATGTCTATACTCTGACTCTTCTGCAAGCCCCCAACTCTTATGTCTATACTCTGACTCTTCTGCAAGCCCCAACTCTTATGCCTATACTCTGACTCTTCTCCAAGCCCCCCAACTCTTATTCCTATACTCTGACTCTACTGCAAGCCCCCCAACTCTTATGCCTATACTCTGACTCTTCTGCAAGCCCCCCATCTCTTATGTCTATACTCTGACTCTTCTGCAAGCCCCCAACTCTTATGTCTATACTCTGACTCTTCTGCAAGCCCCCCAACTCTTATGTCTATACTCTGACTCTTCTGCAAGCCCCCAACTCTTATGTCTATACTCTGACTCTTCTGCAAGCCCCCCAACTCTTATGTCTATACTCTGACTCTTCTGCAAGCCCCCAACTCTTATGTCTATACTCTGACTCTTCTGCAAGCCCCACAACTCTTATTCCTAAACTTTGACTCTTCTGCAAGCCCCCCAACTCTTATGTCTATACTCTGACTCTTCTGCAAGACCCCCAACTCTTATGCCTATACTCTGACTCTTCTGCAAGCCCCCCAACTCTTATGTCTATACTCTGACTCTTCTGCAAGCCCCCCAACTCTTATGTCTATACTCTGACTCTTCTGCAAGCCCCCAACTCTTATGTCTATACTCTGACTCTTCTGCAAGCCCCACAACTCTTATTCCTAAACTTTGACTCTTCTGCAAGCCCCCCAACTCTTATGTCTATACTCTGACTCTTCTGCAAGACCCCCAACTCTTATTCCTAAACTTTGACTCTTCTGCAAGCCCCCCAACTCTTATGCCTATACTCTGACTCTTCTGCCAGCCCCCAACTCTTATGTCTATACTCTGACTCTTCTGCCAGCCCCCAACTCTTATGTCTATACTCTGACTCTTCTGCCAGCCCCCAACTGTTATGCCTATACTCTGACTCTTCTGCAAGCCCCCCAACTCTTATGCCTATACTCTGCCTCTTTTATAAGCCCCCCCAACTCTTATGTCTATACTCTGACTCTTCTGCAAGCCCCCCAACTCTTATGTCTATACTCTGACTCTTCTGCAAGCCCCCAACTCTTATGTCTTTACTCTGACTCTTCTGCAAGCCCCCAACTCTTATGTCTATATCCTGACTCTTCTGCAAGCCCCTCAACTCTTATGTCTATACACTGACTCTTCTGCAAGCCCCCAACTCTTATGTCTATACTCTGAATCTTCTGCAAGCCCCTCAACTCTTATGTCTATACTCTGACTCTTCTGTAAGCCCCCCAACTCTTATGCCTATACTCTGACTCTTCTGCAAGCCCCCAACTCTTATGTCTATACTCTGCCTCTTCTGCAAGCCCCCCAACTCTTATGTCTATACTCTGACTCTTCTGCAAGCCCCCAACTCTTATGTCTATACTCTGACTCTTCTGCAAGCCCCACAACTCTTATTCCTAAACTTTGACTCTTCTGCAAGCCCCCCAACTCTTATGTCTATACTCTGACTCTTCTGCAAGCCCCCCAACTCTTATGTCTATACTCTGACTCTTCTGCAAGCCCCCCAACTCTTATGTCTATACTCTGACTCTTCTGCAAGCCCCCCAACTCTTATGTCTATACTCTGACTCTTCTGCAAGCCCCCAACTCTTATGTCTATACTCTGACTCTTCTGCAAGCCCCACAACTCTTATTCCTAAACTTTGACTCTTCTGCAAGCCCCCCAACTCTTATGTCTATACTCTGACTCTTCTGCAAGACCCCCAACTCTTATTCCTAAACTTTGACTTTTCTGCAAGCCCCACAACTCTTATTCCTATACTCTGACTCTTCTGCCAGCCCCCAACTCTTATGTCTATACTCTGACTCTTCTGCCAGCCCCCAACTCTTATGTCTATACTCTGACTCTTCTGCCAGCCCCCAACTGTTATGCCTATACTCTGACTCTTCTGCAAGCCCCCCAACTCTTATGCCTATACTCTGACTCTTCTGCAAGCCCCCCAACTCTTATGCCTATACTCTGCCTCTTTTATAAGCCCCCCCAACTCTTATGTCTATACTCTGACTCTTCTGCAAGCCCCCCAACTCTTATGTCTATACTCTGACTCTTCTGCAAGCCCCCAACTCTTATGTCAATACTCTGACTCTTCTGCAAGCCCCCAACTCTTATGTCTATACTCTGACTCTTCTGCAAGCCCCCCAACTCTTATGTCTATACTCTGACTCTTCTGCAAGCCCCCAACTCTTACGTCTATACTCTGACTCTTCTGCAAGCCCCCAACTCTTATGTCTATATCCTGACTCTTCTGCAAGCCCCTCAACTCTTATGTCTATACACTGACTCTTCTGCAAGCCCCCAACTCTTATGTCTATACTCTGAATCTTCTGCAAGCCCCTCAACTCTTATGTCTATACTCTGACTCTTCTGCAAGCCCCCAACTCTTATGTCAATACTCTGACTCTTCTGCAAGCCCCCAACTCTTATGTCTATACTCTGACTCTTCTGCAAGCCCCCAACTCTTATGTCTATATCCTGACTCTTCTGCAAGCCCCTCAACTCTTATGTCTATACTCTGACTCTTCTGCAAGCCCCCAACTCTTATGTCTATACTCTGACTCTTCTGCAAGCCCCCAACTCTTATGTCTATACTCTGACTCTTCTGCAAGCCCCCAACTCTTATGTCTATACTCTGACTCTTCTGCAAGCCCCCAACTCTTATGTCTATACTCTGACTCTTCTGCAAGCCCCCAACTCTTATGTCTATACTCTGACTCTTCTGCAAGCCCCCAACTCTTATGTCTATACTCTGACTCTTCTGCAAGCCCCCAACTGTTATGCCTATACTCTGACTCTTCTGCAAGCCCCACAACTCTTATGTCTATACACTGACTCTTCTGCAAGCCCCCCAACTCTTATGTCTATACTCTGCCTCTTCTGCAAGCCCCCCAACTCTTATGTCTATACACTGACTCTTCTGCATGCCCCCAACTGTTATGTCTATACTCTGACTTTTCTGCAAGCCCCCCATCTGTTCTGCAAGCCCTCATCTCTCTACTGCATATTCTAATCTACGAAGTTCCTGCTCTGCAAACCTACAAGTTGTGCTGCCCCTTCCCCATTCCATCCAGCCATAAATCAGCAGGGATCCATATTTTACTTAGATCCTGCTCTAAAAAGCTCACCTGCCACTTGTCCCACAGATCAAAGCTGATCTCATCATGCTGATACAATTCATCCAATTCCCAACAATTACCGTCCAATTCACAGTTTTCCATCCATTTCAACCATCACCCCCACATATTCTATTATCTGAACCTGTTTCCCCACGAACAACCATGTCTCATGGTCGAAATAATTTTTATTTAACCAGAATATACAGCTGAATTCCTCTATCTACATTTATTTACATGGGATACAATAAACATAAACAAAAAAAAAAAAGTCTCTCTGGGAAAAAATGAGGTCATAGATTGAAGGCACCATTGAGAATAGTGTCCAAATTGAGTCAAAGTCCATTGGTAAAAATAAAATAAAAAGTACAAAACAAAAACAAAGAACCAATAAGTTTTCTTGAAATGCAATAAATTACATGCACAAGCTTTACACAATATACTTTGCTTTAAAAAAAAAAATCCATCTGATACATTCTTCTGTATTTCCCCATAGCAATGAATCAGGAGGAGGAGGACTGTCCAAAACCAAAAATAATAATAAAAAAAGAATTGTAAGAGTTTCTGAGCTCCTCAGTAGAGAGTCCCCGACGCCAGCGCTAATGGATGCTGTAGTGAGCTGTGGTTCTGTAAGTGGGAGCTTAGAGAATTAGCTGCTGGGTACCACACACTGGGGCTCTCCATGTAAGAGGGCGCAGGGGAGCTGTTGGAGGTCTGGGGGTGACCATGCACGTGGGGGTGATGGCTGAGAGACCTGGACGTGCCCTGGGTTTCCCAGACCACCGGGGACTGTGGAGAATTGCAGGCCATGGGGTCGCTGGAGCTGGGGCTGTGCTCTGGGGGCATCTCTCCATTCTTCATGATCTTCTTGATCTTAGATCTTTTATTCTGAAACCAGATCTTCACCTAGAACGGAAGAGGAATAGGAAAGAGAGACATCAGAAAGTGGATCCTTGTGTCACAGTCATCATCAGTATGAAATCTGTCTGCCTGCAAAATATTCATTCATGGATCTGTTTAATATCTAGGCATAAATAATCTATTCATGTATCATTTATTAATCTGTTTATCTATCTAACTAATATCTATGAGTCAATCCATCATTTTTTTTCTTTGAAAGATCCATTCAAGGATCCATGGGTCTCTATTTGTCTTTCTATGTAATATTCATTTATGGATTTATTTATTATATATATGATATGTATGAATAGCTATTCATGTATTAGATACCTATTAATATTTTTATTATCTTACATTTATTTTCTATTATCTATCTGTCTATTATCTATCTATTATCTCTCTATCATCTATCTATCTATCTATCTATCTATCTATCTATCTATATTTCTATCTATCTATCTTATAACATCTACTATGGGTCTGTCTATCCTATCTATTAAACATCAATTCAATGATCCATGGGTCTCTCTTTATCTATATTCCTATGTAATATTAATTTACAGATCTATTTATTTATAAAGGAAAAAAATCATTCCCCATCTATCTACCCAGAAATGGTATTTGTAGACAAAGCTTCCATCTCCGGATCTATCCAGAACAAGTTGCTGCATCTGACAAACACCATGTCTCTTGATTTGTATCGAGCAGAGCCCACCACTCATAAGACCCCCTTTTTTGTACAAAAAAAAAATATATACATGGAATTCATCTGCTCTCTGAAGTAATTTGGAGACATCCTTAAAGAAGACACAGATTCTTAAATAATGATATTATCCTGTACTGGACAAACTTCTGTCTTGAATTATCTGTAACAAACCCGCAGCTTTGATTTCAGCCATTTACATCTGATTGGGGAGAAGCAGTAATATTCAGCACATGTGCAGCAGATTAGAGGAGGCTGCAGCAGATGACACCGGAGGAAGGGTCAGTAATACCTGCACCCCTGATACCTGCACCCCTGATACCTGCACCCCTGATACCTGCACCCACTGATACCTGCACCCACTGATACCTGCACCCCTGATACCTGCACCCCCTGATACCTGCACCCCTGATACCTGCACCCACTGATACCTGCACCCCTGATACCTGCACCCCTGATACCTGCACCCACTGATACCTGCACCCCTGATACCTGCACCCCCTGATACCTGCACCCCTGATACCTGCACCCACTGATACCTGCACCCCTGATACCTGCACCCCTGATACCTGCACCCACTGATACCTGCACCCCTGATACCTGCACCCCTGATACCTGCACCCACTGATACCTGCACCCCTGATACCTGCACCCACTGATACCTGAACCCCTGATACCTGCACCCCTGATACCTGCACCCCTGATACCTGCACCCCTGATACCTGCACCCACTGATACCTGCACCCCTGATACCTGCACCCCTGATACCTGCACCCACTGATACCTGCACCCACTGATACCTGCACCCCTGATACCTGCACCCACTGATACCTGCACCCCTGATACCTGCACCCACTGATACCTGCACCCACTGATACCTGCACCCCTGATACCTGCACCCCTGATACCTGCACCCACTGATACCTGCACCCCTGATACCTGCACCCACTGATACCTGCACCCACTGATACCTGCACCCCTGATACCTGCACCCCTGATACCTGCACCCACTGATACCTGCACCCCTGATACCTGCACCCCTGATACCTGCACCCCCTGATACCTGCACCCACTGATACCTGCACCCCTGATACCTGCACCCACTGATACCTGCACCCCTGATACCTGCACCCCTGATACCTGCACCCACTGATGCCTGCACCCACTGATACCTGCACCCACTGATACCTGCACCCCTGATACCTGCACCCCTGATACCTGCACCCACTGATACCTGCACCCCTGATACCTGCACCCACTGATACCTGCACCCCTGATACCTGCACCCACTGATACCTGCACCCACTGATACCTGCACCCCTGATACCTGCACCCACTGATACCTGCACCCCTGATACCTGCACCCACTGATGCCTGCACCCCTGATACCTGCACCCACTGATACCTGCACCCCTGATACCTGCACCCCTGATACCTGCACCCACTGATACCTGCACCCACTGATACCTGCACCCACTGATACCTGCACCCCTGATACCTGCACCCCTGATACCTGCACCCACTGATACCTGCACCCCTGATACCTGCACCCACTGATACCTGCACCCCTGATACCTGCACCCACTGATACCTGCACCCACTGATACCTGCACCCCTGATACCTGCACCCACTGATACCTGCACCCCTGATACCTGCACCCACTGATACCTGCACCCCTGATACCTGCACCCCTGATACCTGCACCCACTGATACCTGCACCCACTGATACCTGCACCCCTGATACCTGCACCCCTGATACCTGCATCCTCACATAAACTGCCAGTATTCCCCAAAAGTGACAATATCACCTTTACTACAGCGGGGTATGACTGCACAGAGACTACTCACCCATAATACTAAATGCGCTATTAAAACGGGAGCAACTGTTCACATTTTATATCTATTTTTTTATTCCTACCTGATATCTAATAATTATACATCTATCATTACAATTTGATTCATTATAGAAAAAGCCAAATGAGAAAATCATCTCATACCGTTGTATATAAGCCGGTAATGTATCTGTTATATCAGAAGGAGTAAATGCAGCCTGCAATCAAAGTTAAATATCTATCTATTATCTGTTATCTATCTATCTATCTATCTATCTATCTATCATCTATATATTATGTATTATCTTTCTATCTATTATATATTATTTATCTATCATCTATCTATCTATCTATTATCTATCTCTCTATTATCTATCTATCTTTCTATCTATCTATCTATCTATCTATCTATCATCTATCTATCTGTCATCTATTTATCATCTATCTATCTATTATCTATCTATTTTCTATTATCTATCATCTATCTATCTATCTATCTATCTATCTATCTATCTGTCATCTATCTATCTATTATCTAGCTATTTATCTATTATCTATCTATCTATCTATCTATCTATCTATTATCTAGCTATTTATCTATTATCTATCTATCTATCTATCTATCTATCTATCTATCTATTATCTATCTCTCTATTATCTATCTATCTTTCTATCTATCTATCTATCTATCTATCATCTATCTATCATCTATCTATCTATTATCTAGCTATTTATCTATTATCTATCTATCTATCTATCTATCTATCTATTATCTAGCTATTTATCTATTATCTATCTATCTATCTATCTATCTATCTATCTATCTATCTATTATCTATCTCTCTATTATCTATCTATCTTTCTATCTATCTATCTATCTATCTATCTATCTATCTGTCATCTATCTATTATCTATCTGTCATCTATGGTCAGTGCTGCACTCGGCTCGGCTCCATCTGCCCTCGGTGGGCTCTTACCTGTGTCTGTGTGAGGCCCAGGTGGGCGGCCAGTTCGGCCCTCTCGGGCAGTGCCAGGTACTGGGTCTTCTGGAACCTTCTCTGTAGAGCCGCCAGCTGCGCGCTGGAATAAATAGTTCGGGGTTTTCTAATCTTTTTCGGTTTCCCGTTCACCATCCGCACCTCCGGCTCTGACACTTCTTTCTCTGGAGAAGCAAAGGGTTAAATGTGTGTAAGTGGCTGTAATGCAGCGATGAATAATGCTCCGGTGTGACAGCACCGAACATGGGGGGCGGCCGGGCACAATTATTAATGGGAAACTGGTGTAAAAGTGACCCTGCAAGTCCTGTCCATCCTCAGCCCTGGGGGCACTGTAAGTCACAGACAGATTCTAGTGGAACCTCTCACTCCATTATATCACTGTAGTAAGGAATTCTACTTTACAGAAGTGTCTGCCGCGTTATATCGGATGTTGTCAGCTTGTTTCTACTACAGCACAGTGTATATAGTACAGCACAGTGCATATAGTACAGCACAGTGCATATAGTACAGCACAGTGTATATATTATAGGACAGTGTATACAGTACAGCACAATGTATATAGTATAGGACAGTGTATATAGTACAGCACAGTGTATATAGTATAGGACAGTGTATATAGTACAGCACAGTGCATATAGTACAGCACAGTGTATATAGTGTAGGACATCTCAGTATATACTACAGCACAGTGAAAATAGTACAGCACAGTGTATATAGTACAGCACAGTGTATATAGTGTAGGACATCTCAGTATATAGTACAGCACAGTGTATATAGTACAGCACAGTGTATATAGTGTAGGACATCTCAGTATATAGTACAGCACAGTGTGTATAGTGTAGGACATCTCAGTATATAGTACAGCGCAATGTATATAGTGCAGCACATTGTATATAGTGTAGGACAGTGTATATAGTACAGCACAGTGTATATAGTATAGGACAGTGTATATCATACAGCACAGTGTATATAGTGTAGGACATCTCAGTATATAGTACAGCACAGTCTATATAGTACAGCACAGTGTATATAGTACAGCACAGTGTATATAGTGTAGGACATCTCAGTATATAGTACAGCACAGTGTATATAGTACAGCACAGTGCATATAGTATAGGTCAGTGTATATAGTACAGCACAGTGTATATAGTATAGGACAGTGTATATCGTACAGCACAGTGTATATAGTGTAGGACATCTCAGTATATAGTACAGCACAGTCTATATAGTACAGCACAGTGTATATAGTACAGCACAGTGTATATAGTGTAGGACATCTCAGTATATAGTACAGCACAGTGTATATAGTACAGCACAGTGCATATAGTATAGGTCAGTGTATATAGTACAGCACAGTGTATATAGTATAGGACAGTGTATATAGTACAGCACAGTGTATATAGTGTAGGACATCTCAGTATATAGTACAGCACAGTGTATGTAGTACAGCACATACAGCACAGTGCATATCGTATAGGACAGTGTATATAGTACAGCACAGTGTATATAGTATAGGACAGTGTATATAGTACAGCACAGTGTATATAGTACAGGACATCTCAGTATATATTATAGCAGACGGCTCATTATATTGCAGCATTATATATAGTGTTGTGTGGTTTGCTGTAAACATCATTGTGCAATATAGTCCCATGCATAATACATGCAGATTATGGGCATTCAATATCAAACTATATAGTATAGTATGTCTGTGCTAATATACTACATTACATAACTAATATATTCTGTTAATAACATAATATACAGTAATTTAACATATTATAGAACAGTATGTTCTATTACACAGTACAAGAAGATCAGAACATTTGTATAATATATTATGTAGTCATACTACTTTTATATATTACACTCTGCGCTGGTTTTCTAAAAAATATTACATTATTATGTATTATTGCAAAGTTGATATAATTTTCTGACTATGTTTGTACAGTATGTATAAATATACATTTATACATACTATGAAATTATACTATAATACAAACTGTATTGCATTGCTATAACTTTGGTATGATTCTATCTATCTATCTATCTATCTATCTATCTATCTATCTATCTATCTATCTATCTATCTATCTATCGCATCGTACTGCAGTAAGTTATGCAGTTTGCACTATAGCATAACTGCATAGTGTGTATAATTATATAAAACAAGGCAATTCTCTATAGTGAATTATAGTACAGTGATATATTTTAATAGGATCATTGTGCATTATATTATAATAGTGTAACTGAGAGATTCCCATAATGTAAATTCACTTATAGAATTTTTTTTTGTATTTTACCAGCATGCTACAGTATAGATCAATATATTTTGTTCAGAGTAGTATATTACATTATATATATAGATGCTGTGTGTGTGTGTGTGTGTGTGTGTTTTGTAGAGTTGCATATTAGAGTGCAGATTATACACTTTAAAAAAAAAATCTTAAATAAAAAAAATCTATATATGTGTATATATACTCTCTTTTTCAGAGCAGTACATTACAGTACAGATTATACTGCTTTTTGTTATAATTAATGAGAGTGACAAGTTACAGTACAGATTAATATATATATATATATATTTTCAGAGTAGTACATTACAGTACAGATTAAAATATGTTAACTTTTATTTTTTTTTTTAGAGTAGAATATTATAGTTCAGATAACATTGTTTATGTTTTTCCTTTAATCAGTGTTATATAACAGTACTGACTAATATATATATATATTCTGAGCAGTACATTACAGTACAGAATAAACTGATATATTTTTCTATCAGTGTTATATTACTGTACTGATATATATATATATATATATATATATATATATATATTTCAGAGTATGGTCTAGTATACTACAGTATATATTATATTGTTCTATGTTGGTCTATCAAAGTGTTGTTGTTTTTTAATCGAGTGTTATATAACAGTACTGACTAATATATATATATATATATATATATATATATATATATATATTCAGAGATGTATTCAGAGCAGTACATTACAGTACAGATTAAATTGTTATATTTTTTATCAGTGGTATATTACAGTACTGATTAATGCATATATATATATATATATATATATATATATATATATATATATATATATATATTCAGAGTACATATTACAGTGCAGGTGACATTAGAATATTGTTACAGGACAATTCCTGACATGGTGTTTGTTCTCAGAGCAGCAGATTGCAGCATTGCTATTTTTCTCCAGATTATTAGGATGTGGCATTATTACATACTATCTATATCACAGTTGTAAGTGACTGTATAATTGTCAGCAGAGGCTCTGCTCTTGCTTTATAGCATTAGTGTAGATATTAATGTGGCATTACATGATATAATATTAGATTGGTAGCCTATTATATTTTATTGCAGTGTTCACATATTATTGTAATGCCCTCTATGATATTAGTGCAGCGTTATCGCACCGCTCCGGGCTGCAGTGTGCACAGCGCCGTACTGTGGACTCTGCCCAGAAGGGATGAATGGAGGCTGCGGTCAGTGAGTCTGGGCAGCCGGAGCAGCAGGCACCAGACTCTGTGTGTAGAGAGGGATCCAAGGGAAACCCCGGCCCCGGCCAGACACACATCAAAGCCCCCAGACTGCTGCCCTATAATCTGCACTCCGCGGTCACCGTGCGGCAGCCAGAGAGACACAGAGGCTCACACCAGGGGGGCACTGCCCCCCCCCCCAAACTAAAGCCGCAATATACAGAACATCCCCCCAACATCAGCTTCCCAAAATATACAGGGACTAATATACATACAAACATACAAAGTAACCCAGAAAATCCTGCACAAGACCCCCCCCCACCCAGAAATATTATAATATGACACCACCCCGAAAACTCTTATAGCAACCCCCCCCCCCAAACATTATAATATCAGCCCATACTGACAGCCAGCAGATATTAAACTACCGATCCCCGAAACATTATCATAGAAAACCACAGAAATAATCCAACCTGGGGCCTGAACCCGCACAGAGAAATGGCCTGCAGATACGGAGCGTAAATGACAGGTGTCATCCGTATATAGAGAGCAGCAGAAAAACGGCCAATTCTGTCTGTGACAATGGGATGGATGAAGGGATAGAGAGGAGATAATAATGGCGAGATCAGAAATAGATCTGTACATCACATGGATCGTTAAAAGAGAGAGAAAGAAAGAAAGAAAGAAAGAAAGAAAGAAAGAAAGAAAGAAAGAAAGCAAGCGATACAGTATATAGATAGATAGAATAGATAGACAGATAGATAATAGATAATAGATAGATAATAGATAGATACTAGATAATAGACAGATAGATAGATAGATAGATGGATAATAGATAGATAGATAGACAATAGACAGATAGATAGATAGATAGATAGATAGATAGATAGATAGATGATAGATAGATAGATAGATAGATAGATAGATAGATAGATAGATAATAGATAATAGACAGATAGATAATAGATAGATAGATAGATAGATAGATAGATAGATGATAGATAGATAGATAATAGATAATAGATAGATAGATAATAGATAGATAGATAGATAGATAGATAGATAGATAGATAGATAGATAGATAGATAGATAATAGATGGATGATAGATAGATAGATAGATAATAGATAATAGACAGATAGATAGATAGATAGATAGATAGATAGATAGATAGATAGATAGATAATAGATAGATAGATAGATAGATAGATAATAGGTAGATAGATAATAATAGATAGATAATAGATAGACAATAGATATTCAATAGATAATAGACAATTGTTAGATACAGAATAGAAAGTGAAGAAGACCTGTACATAAATATTAGATACATAGTTATTTTGTCATTTCCTGATATTGAATTTCTTTCTCTGACAGTTACAATGTTCCACATTCGGGGGGTTCAGTATTTGGAGGGTCCTGGCTCAGCTGCTCATCCAGTTCCCATTTCCCTGGGTATATTATCAGCTCTGGATCCCTGGTATAATCTGGGGGTGCACTTCTTTTTGCAGCCTCCTCTGCCCTGGTGGACCCTGCTGGGTATAATATTGGGGAAGGGTCTGTGACTATTCCCACCCCATACACCGGGGGGCACAGCATTGGGGGCACAGCTGGGGCAGGACTAGGGATGATTGCTCCGATCTCGGGGTTCAGTTTTCACAGCTGCCCCCTGTATTCCTGGAGGGGATGTGACCGTATTACCTCCCCCTCAGTGCTGGGTCCATGGGGGGCTACTCGCTGCCCCCCGGAGCCCTGCTGGGAACACTCTGTGACTTTCCTACTCGCTTTTGTTTTCTTTCTGCTCTTTGGAAATAGTTTTTGCGGTTTGCTCTGGTGCTGACTGGCGGCGCCTCGGTCACGGAGATAATAAAACCTTGGAGGAAGAGACAGAGACACATTTCTGGCTGGTGAGAACCGCAGCCGCGAATAGCCGCCAGTGCAGACAGCCAGCCCCCCCTCCGGCCAGCGCCTCCCTGCGGCGCCCAGTGCGCCCACACACAGTGCGCCCCTTCTTACCTGGCTGGCTGCTGGGGGGCTGCACCCTGTTGTACGCCCCTCCGTACTGGTGGTGCGGGTGGTAGGGGCTCCCATAGCTGTACTCGGAATAGGCTTTGGCCGCATAGCTCCCAGCAGATCCGCTCATTCCATGGTACTGGTACTGGTAAGCATTGAGAGCCTTCCCGTAGCTGGCAGCAGAGGTGGGCGAGCAGTAGCCATGGTGCGGGTGGGCAGCGGCCCCTCCAGGGCTGTAGTAGCCGGAGTCTGTGGCTGAGGACTCGGGCAAGGTGGGAGAATCCTGGGACGGATGATGCATGATGCTGGGAGACTGGAAAGGAGAGTGGAAGTCGCTGGTTCTGATGGCTGGGACCCTCCTCTCATAGACTCCTGTCATGCTCTGCTGGGCGATGATGATGGTGGTGATGATGGGGGTCTCTGGTCTGTGTCCACAGTAAGGATCAGGCCTCCATACCCTGAGCTGGAGCAGTCTCTATACTAGTGAGTGAGAGGGTGAGGAGGCTCCTAGTGATCCCTCAGCAGCAGCAGGAGGAGGAGGAGGAGGAGGAGGAGGAGGCTCTGGGACTGGCTGGGGCTCACCATAGGCTTGGTGAAATCCATAATTGCTCTCTTACGCACAGCAGGGTGGATCTGGTGCCATTGGCCAGAGGATCACAAGCGACAGCAACACCCTAGAACCCGTCCAACTAGTTCAGGGCCACAAAGCTGCACAACAAGTACAAGAAAGGGAAGAACCGCACACAAACCAGTGACACCCTGACCCCACAGTGTGCATGACCCAGCAGGGGATCGGGGACTCACAAGGGACACATCACCCCCAAAAAATCACAAAAGCAAAGAATAAACGAAAGGCAAATATCCTGGAATAATGAAGAACATTAGTAAAAATGAAATTCAAAAATCCTGGAATAATGAAGAACATTAGTAAAAATGAAATTCAGAAATCCTGGAATAATGAAGAACATTAGTAAAAATGAAATTCAGAAATCCTGGAATAATACAGAATATTAGTAAAAAAAAAGAACAACGTTGATAAATAATGATGATTGTAGTTATGATAACAATGCGACAATGATAGAGAATAAAAGTATCACTAGTAACAGAAGCAGCAGGAATAAACCCCTACAAATCCTACCAATGTTAGTAGATGTAATAGTGGATGGTAAAGAGATAATGGATGGAACAATCTTGTAGTTACAATAGTAATAGTAGAAATAAGAATGGACATAATGAAGATAATAAAAGCAAAAGAAGAAGTTGCAGCAAAGACACTAAGAGTAGGAGGGGAATAGTAAGAGGAGCTGCAGCATCTAAAGTAATAATAATAGGAAAGGAAATAATGGAGTCGTAGTAAGGACAGTGGAAGTAAATGCCATAATGGCTGTGATACTTAGTACCACAGTGATCAAATCATATCTGACTAATGGCAAGAGAGATAGTAACAGAAATAGTGGAATAATGGTAAGGATGGAAATACAAGTAGTAGTAATAGTGTCGGGAAATAGTAGGAGCAGTGATTGCACCATTACCATTAATACAATGTTACCATTTGGAGTAGTAAGAGTAACATCAGGGATGATGGAAGCCAGCTGGTAGTTGTAGTTATATCTGCAGCACTGATGATGGCGGTCGTGGTGGTTTTATAGATTATTAATTAAAACAGTAACAGATGAGTGTAAAACAGTGAATTGTACCAGATTCTTTCTTCCTGTTTCTATTTCCATAAATTATTAAATAGGACCAGATATTAGGATATTGGAGAGAGCTCAATGGCCAAAGTAGGTCTTATCTCTAATCATGGCCATTCATCGCCGCTAATAAGCTGCAGAACGCCAGTGATCTATATACAATATACATATATATATATATATATATATACATATATATATTCTGCAGCTCATCCTCTGTATATATATCAGAGCCACTGATATAGATATATATATGTATATATGCAGAGGATGAGCTGCAGAATGAGATGAGCTGCAGAATGCGAGTGGTGTATATATATATATATATATATATATATATATATATATATATATATATATATACAGTAGATGGGCCTCCAAGATGAGACCCCCAGGGCTCCAGCTCTATTACTCTCCATACATTGTAGCAGACGGCGCAGAACGCTGGTGATCCAGAACTACAGGGGAATAAACAGAACCTGAGCAAGTTTTCAGCAACATCTTTTCCCCCCTTATTTGCTCAATGGTTAATTAGCTTCCCTTCCCCTGGATAAGTCTATCATATTGTTTTTACACACATATACATATATATATATATATATATATAGATAGATATATATTATACATATATGTGATTGTTTTTGCTTTTCAGAAGTTATGTTGCAAACTGTATCACTTTATTGAGAGAAGTAGCAGAGCCGAGTTTGCTGTTTGCTCTTCTTTCCCATTAAACACGCAGCTCTGCTACATCTGTCCATACCGACGTGCACAGCTGGTATTGCACCTCTGGGATTGCACACTATGGATGTAGCAGAGCTGTATTTGATGTGATGCTACATCAGGTCTGCTATCTCTGTACAACCAAGCACTATACACGTCCAGTAGATGGAGATACAACACTTGTGGCTAACAGGAGGCTGCTGGAGGAAGCAGAGGAGTGGACTGAGCCCTGAGTGGGGGTCTTCCCACATAGGGAGTCAGATTGGGGCATTGACGCATTGTTCACCAGTGTGGCCACTGCAGAGGACAATGCCCTCCATGCCATGCACACTCACTGCAGCCTGGACGCTCATGCAGAGCTGTCACTGCTTTTCCCAGGTCTCACCCTCTGCACTGACACGTAGAAGGACAACTCTCATCTCTATAGTCCTGTGTCTGAGCTGGGAAATTACTATGCAGCCGGAGCGCCACCTAGTGGACAAAGCAGGGACTGTGCTCTTCATGTCCTGGAGTTTATCTATGGCTCATCAATAATTCAGGATTTCGTTATTCTACTATAGAAATGATCTGAGGTGTCATCTGGACCAGGGAAGGGAGGAGAGTCCAATGGGTGCAGAGTCTAACAGAGAATCTGGCATGGAAGACAAATTTCTGTGAGGCTAAAATAGAAGTCTTTGGTCACAATGATCAAAGGTGTGTGCGGAGATAACAGGGTACATTATTTCAGGAAAAGAACATCTCACCAACTATTAAGCACAGGGGTGGATCATTCTTGCTTTGGGGTTGTGTTGCAGCCAATGGCATGGGGAACATTTCTCGGGTAGAAGGAAGAATGGATTCAATGAAATTTCAACATTCAATCTTTGATGCAAACATAACACCATCTGTAAAAAAAACTGAAGATGAAAAGAGGAAGAGGATGGCTTCTACAAATGGATAATGATCCTAAACACTTGTCAAAATCCACAATAGACGACCTAAAAAGGCGCAAGCTGAAGGTTTTACAATGGCCCTCACAGTCCCCTGATCTGAACATCATTGAAAATCTGTGTCTAGACCTCAAAATAGCAGAGGATGGAAGACGGCCCCAGAATCTCACAAAACTGGAAGAATGGATGAAAATCCCTCAAGCAAGAATTGAAAGACTCAAGAAACATCAGAATCTGGTGTTATTAGGTACTAACCGTGCAGGGTGCCCAAACTTTTGCATCGGCCCATTTTCCTTTTTGCAATTTTTAAAATGTAAAAGATGACTATATATATATATATATTGTGGCTGGTATAGTGTAATGGTTAAGTGCACAGCCTACAACATGGGAGACTGATCTAAACTAATAAACTGATCTATGCTACTGTCTCAGCAATCATGGAAATGCTTGGCTAAAAAAACAGCAAGAACAACAGAAGTATCTGCCCCCTTTGGAAAAGAAGACTGGAGACAAAGATCAAGGTGACACAAAGGGAAGTCAGCCAACGAACAGAAATACAGAAAGGTAAAAAGATCAAGGATAAGACCAAGCTGGACAAGTACAAAGGCCTGACCCCAACTGAAGCCCTAGAGTCTGCTAAACAAAGGCTCACAGCACTCGCTGGAAGACTAGGGAGATACACCAGAGAAGCTGAGGCCGAGAAGATAAATGCCCTGTTCTCCAAAGAACCATCCGAGGTGTACTCCCAACTACAGAGCAACAGCACAAAGGCAGCAACTCCACCAATAGCAGAGACTGAACAATACTGGAGGAACATATGGGAGAAGGAAAAAACACACAACACCAGTGCAATGTGGCTGCAAGATCTGAGAATGAAACACAGCAACCACCGAGAGCAAGAACCAGTCACCATTACAGACGCAGACATCCAACAGCGGGTCAAGAACATGACGAGCTGGACAGCCCCTGGCCCAGGCATGGTCCACACCTACTGGCTAAAGAAATTAACAGCGGTACATGAACGCATGGCAAAGCAGATGAACCAACTGCTAGAAGCAAGCCACCACCCAGATCGGCCAACACAAGGAAGAACAGGGCTGATCTTGAAGGATCCTCACAAAGGAACAGTTCCATCCATCTACCGCCCAATAACCTGCCTTACAACAACATGGAAACTCCTGTCAGGAGGAGTGTCATAGCCACCAAGCTACAGAACCATATGAACCAGTACATGAATCCAGCTCAGAAAGGCATTGGGTCCGACACCAGAGGCTCTAAGCACCAGCTCCTCGTAGATAGAGCAGTCGCCCTAAGACTCAAGATCCAGACAGACCAATCTCAGCACAGCCTGGATTGACAACAGGAAAGCCTATGACTCAATGCCACACACATGGACCTGTGAATGCTTGGCTCTCTACAACGTCAACAGGAAACTAAGAACCTTTCTCCGAAACTCAATGGGGCAATGGAGAACAACATTGGAAGTCAACTCAAGACAACTAGCACAAGTGACCATCAAATGTGGCATATACCAAGGTGAGGCACTGTCCCCATTGTTGTTCTGCATAGGCCTGAACCCCTTCAGTCAGATAATTAGAGTCTGGCTATGGATACAAGTTCAAGAGTGGGAGCACCATCAGCCATCTCCTCTACATGGATGACATCAAGCTGTATGCGAAAAATTAAGGAGACATCAACTCACTGATCCACCTGACAAGGATCTACAGTGAAGAACATCGAGATGTCCTAAGGACTGGAGAAGTGCGGCCGGCTGGTAATAGAGAAGCAAGGTAGTCAAGACCGATGGAGTGGAATTACCAGCAGGGCATATAGCAGATGTACAGACAAGCTACAAGTACCTCGGCATCCCACAGGTATATGGTAACCATGATGAGGAGGCAAGGAAAGCAGCAACAGCCAAATACCATCAAAGGGTAAGACAGGTCCTGAAGAGCCAGCTCAATGGGAAGAGCAAAATCTGCTCCATCAATACTTATGCCCTGCCAGTTATCAGATACCAATGGCTGGAGAAAGCTGGACTCCGAGACAGCACAGAGGCCCTAATCATAGTGGCACAAGAGAAAGCACTAAGTACTGGAACACCCGCCAGGGCCGTTGGGTACTCGGTACCGGGTCTGGTACTTAAAGGGATGTGTTGTGAATTCCGTTCTCGAACTCCCTCCTGTGGTCATGAATGGTACTTCGGTGAGTTCTGTCCGTGGACTCCCTCTGGTGGCTGTGAGTGGAGCTGCTGGTTCTGAGATTCCTTCTCCAGCTGCCCTCGTTTGGGGCTAGGCTGATTCTCTATTTAACTCCACTCAGATCGTTACTCCATGCCAGCTGTCAATGTTCTAGTACTGGTTCAGATCTCTCCTGGTCCTGGATCTTTCTGAGGACCTGTCTACTCCAGCACAAGCTAAGTTCCTGCTTGTTCATTTGTTACATATGGTTTTTCTTGCTAAGTTCTAGTCCAGCTTGCTATCATGAAACTACCTGGCTAGCTGGAAGCTCTGGGGGTGCCGAGTGGCACCACCGCATCGTGAGTCGGTGCGGGGGTATTTTTTGCACACTCTGCGTGGTTTTTGTAGCTTTTTGTGTTAACCGCAAAGATCCCTTTTCTATCCTCAATCTGTTTAGTTAGACTGGCCTCTCTTTGCTAAAACCTATTTCATCCTGTGTTTGTGATTTCCTCTTAACTCACAGTCAATACTTGTGGGGGGCTGCTTTTACCTTTGGGGAAATTTCTCTGAGGCAAGTAAGGCTTTGTTTCCTTTCTTTGGGGGTAGTTAGCTCTTAGGCTGTGAAGAGGCGTCTAGGCAGAGTCAGGCACGCTCCACGGCTGTTTCTAGTTGTGTTGATAGGAGTAGGGTTTGCGGTCAGCAGAGTTCCCATTTCCCCAGAGCTCGTCCTGATTCCGTGTTTAACTATCAGGTCATTCCTGGTGCACCTAACCACCAAGTCCATAACAGTACAGCTGGCCCACAAAGTGTTAATGCATCTCAATAGAGGGAAAAGAGAAGTTCTGAGACCATTTTTTTTTTCTCTGCAGTGTGTTTTGCCTTTCTTTTCCCCTTAAACTCTGGGTGGTTCAGAACTCAGGTGCAGATATGGACATTCAAGGTTTGTCCTCTAGTGTAGATCAACTCGCTGCAAGGGTACAAAACATTCAAGATTATGTAGTTCAGAATCCTATGTTGGAGCCTAGAATTCCAATTCCTGATTTGTTTTCTGGGGATAGATCTAAATTTCAGAATTTCAAAAACAATTGTAAACTGTTTCTTGCTCTGAAACCCCGCTCTTCTGGTGACCCTATTTAGCAAGTAAGAATCATTATTTCTTTGTTGCGTGGCGACCCTCAAGACTGGGCATTCGCCCTGGCGCCAGGAGATCCTGCATTGCGTAATGTAGATGCGTTTTTTCTGGTGCTGGGTTTGCTTTATGATGAACCGAATTCTGTGGATCAGGCAGAGAAAATTTTGCTGGCTTTGTGTCAGGGTCAGGATGAAGCGGAGGTATATTGTCAGAAGTTCAGAAAGTGGTCTGTGCTTACTCAGTGGAATGAGTGTGCCCTGGCAGCAATTTTCAGAAAGGGTCTTTCTGAAGCCCTTAAGGATATTATGAAGTGGGCATTTGAGGAGTGGCGACATTGGCTTGAAGGAGCCAAGCATCGCGTGGTGGTCTTGACAGATCACAAGAATCTGACTTATCTCGAGTCTGCCAAGCGGTTGAATCCTAGACAGGCTCGTTGGTGGCTGTTTTTCTCCCGTTTCAATTTTGTGGTTTCGTACCTTCCGGGTTCTAAGAATGTGAAGGCTGATGCCCTTTCAAGGAGTTTTGTGCCTGATTCTTCTGGGGTTCCTGAGCCGGCTGGTATTCTCAGAGAGGGGGTAGTTCTGTCTGCCATCTCCCCTGATTTGCGGCGGGTGCTGCAGGAGTTCCAGGCTGATAGACCTGACCGTTGTCCAGCGGAGAAACTGTTTGTCCCTGATAGATGGACTAATAGAGTTATCTCTGAGGTTCATTGTTCGGTGTTGGCTGGTCATCCTGGGATTTTTGGTACCAGAGATTTGGTGGCTAGGTCCTTTTGGTGGCCTTCCTTGTCGCGGGATGTGCGTTCTTTTGTGCAGTCTTGTGGGACTTGTGCTCGGGCTAAGCCCTGCTGTTCTCATGCCAGTGGGTTACTTTTGCCCTTGCCGGTCCCGAAAAGGCCTTGGACGCATGTTTCCATGGATTTTATTTCAGATCTTCCTGTTTCTCAAAGGATGTCGGTCATCTGGGTGGTTTGTGATCGCTTCTCTAAAATGGTCCATTTGGTACCCTTGCCTAAATTGCCTTCTTCCTCTGATTTGGTTCCATTATTTTTCCAACATGTGGTTCGTTTGCATGGCATTCCGGAGAACATCGTGTCTGACAGAGGTTCCCAGTTTGTTTCAAGGTTTTGGCGGTCCTTTTGTGCTAAGATGGGCATTGATTTGTCTTTTTCTTCAGCTTTCCATCCTCAGACAAATGGCCAAACCGAACGAACCAATCAGACTTTGGAAACTTATCTGAGATGCTTTGTTTCTGCGGATCAGGATGATTGGGTGACTTTCTTGCCATTAGCTGAGTTCACCCTTAATAATCGGGCCAGTTCGGCTACTTTGGTTTCGCCTTTTTTTTGTAATTTTGGTTTTCATCCTCGTTTTTCTTCAGGGCAGGTTGAGCCTTCGGACTGTCCTGGTGTGGATTCTGTGGTGGACAGGTTGCAACAAATTTGGACTCATGTGGTGGACAATTTGACCTTGTCCCAAGAGAAGGCTCAACGTTTCGCTAACCGCCGTCGCCGTGTTGGTCCCCGACTTTGTGTTGGGGATTTGGTTTGGTTATCATCTCGTTATGTTCCTATGAAGGTTTCTTCTCCTAAGTTTAAGCCTCGTTTCATTGGTCCTTATAAGATTTCTGAAATTCTTAATCCTGTATCATTTCGTTTGGCCCTTCCTGCTTCTTTTGCCATCCATAATGTGTTCCATAGGTCGTTGCTGCAGAGATATGTGGCGCCTATGGTTCCCTCCATTGATCCTCCTGCTCCGGTGTTGGTCGAGGGGGAGTTGGAGTATGTGGTGAAGATTTTGGATTCTCGTATTTCGAGACGAAAACTTCAGTACTTGGTCAAATGGAAGGGCTATGGTCAGGAGGATAATTCCTGGGTTGTTGCCTCTGATGTTCATGCTGCCGATTTAGTTCGTGCCTTTCATTTGGCTTGTCCTGATCGGCCTGGGGGCTCTGGTGAGGGTTCGGTGACCCCTCCTCAAGGGGGGGGTACTGTTGTGAATTCCGTTCTCAAACTCCCTCCTGTGGTCATGAATGGTACTTCGGTGAGTTCTGTCCGTGGACTCCCTCTGGTGGCTGTGAGTGGAGCTGCTGGTTCTGAGATTCCTTCTCCAGCTGCCCTCGTTTGGGGCTAGGCTGATTCTCTATTTAACTCCACTCAGATCGTTACTCCATGCCAGCTGTCAATGTTCTAGTACTGGTTCAGATCTCTCCTGGATCTTTCTGAGGACCTGTCTACTCCAGCACAAGCTAAGTTCCTGCTTGTTCATTTGTTACATATGGTTTTTCTTGCTAAGTTCTAGTCCAGCTTGCTATCATGAAACTACCTGGCTAGCTGGAAGCTCTGGGGGTGCCGAGTGGCACCACCGCATCGTGAGTCAGTGCGGGGGTATTTTTTGCACACTCTGCGTGGTTTTTGTAGCTTTTTGTGTTGACCGCAAAGATCCCTTTTCTATCCTCAATCTGTTTAGTTAGACTGGCCTCTCTTTGCTAAAACCTATTTCATCCTGTGTTTGTGATTTCCTCTTATCTCACAGTCAATACTTGTGGGGGGGCTGCTTTTACCTTTGGGGAAATTTATCTGAGGCAAGTAAGGCTTTGTTTCCTTTCTTTAGGGGTAGTTAGCTCTTAGGCTGTGAAGAGGCGTCTAGGCAGAGTCAGGCACGCTCCACGGCTGTTTCTAGTTGTGTTGATAGGAGTAGGGTTTGCGGTCAGCAGAGTTCCCATTTCCCCAGAGCTCGTCCTGATTCCGTGTTTAACTATCAGGTCATTCCTGGTGCACCTAACCACCAGGTCCATAACAGGGATGTGTCTCGGTGGCGGTGACCCGGTCCGTGGCCCTGGGTGCCCATGTTAAAGGAAAGGTCTTTAAAGGGGTGTGTAAAATAATAAAAGTTCGGGACACCACCTGTGGTATTTGGTCAGGGGTGACCAACGCTGCTTAAAGGGGTCCACTGGGGTGATGTTATGGCAGCAGGGATGGTATGGCTTCCCACAGGTGAAGCTGGGTCCCCAGCGCTCCCGGTATAGTAGGGGGAAGGTGGTAGGTGGTGTAGAAAGAAACGGAGGACACAGGGTTGCAGTCTCTTTACCTCTTTACTGTACGATTCAGGCAGCCACAGTCCAGGGT
Source organism: Ranitomeya variabilis (assembly GCF_051348905.1). Taxonomy (NCBI): domain Eukaryota; kingdom Metazoa; phylum Chordata; class Amphibia; order Anura; family Dendrobatidae; genus Ranitomeya; species Ranitomeya variabilis. Next base: position 30,279,849 of record NC_135237.1, read on the forward strand.
ACCGGATCACAGGTGCTGGTGGTGGTCCGGCCGGCTTGGAAGCATCTCAGGAATCCCCCTAACCAGGTGACGTTGGAAGCCTTCCTTCTAGCGCTGTGTTATTGTAGTCTCTTGCTGCCTTAGGCCTCACACTAGGTCCTCACGATCTCTCTCTGTCCCCCTTTAGGTAGGACACTGTTGTGAATTCTGTTCTTGGGTTCCCTCCGGTGGTTGTTGGTGGTATTGCAGCTGTCCCTGGCTTGCAGTTCTGGTCAGGTGTCCCTGCTGATTGCAGGCCTGACTGGGGTATTTAGGGCTGCTGGATTCATTAGTCAGTGCCAGTTGTCCATTGATCTTGGAGGGATTGCTTCTCTCTCTGGTTCCTCATGCTCTGCTGCCAATTCAGCTAAGATAAGTGTCTGTTTTTTTGTCTCTGTGCACACATGCAGTGTGCTTGTAATTCAGTGCAATTAATTTGTGTTTTTGTTCAGCTTCAACTTTGTTTGGATATTTCAGTCATGCTGGATTCTCAGGAGTTGCAGATATACTTGCTATGTCTTTAGTTAGATGTAGTATATTTGTATTTTCTGCTGTGGATATTTTTAGGATTTTAATACTGACCGCTTAGAATTCTGTCCTATCCTTTTCTATTTAGCTAGAAGTGCCTCTTTTGCTAAATTCTGTTTTTCTGCCTGCGTGTGTCTTTCCTCTTAAACTCACAGTCAATATTTGTGGGGGGATGCCTATCCTTTGGGGCTCTGCTCTGAGGCAAGATAGAATTCCCATTTCCACCTATAGGGGTATTTAGTCCTCTGGCTGTGTCGAGGTGTCTAGGACGGGTTAGGCACACCCCACAGCTACTTCTAGTTGCGGTGTCAGTTTAGGGTTTGCGGTCAGTACAGATACCACTTACTCCTGAGAAAGTCTCTCATGCGGTTCCTAGGTCACTGGATCATAACAGTACAACTGGCCAACAATGAGTTAAATGCATCTCAGAAGAAGGGAAGAAAGATGTTGAGCCATTTTTTTTTCTGTAGCCTGTTTTTTCTTTCCTTCCCTCTTTTCCTCTGGATGACTGAGGAGACTTGTGCTAGCATGGATGTTCAGGGATTAGTTTCTCGTGTAGACCAGCTTGCTGCTAGGGTACAGGGTATTTCGGATTATATTGTTCAGACTCCGCTTTTAGAGCCTAGGATTCCTACTCCTGATTTGTTTTTTGGGGACAGGTCCAAATTTTTGAGTTTTAAAAACAACTGTAAACTATTTTTTGCTCTGAAACCTCGTTCCTCTGGTGATCCCATTCAGCAGGTTAAAATTGTCATCTCCCTGTTGCGTGGCGACTCTCAGGATTGGGCATTTTCACTGGAATCTGGGAATCCGGCCTTGCTTAATGTAGACGCCTTTTTTCAGGCTCTAGGATTATTATATGATGAACCAAATTCTGTGGATCAAGCGGAAAAGACCTTGTTGGCCTTGTCTCAGGGTCAAGAAGCGGCAGAATTGTATTGTCAGAAATTTAGAAAATGGTCTGTGCTGACTAAATGGAATGATGAAGCTTTGGCTGCAATTTTCAGAAAGGGTCTTTCTGAATCCGTTAAAGATGTTATGGTGGGTTTTCCCACGCCTGTTGGTCTGAGTGATTCTATGTCTCTGGCCATTCAGATTGATCGGCGCTTGCGGGAGCGCAGAACTGTGCGCGCTGTGGCGTTGTCCTCAGAGCAGATGCCTGAGCCAATGCAGTGTGATAGGATTCTGTCTAGAACGGAACAACAAGGATTCAGACGTCAGAATAGGTTGTGTTTTTATTGTGGCGATGCTTCTCATGTCATTTCAGTCTGCCCTAAGCGTACAAAGAGGATCGCTAGTTCATTTACCATCAGTACTGTACAACCTAAATTTCTGTTATCTGTGACCTTGATCTGCTCATTGTCGTCACTTTCTGTCATGGCGTTTGTGGATTCAGGCGCCGCTTTGAATCTAATGGACTTTGAATTTGCCAGGCGTTGTGGTTTCCCCTTGCAATCTTTGCAGAATTCTATTCCTTTAAGGGGCATTGATGCTACACCTTTGGCTAAAAATAAACCCCAGTTTTGGACACAGGTGACCATGTGCATGGCGCCAGCCCATCAGGAAGATTGTCGTTTTCTGGTGTTGCATAATTTGCATGATGCTATTGTGCTGGGTTTTCCATGGTTGCAGATACATAATCCTGTGTTGGATTGGAAGTCTATGTCTGTGACTAGTTGGGGTTGTCAGGGGGTTCATAATGACGTTCCTTTGATGTCAATCTCCTCTTCCACCTCTTCTGAGATTCCAGAGTTTTTGTCTGATTTTCAGGATGTATTTGATGAGCCCAAGTCCAGTTCCCTTCCACCGCATAGGGACTGTGATTGTGCTATTGACTTGATTCCAGGCTGTAAGTTTCCCAAGGGCCGACTTTTCAACCTGTCTGTGCCGGAACATACCGCCATGCGGAGTTATGTTAAGGAGTCTTTGGAGAAGGGGCATATTCGGCCATCTTCTTCACCGTTGGGAGCGGGATTTTTTTTTGTTGCTAAGAAGGATGGCTCCTTGAGACCCTGTATTGATTATCGCCTCTTGAATAAGATCACTGTCAAGTTTCAATACCCTTTGCCTTTGCTTTCCGATTTGTTTGCCAGGATTAAGGGGGCTAGTTGGTTTACTAAGATTGACCTTCGGGGGTCATATAATCTTGTTCGTATTAAGCAGGGTGATGAATGGAAAACTGCATTTAATACACCCGAAGGCCATTTTGAATACCTTGTGATGCCATTCGGTCTCTCTAATGCTCCATCTGTTTTTCAGTCCTTCATGCATGATATCTTCCGGAATTATCTTGATAAATTCATGATTGTATATTTGGATGATATCTTAATTTTTTCCGATGATTGGGAGTCTCATGTGAAACAGGTCAGGATGGTATTTCAGATCCTTCGTGATAATGCCTTGTTTGTGAAGGGGTCTAAGTGTCTCTTTGGAGTGCAGAAGGTTTCTTTTTTGGGCTTCATTTTTTCTCCCTCATCTATAGAGATGGATCTGGTTAAGGTTCAGGCCATTCATGATTGGATTCAGCCCACATCCGTGAAGAGCCTTCAGAAATGTTTGGGCTTTGCTAATTTTTATCGCCGTTTCATTGCTAACTTCTGCAGTGTGGTTAAACCCCTGACCGATTTGACGAAGAAAGGCGCTGATGTAGCGAATTGGTCCTCTGTGGCTGTCTCTGCCTTTCAGGAGCTTAAACGCCGATTTACTTCTGCCCCGGACTTGCGTCAGCCAGATGTTTCTCTTCCATTTCAGGTCGAGGTTGACGCTTCTGAGATTGAGGCAGGGGCCGTTTTGTCTCAGAGGAATTCTGTTGGTTCCTTGATGAAACCGTGTGCCTTCTTTTCTTGTATGTTTTCGCCTGCTGAACGCAATTATGATGTCGGCAATCGGGAGTTGTTGGCTATGAAGTGGGCGTTTGAGGAATGGCGACATTGGCTTGAGGGAGCCAAGCACCGTATTGTGGTCTTGACCGATCATAAAAATCTGATTTACCTCGAGTCTGCCAGACGGCTGAATCCTAGACAGGCTCGATGGTCCTTGTTTTTCTCTCGTTTTGATTTTGTGGTCTCATATCTTCCAGGTTCTAAGAAAATTAAGGCTGATGCCCTCTCTAGGAGTTTTTTGCCTGATTCTCCTGAGGTACTGGAACCGGTCGGCATTCTGAGGGAAGGGGTGGTCCTTTCAGCCATTTCCCCTGATTTGCGATGGGTTCTACAGGAATTTCAGGCTGACAAACCTGACCGCTGTCCAGTGGGCAAACTGTTTGTTCCTGACAGATGGACTAGTAGAGTGATTTCTGAGGTTCATTGTTCTGTGTTGGCAGGCCATCCTGGTATTTTTGGTACCAGAGTTGGTAAGGTCCTTTTGGTGGCCTTCTTTGTCGCATGATGTGTGTTCTTTTGTGCAGTCCTGTGGGACTTGTGCACGGGCCAAGCCTTGTTGTTCCCGTGCTAGCGGGTTGCTTTTGCCTTTGCCGGTCCCTGAGAGGCCCTGGACGCATATTTCTATGGATTTCATTTCTGATCTTCCGGTTTCCCAGAGGATGTCGGTTATCTGGGTGGTTTGTGACCAGTTCTCTAAGATGGTTCATTTGGTGCCTTTGCCTAAATTGCCTTCCTCTTCTGATTTGGTTCCGTTGTTTTTCCAGCATGTGGTTCGTTTGCATGGTATTCCAGAGAATATTGTGTCCGACAGAGGTTCCCAGTTTGTTTCTAGGTTTTGGCGGGCCTTTTGTGCTAGGCTGGGCATTGATTTGTCTTTTTCTTCCGCATTTCATCCGCAGACAAATGGCCAGAACGAGCGAACTAATCAGACTTTGGAAACTTATTTGAGATGCTTTGTGTCTGCTGATCAGGATGATTGGGTGGCTTTATTGCCATTGGCCGAGTTCGCCCTTAATAATCGGGCTAGTTCTGCTACCTTGGTTTCGCCCTTCTTTTGTAATTTTGGTTTTTATCCTCGTTTTTTTTCGGGGCAGGTTGAGCCTTCTGATTGTCCTGGTGTGGATTCTGTGGTTGACAGGTTGCAGCAGATTTGGGCTCATGTGGTGGACAATTTGGTGTTGTCTCAGGAGGAGGCTCAGTGTTTTGCTAACCGTCGTCGGTGTGTTGGTTCCCGGCTTCGGGTTGGGGATTTGGTCTGGTTGTCTTCCCGTCATGTTCCTATGATGGTTTCTTCCCCTAAGGTTAAGCCTCGGTTTATTGGTCCTTATAGGATTTCTGAGATCATCAATCCGGTGTCTTTTCGTTTGGCCCTTCCGGCCTCTTTTGCCATCCATAATGTTTTCCATAGATCTTTATTGCGGAAATATGTGGTGCCCGTTGTTCCCTCTGTTGATCCTCCTGCTCCTGTGTTGGTTGATGGGGAGTTGGAGTATGTGGTTGAGAAGATTTTGGATTCTCGCCTTTCGAGGCGGAGGCTTCAGTACCTTGTCAAATGGAAGGGTTATGGCCAGGAGGATAATTCTTGGGTTTTTGCCTCTGATGTCCATGCTGCTGATTTGGTTCGTGCCTTTCATCTGGCTCGTCCTGATCGGCCTGGGGGCTCTGGTGAGGGTTCGGTGCCCCCTCCTCAAGGGGGGGGTACTGTTGTGAATTCTGTTCTTGGGTTCCCTCCGGTGGTTGTTGGTGGTATTGCAGCTGTCCCTGGCTTGCAGTTCTGGTCAGGTGTCCCTGCTGATTGCAGGCCTGACTGGGGTATTTAGGGCTGCTGGATTCATTAGTCAGTGCCAGTTGTCCATTGTTCTTGGAGGGATTGCTTCTCTCTCTGGTTCCTCATGCTCTGCTGCCAATTCAGCTAAGATAAGTGTCTGTTTTTTTGTCTCTGTGCACACATGCAGTGTGCTTGTAATTCAGTGCAATTCATTTGTGTTTTTGTCCAGCTTCGACTTTGTTTGGATTTTTCAGTCATGCTGGATTCTCAGGAGTTGCAGATATACTTGCTATGTCTTTAGTTAGATGTAGTATATTTGTATTTTCTGCTGTGGATATTTTTAGAATTTTAATACTGACCGCTTAGAATTCTGTCCTATCCTTTTCTATTTAGCTAGAAGTGCCTCTTTTGCTAAATTCTGTTTTTCTGCCTGCGTGTGTCTTTCCTCTTAAACTCACAGTCAATATTTGTGGGGGGCTGCCTATCCTTTGGGGCTCTGCTCTGAGGCAAGATAGAATTCCCATTTCCACCTATAGGGGTATTTAGTCCTCTGGCTGTGTCGAGGTGTCTAGGATGGGTTAGGCACACCCCACGGCTACTTCTAGTTGCGGTGTCAGTTTAGGGTTTGCGGTCAGTACAGATACCACTTACTCCTGAGAAAGTCTCTCATGCAGCTCTTAGGTCACCGGATCATAACAGGACACTAACCCGTACAACAGGTAACTCAAGCCTTTTTACAGGATCTCCATCATGACCCGGGCTTTATCTGTTACTGTGTCCTCGGGTGTTAATGGTGGACAGGTAACTTGAAATCTAGCTGTCCACCAGTTTCTGCCGTGGAGCATGAAGTTATTATTATTCTTTATATAGCACAATTAATTCCATGGTGCTTTACATGAGAAAAGGGGTTACGTACAGAGTTACAGATATCGTTTACAGTAAACAAATTTACAATGACAGACTGGTACAGAGGAGAGAGGACCCTGTCCTTGCGGACTTACATTCTATAGGATAATGGGGAAGAGACAGCAGGTTGGGGATGCTGCAGCTCGGGTGGTGGTGAGGCGGCAGCTCTGGTGGTGGTGAGGCGGCAGCTCTGGTGGTGGTGAGGCGGCCGCTCTGGTGGTGGTGAGGCGGCAGCTCGGGTGGAGGTGAGGCAGCAGAATGGTTATTGCAGGCTGTAGGCTTTTCTGAAGAGATAGGTTTTCAGGTTCCGTCTGAAGGATCCGAGGGTGGTGGATAATCGAACGTTTTGAGGCGTGGAATTTCAGAGGATAGGGGATATTCGGGAGAAATCTTGGAGGCGTTGTGTGAGGAACAAATAAGTGTGGAGGAGAGTAGGAGGTCTTGGGAGGATCAGAGATTACGTGAGGAAAGATATTGGGAGAATAGTTCAGAGATATAGGGAGGGGACAGGTTGTGGATGGCTTTGTAGATCAGTGTTAGTAGTTTGAACTGGATTCGTTGGGGAAGTTGCCCCCACAACCTCGGTCTTCCGGCTACCGGTATATGCGCTCAGCGTGGTGGAAGTTCAGTCACAACTTCTCTCTCCAGCTCTTCACTTCGCCTTTGCTCCTTCCTTTCAGTCTCTTTACAAGTTGCTATGCTCTCTTTTTCCTTCCCAGGAGCTGCAGAATCACTCGTCTGCATGGCCCCAGCTTTCCTTCCTCACTCATCGCATTCCTCTCACCAACTGATTAACTCTCCCCAACTGCCTAGCAACTGCCTAGCAACTGACTTCTCCTCCCGACCAGAGAGAGCAGCTCCCCTGAAGTCAGGTGTAGAGCTCCCCCTTCTGGCCTGGAGTCAGAATGGTGTTGTATGTGCTGAATACCTGTTAAAGGGATCTTTCCTAGCTTCCAAGCATGACATCACTCTCCCTGTGAGGAAAGCAATGCCACTGTAACAACCGGTTACCTGGGGTGTTACAGTCCCCCCGTTAAATCCAGTACTCCCAGACTGGGAAAACAAAAAGACAATAAATGGCTAAAGACATATGCAAAAATTATAAAATATGCATTTAAACTGGTAAAATAACTTTTTCTTCCCATTATGGAAGGCTGTTTTCTTGAACGTTACATAACACAGGTGCAAACATTTTTCAAGTTCACATTACATTAATGACACTTTTACTTCTTGGTCCAAGGCAGGTCCTCAGGCCTGCATCCTCCTGGACTGGAGGCCAGCTGGATCTTCTCCTTTGGGGGCTTTGGCATGCACTGCATGATTTTGGTTACTGTAGCCACACTTTTGGTCAGTTCCTGGATCTGGAGAGGTAGGTCTGCAGAGTCTTTCTTTAAAGTAACTCGGTGTGTGGGGCTTCCCCAAATATGGTGGCAACTAGGCCGCTTCCTGTGTATAGGGCATGGATAATAACATTATGGGAGCTGTAGCTGTGGCTGGTTCAGGCTGGTTTATGGGCGCTGCGGCCAACGCGGGGCCCGGTAGCATCATGGGGGCTGCGGCTGCATCTGCCACCGGCGCTGCGTACCACCCGGGCTGGACATATCCCTTGCCCCGTGCTAACCTCAGCCAGGCCTGTCGTCTGGTTACTGGCGTCTGCAGCTGTCTCGCCGGCACTCTGTTTGGTGTTCCTTCAGGTTCTCCTGCCTGGGGTTCCGGCTTCTTCTCTTGCGTACAGCTGAGCACAAAGTGCAGCATCCTTCACACTATTTCTTCAGGCTCCATCCATGATGGCCCGTCCCTCTTTTCCTGCTCTCCTCGTGGCGTTCTTCATGGAAGTTCAGTCACAACTTCTCTCTCCAGCTCTTCAGTTCACCTTTGCTCCTTCCTTTCAGTCTCTTTACAAGTTGCTCTGCTCTCTTTTTCCTTCCCAGGAGCTGCAGAATCACTCATCTGCACGGCCCCAGCTTTCCTTCCTCACTCCTCACTCTCTTCTCAGCAACTGACTAACTCTCCCCAACTGCCTAGCAACTGCCTAGCAACTGACTCCTCCCGACCAGAGAGAGCAGCTCCCCTGAAGTCAGGTGTAGAGCTCCCCCTTCTGGCCTGGAGTCAGAATGGTGTTGTATGTGCTGAATACCTGTTAAAGGGATCCTTCCTTGCTTCTAAGCATGATATCACTCTCCCCGTGAGGAAAGCAATGCCGTCCCAGGCGCCTGCGCTGTAAGTTCCGAAGGGCAGCGCAACTGCGCATGCCCAAAAAAAGCTTACAGCGCAGGCACCGGGGACGCTAATGAAGGAAGAGGAGGCGGCGCCCGGCACACAGAGGCCCTGAGTGACGGCTGTGGTGCGTCTGTGTTAGGGGGGAAAGACCTGCCCCCCAGACGATTTCAAGGTATGAAGAACAAATTTGATAAATGATTCTTTCAGCAGTGCCAGGGACCCGAACTAAAAGAGCCACCTTGTCAGAATGCAGCATTAGTGCTGCACAAGGTGGCTTTTTTAGCTACAAACGCCTGGGGGGTGACAGGTTCCCTTTAACTCTTTACAATAACGGTAATTTTGACTAGGGGTGCCCAAACTTTTACATGACACTCTATCTATCTATCTATCTATCTATCTATCTATCTATCTATCTATCTATCTATCTATCCAGACAAAACAAGCAACACTGCAAATTTAGCCTTGAAAAATAAGGGGCACGTTCACTAGACCATATCTATCTATCTGCAAAAAACATATAACACTGATCAGCATCTCCAAAAAGAATGAAGCAAATGTGAACAGGTGCAAACTGCTGTAGCTGCACAATATATAACCTTTAGAGAGCTGTGGCTGCTTTAAGCGCTGAAATATAAGTAAACATGGAATGTGTGAAATTTACAACTGTAGCACTGACTTGAAGACTATACACTACCGTTCAAAAGTTTAGGGTCACTTAGAAATTTCCTTATTTTTGAAAGAAAAGCACAGTTTTTTTCCAATGAAGCTAACACTAAATGATTCAGAAATACACTCTATACATTGTTAATGTGGTAAATGACTATTCTAGCTGCAAACGTCTGGTCTGTAATGCAATATCTTCATAGGTGTATAGAGGCCCATTTCCAACAACCATCACTCCAGTGTTCTTATGGTACTTTGAGTTTGCTAACTGTGTAAGAAGGCTAATGGATGGTTAGAATACCTTTGAAAACCCTTGTGCAAGTATGTTAGCACAGCTGAAAACAGTTTGGCTGATTAGAGAACCTATAAACCTGACCTTCCTTTGAGCTAGTTGAGAATCTGGAGCATTACATTTGTTGGTTCCATTAAACTCTCAAAATGGCCAGAAAAAAAGAACTTTCAGGTGAAACTCGACAGTCTATTCTTGTTCTTAGAAATGAAGGCTATTCCATGCGAGAAATTGCCAAGAAACTGAAGATTTCCTACAACGGTGTGTACTACTCCCTTCAGAGGAGAGCACAAACAGGCTCTAACCAGAGTAGATAGAGAAGTGGGAGGCCCCACTGCACAACTGAGCAACAAGTACATTAGAGTCTGTAGTTTGAGAAATTGACGCCTCACAGGTCCTCAACTGGCAGCTTCATTAAATAGTACACGCAAAACGCCAGTGTCAACGTCTACAGTGAAGAGGCGACTCCGGGATGCTGGCCTTCAGGGCAGAGTGGCCAAGAAAAAGCCATATCTGAGACTGGCTAATAAAAGGAAAAGATTAATATGGGCAAAAGAACACAGACATTGTGCAGAGGAAGATTGGAAAAAAGTGTTATGGACAGACGAGTCCAAGGTTGAGGTGTTTGGATCATACAGAAGAACATTTGTGAGACGCAGAACAACTGAAAAGATGCTGGAAGAGTGTGGCGCCATCTGTCAAGCATGGTGGAGGTAATGTGATGGTCTGGGGTTGCTTTGGTGCTGGTAAAATGGATTTTGAATAAGGAAGGCTATCACTCCATTTTGCAACGCCATGCCATACCCTGTGGACAGCGCTTGATTGGAGCCAATTTCATCCTACAACAGGACAATGACCCAAAGCACACCTCCAAATTATACAAGAACTATTTAGGGAAGAAGCAGCAGCTGGTATCTATCTGTAATGGAGCGGCCAGCGCAGTCACCGGATCTCAGCCCCACTGAGCTGTTGTGGGAGCAGCTTGACCGTACGGTGCAAAGAGTGTCCATCAGCCAAACCAACTTGTGGAGGGGCTTCTGGAAGCATGGGGGGAAATTTCTCCAGATTACCTCAGCAAATTAACTGCTAGAATGCCAAAGGTCTGCAATGCTGGAATTGCTGCAAAGGAGCAAAGTCTGAAGGAGAAAATTATTATTTCAAATATATAAATCTTTTTTTCGAACCTTGTCAATGTCTAAACTAGATTTTCAATTCATTTGGCAACTCATTGCATTAATAAAAGTATGAGTTTTCATGGAAAACGCAAAATTGTCTGGGTGACCCTAAACTTTGGAAAGGTAGTGTAGATCTAAACTTGGTGTACTAGCGCACAAATTGGCCAAACCCTGTGTGCCGATGAGCCACCACTAGACGACCTTTGTTTGATGGGACCCTAAGGCTATGTTCACACAGAGGTTTTTTTTGTTAGCATTCAAAAATAATGAGTTTTCAAAGTGGAAACTGCTTCAGCAAATGCTCCTTTTTGTGTGAGTTTTTTTTAGGAGTTTCTCTTTATTCTTAAGGATGTGCACACAGAGGTTTTTTAGGACGTTTTGGAATAGAAACTAAGTGAAAACTCTCCAAATCATTGTTAAAAACCCATAGCATTTTAATCTGTCAGTGCCGAGCTTGGAGAAGATTCTATCAGTAACATGTACTTTTTTTCCCCCCAGGCATTATTCAAAATCTCTTCAGGAAAATAAATGTTCAGAGAATTCCTTTGTATGGACAGTAAAGGGAATTTCCCATAGAAATGAATAGGAAGCATTTCCCTAGAGTTTTAAAGTGTTTTATGAGAATTTTGGAACCAAACTACTCCAAGACTCAACTCTATTCCTTCCTCTAACTCCTTTCTTTTTCCCTTTTACATATGAGTCTACCTATCTATGAAGGCAAAAGCAGAACCCCAAAAGTAGCAGTGAAATTTTTTTTAAATATTTCCTTCCTTCATTCCTTCCTTTTTTTATTCCTTCCTTTCTTCCTTCCTCTCTGTATTTTCCTTCCTTTCTTCCTTCCTCTCTGTATCTTCCTTCCTTTCCTTTTCCTTCCTTCCCTCCTTGCTTCCTCCCTTTCTTTCCCTCCTTTCTGTATCTTCCTTCCTTTCCTTTTCCTTCCTTCCTCCGTTCCTTCCTTTCTTCCTCTCTGTATCTTCCTTCCTTCCCTCTTCTTCCTTCCTACCCTCTTTCCTTCGTTCTGTGTCTTTCTTTCTTTTCCCTTTTACCTATGATTCTACCTAACTATGAAAATAATACAGGCAGATCCCCAAAAGTAGCAGTGAAAAATTGAACGTTTCCCTCTTTCTTTCCTTCCTTCTTTCCCTCCTCTCTGTATCTTCCTTCCGTCCTTTCCGTTTCCTTCCTTTCCTCCTTTCTTCTTCCCTTCCTTCCTTTCTTCCTCTCTGTATCTTCATTCCTTCCTTTCTTCCTTCCTCTCTGTATCTTCCTTCCTTCCTCTCTGTACCTTCCTTCCTTCTTTTCCTTTCTTCCTTCCTTCTTTCCTTTCCTTCCCTTTCCTTTCATTTCCTTTCCTTTCCCTTCCTTCCTTCCTTTGTTTCTTCCTCTCTGTACCTTCCTTCCTTTCCTTTCCTTTCCCTTCCTTCCTTCATTTCTTCCTCTCTGTACCTTCCTTCCTCTCTGTACCTTCCTTCCTTCCTTCGTTTCTTCCTCTCTGTACCTTCCTTCCTTCCTTCCTTTCTTCCTTCCTCTCTGTATCTTCCTTCCTTCCTTTCCTCTTCTTCCTTCCTTCCTTCCTTCCTTATTTCCTTCCTTTCCTTTCCTTTCCCTTCCTTCCTTCCTTCATTTCTTCCTCTCTGTACCTTCCTTCCTCTCTGTACCTTCCTTACTTCCTTCGTTTCTTCCTCTCTGTACCTTCCTTCCTTCCTTTCCTTTCCCTTCCTTCCTTCCTCTCTGCATCTTTCTTCCTCTCTGTATCTTCCTTCCTTCCTTTCTGTATCTTCCTTCTTTCCTTTTCTTTACCTTCCTTCCTCTCTGTATCTTCCTTCCTTCCTCTTTGTATCTTCCTTCCTGAATCTTGGGACTGTGTCATCTATCCATCTGTTTTTCCTTCCCAAAGCATACAAGCTTCTACAATCCTTTTATCTATCATAACTGATACCAAACACAAAATGTTTCTCATACTTGGATACTATGTAGCCATAACTTTTATCAACTTTTTCTCAAAGTCAATAGTTTGTGCGTCTGACCAAAATATTTAGGCTTTCTTGATAAATAATGACAATTTATATCATTGTGCACCATCATAAACCAAATATTCAGCTTCATAATAAAGATATGACGTCCCCCTTAGCGAGTCCTAGAATAAGAAAGTTCCTCTTTGTTTGCAGTTTTATGCAAAGTTTTAATGAGTTTCTCCATATGATAAGATCTTAAGCAGATAATGATCAGGGATTAGTGCGTTACTGTGTTATTTCTTCTGGGAGCGTAATCTTCTGTCTGTCAGATTAGGATCATCGCACTTTTATACTGTTTACTGCCAGGAATAATATTCATTGTATATGGCCCATGGTAAATGCTTCCATATAACCACCGAAAACAGAAAATAATCTACAACTGCAATGGAGAAACTCAAGGGAGCAGACAAATCTGTCCAGAGGAGCAAGGACTTGTGGCAATCTTAGGGTAGATGGTACATGATGGGAGTTTGAGATTTTTGAGCCATAAATATAATCTACATAACAAATTGACTAACCTTATATTATGTACTGATCCTGCATCTATTCCAGAGCTGGATTCAAAATTCTGCTGGATGTCATGGGATTCAGTTGACAAACCAGAAGAATAGGGTATGAATGGGGTATTATACCCCAGAGCTGCACTCACTATTCTGCTGGTGCAGTCACTGTGTACATATATTACAATAATGATTCTATAATGATTCATTACAGGATAAGTAATGTAATGTATGTACACAGTGACTGCACCAGCAGAATAGTGAGTGCAGCTCTGGGGTATAATACAAGATGTAACTCAGGATCAGTAATGTAATGTGTGTACACAGTGACTGCACCAGCAGAATAGTGAGTGCAGCTCTGGGGTATAATACAGGATGTAACTCAGGATCAGTAATGTAATGTGTGTACTCAGTGACTCCACCAGCAGAATAGTGAGTGCAGCTCTGGGGTATAATACAGGATGTAACTCAGGATCAGTAATGTAATGTATGTACACAGTTACTGCACCAGCAGAATAGTGAGTGCAGCTCTGGAGTATAATACAGGATGTAACTCAGGATCAGTAATGTAATGTAATGTAATGTATGTACACAGTGACTGCACCTGCAGAATAGTGAGTGCAGCTCTGGAGTATAATACAGGATGTAACTCAGGATCAGTAATGTAATGTAATGTAATGTATGTACACAGTGACTGCACCAGCAGAATAGTGAGTGCAGCTCTGGGGTATAATACAGGATGTAACTCAGGATCAGTAATGTAATGTATGTACACAGTGACTGCACCAGCAGAATAGTGAGTGCAGCTCTGGAGTATAATACCGAATGTAACTCAGGATCAGTACAGGATCAGTAATGTAATGTATGTACACAGTGACTGCACCAGCAGAATAGTGAGTGCAGCTCTGGAGTATAATACAGGATGTAACTGAGGATCAGTAATGTAATGTATGTACACAGTGACTGCACCAGCAGAATAATGAGTGCAGCTCTGGAGTATTATACAGGATGTAACTCAGGATCAGTAATGTAAGTTATGTACACAGTGACTGCACCAGCAGAATAGTGAGTGCAGCTCTGGAGTATGATACAGGATGTAACTCAGGATCAGTAATGTAATGTATGTACACAGTGACTGCACCAGCAGAATAGTGAGTGCAGCTCTGGAGTATAATACAGGATGTTGCTCAGGATCAGTAATGTAAGTTATGTACACAGTGACTGCACCAGCAGAATAGTGAGTGCAGCTCTGGAGTATAATACAGGATGTTGCTCAGGATCAGTAATGTAAGTTATGTACATAGTGACTGCACCAGCAGAATAGTGAGTGCAGCTCTGGAGTATGATACAGGATGTAACTCAGGATCAGTAATGTAATGTATGTACACAGTGACTGCACCAGCAGAATAGTGAGTGCAGCTCTGGAGTATAATACAGGATGTTGCTCAGGATCAGTAATGTAAGTTATGTACACAGTGACTGCACCAGCAGAATAGTGAGTGCAGCTCTGGAGTATAATACAGGATGTTGCTCAGGATCAGTAATGTAAGTTATGTACATAGTGACTGCACCAGCAGAATAGTGAGTGCAGCTCTGGAGTATAATACAGGATGTTGCTCAGGATCAGTAATGTAAGTTATGTACACAGTGACTGCACCAGCAGAATAGTGAGTGCAGCTCTGGAGTATAATACAGGATGTTGCTCAGGATCAGTAATGTAAGTTATGTACATAGTGACTGCACCAGCAGAATAGTGAGTGCAGCTCTGGAGTATGATACAGGATGTAACTCAGGATCAGTAATGTAATGTATGTACACAGTTACTGAACTAGCAGAATAGTGAGTGCAGCTCTGGGGTATAATACAGGATGTAAGTCATGATCAGTAATGTAATGTATGTACACAGTGACTGCACCAGCAGAATAGTGAGTGCAGCTCTGGGGTATAATACAGGAGGTAACTCAGGATCAGTAATGTAATGTATGTACACAGTGACTGCACCAGCAGAATAGTGAGTGCAGCTCTGAAGTATAATACAGGATGTAACTCAGGATCAGTAATGTAATGTATGTACACAGTGACTGCACCAGCAGAATAATGAGTGCAGCTCTGGAGTATAATACAGGATGTAGCTCAGGATCAGTAATGTAAGTTATGTACACAGTGACTGCACCAGCAGAATAGTGAGTGCAGCTCTGGAGTATGATACAGGATGTAACTCAGGATCAGTAATGTAAGTACACAGTTACTGAACTAGCAGAATAGTGAGTGCAGCTCTGGAGTATAATACAGGATGTAAGTCATGATCAGTAATGTAATGTATGTACACAGTGACTGCACCAGCAGAATAGTGAGTGCAGCTCTTGGGTATAATACAGGAGGTAACTCAGGATCAGTAATGTAATGTATGTACACAGTGACTGCACCAGCAGAATAGTGAGTGCAGCTCTGGAGTATAATACAGGATGTAACTCAGGATCAGTTAATTCTATGTATAAGTAGAAAAATGTCTATTAGGGTCTGGTACAAGTAAGCTGTTTCTATAGCGCCAGCATTTCTGCAGCACTGTACACAGATTATAATCAGTCCTGTCAGTTCCTGTGGAATCACAATCAAATCTCCCCATCTCAACTGAGTCAAATTCATTATAAGCCCAAACCATTATTTATGAATATGACTCCAGGTTGATGCGTCAACTTTGAAAAAAATTTTTTCCAACATAGTTATGGATTTAAAATTGGGTGAAGCACAATCAGCGATGCTTTCAGGATTCCTGCGGTCATTTCTTATTTTCTTTGCGGTCAACAATTATCGATTAGAGGCTGAGGGTGCAGATTCTGGTCAATGAACAATATGATGAACCAAATGCAGCATAAAAAAGGCAAAGAAGCTTAATTTACATGTTTATGAACGTAATAACGCATCAGTAGAAAATTCTTATATCTGCCTCAAAACTAGTGAAAAGCGAAATAAATAATATAAATCCTTCTACACGTATTACCATCGATGGCCACTAGGAGGATTTACAGAAAGTTCTTTATTTAGAGATGAGGAAATCTTTTGAAATTAAAATTCGGCAGCTTTGTCCAGTTTTCCCAAGGAATTCAATTTGCTACAAATAGAAAGTACGGTCCTCTAAATCCTTAAACTAATAAAGCCTAAACTTGTAAACGACAGATCTCCCAGGGGGCTATCGGAAGGAGGGTCTTCTGTGGTGGCCAAAAAAGGGTGTAAAGAGGTGGAAAATGTAAGGACTTGGCGATTATATATATCTTCCAAGAAGCAACTAGAAGTAATGTGCTGATATATATGAGGACCTCATGGTACATAACATGCAAGTGTGATTCAATACCCACAACAGGAGCCCCCAACAATCACAACCTCGATTGGTGAAGAAGGTCCTTCTGGGTCGTTCAGGTTTCAGCACCTTTGATACACTATCACTAATAATATCAATATACATGATTGTACAAGAAACCTACCTAGAGGTCTCCAATGACACCTAAAACATCTAGAACTATGGACCAAATACATGACAGTCATTACTGGTCTTAAAACAGCTCAAGAGCAACACATGCCAGCAGAGAGTCTGTCAGTAGGAACAACTACTATAATACTGCCCCTATGTACAAGAATATAACTACTATAATATTTCCCCGTATGTACAAGAATATAACTACTATAATACTGCCCCTATGTACAAGAATATAACTACTATAATACTGCCCTTATGTACAAGAATATAACTACTATAATACTGCCCCTATGTACAAGAATATAACTACTATAATACTACCCTATGTACAAGAATATAACTACTATAATACTGCTCCTATGTACAAGAATATAACTACTATAATACTGCCCCCATGTGCAAGAATATAACTACTATAATTCTGCCCCCTATGTACAAGAATATAACTACTATAATACTGCCCCCTATATACAAGAATATAACTACTATAATGCTGCTCCTATGTACAAGAATATAACTACTATAATACTGCCCCTATGTACAAGAATATAGCTACTATAATACTGCCTCCTATGTACAATAATATAATTACTATAATACTGCTCCTATGTACAAGAATATAACTACTATAATACTGCTCCTATGTACAAGAATATAACTACTATAATACTGCTCCTATGTATAAGAATATAACTACTATAATACTGCTCCTATGTATAAGAATATAACTACTATAATACTGCTCCTATGTACAAGAATACAACTACTATAATACTGCTCCTATGTATAAGAATATAACTACTATAATTGTTGTGAACTCTGTTTTCGGGCTCCCTCTTGTGGTCACTGGTGGTATGGTGTGACTTTTGCTTTGGGCTCCCCCTGGTGGCTTTGTTTGTTCTCCTGCTGGTCTCTGGCTATCAGCTGGTTCGTTATCCTCTGGGAGGTTCCTATATAGCTCTGTTTTACTTTCACTTGTTGCCGGCTGTCGATGTAATCAGTGCTACTCAGATTCCTTTTGACTACCTTGCTCCCAGTCCATCCAGGATAAGCTAAGTTTTGTTTGCTCATGTTTTGATCAGCAGTGTTTATCATGTTTTCTGTTCCAGCTTGCTAAAATGTAATTCCCTCGCTTGCTGGTTGCTCTAGTGGGCTGAGTTTCTCCCCACACACCGTTAGTTGGTGCGTGGGTTCTTGAAATCTCAGGATGGATATTTTGTAAGGGTTTTTTATTGATCGCATAGACCCCTGCTCTATTTTCTGCTTTCTAGTACTAGTGGGCCTCTTTTGCTGAATCTGATTTCATCCCTATGTATGTGCCTTCTTCTTACTTCACCGTTAATATTTGTTGGGGGCTTCTATATCTTTGGGGATTATTTCTCTGGCGGCAAGCGAGGTCTTTCTTTCTCTTTAGGGGTAGCTAGTTCCTCAGGCTGGCTCGAGACGTCTAAGAATTTTTTAGGCACGCTCACCGGCTACCTCTAGTTGTTTTGGATAGGTTCAGATTTGCGATCAATCCAGTTACCATCTCCCTAGAGCTCGTCCTTAGTTTTATCACTTGCTGATCTATTTGTGATCCTCCGCCACTTGGGATCATAACATATAATACTGCCCCTATGTACAAGAATATAACTACTATAATACTGCTCCTATGTACAAGAATATAACTAATATAATACTGCTCCTATGTACAAGAATATAACTACTATAATACTGCTCCTATGTACAAGAATATAACTACTATAATACTGCCCCTATGTACAAGAATATAACTACTATAATACTGCCCCTATGTACAAGAATATAACTACTATAATACTGCCCCCTATGTACAAGAATATAACTACTATAATACTGCTCCTATGTGCAAGAATATAACTACTATAATACTGCCTCTATGTACAAGAATATAACTACTATAATACTGCCCCCTATGTACAAGAATATAACTACTATAATACTGCTCCTATGTGCAAGAATATAACTACTATAATACTGCTCCTATGTGCAAGAATATAACTACTATAATACTGCCTCTATGTACAAGAATATAACTACTATAATACTGCTCCTATGTGCAAGAATATAACTACTATAATACTGCCTCTATGTACAAGAATATAACTACTATAATACTGCCCCCTATGTACAAGAATATAACTACTATAATACTGCTCCTATGTGCAAGAATATAACTACTATAATACTGCCTCTATGTACAAGAATATAACTACTATAATACTGCCCCCTATGTACAAGAATATAACTACTATAATACTGCTCCTATGTACAAGAATATAACTACTATAATACTGCTCCTATGTGCAAGAATATAACTACTATAATACTGCCTCTATGTACAAGAATATAACTACTATAATACTGCTCCTATGTGCAAGAATATAACTACTATAATACTGCTCCTATGTACAAGAATATAACTACTATAATACTGCTCCTATGTGCAAGAATATAACTACTATAATACTGCCTCTATGTACAAGAATATAACTACTATAATACTGCTCCTATGTACAAGAATATAACTACTATAATACTGCCCCTATGTACAAGAATATAAATACTATAATACTGCCCCTATATACAAGAATATAACTACTATAATACTGCCCCTATGTACAAGAATATAACTACTATAATACTGCCCCTATGTACAAGAATATAGCTACTATAATACTGCTCCTATGTACAAGAATATAACTACTATAATACTGCCCCCATGTGCAAGAATATAACTACTATAATTCTGCCCCCTATGTACAAGAATATAACTACTATAATACTGCCCCCTATATACAAGAATATAACTACTATAATGCTGCTCCTATGTACAAGAATATAATTACTATAATACTGCTCCTATGTACAAGAATATAACTACTATAATACTGCTCCTATGTACAAGAATATAACTACTATAATACTGCTCCTATGTACAAGAATATAACTACTATAATACTGCTCCTACGTACAAGAATATAACTACTATAATACTGCCCCTATGTACAAGAATATAACTACTATAATACTGCCCCTATGTACAAGAATATAACTACTATAATACTGCCCCCTATGTACAAGAATATAACGACTAAAATACTGCCCCTATGTACAAGAATATAACTACTATAATACTGCCCCTATGTACAAGAATATAACTACTATAATACTGCTCCTATGTACAAGAATATAACTACTATAATACTGCCTCTGTGTACAAGAATATAACAACTATATTACTGCCCCTATGTACAAGAATATAACTACTATAATACTGCCCCTATGTACAAGAATATAACTACTATAATACTGCTCCTATGTACAAGAATATAACTACTATAATACTGCCTCTGTGTACAAGAATATAACAACTATATTACTGCCCCTATGTACAAGAATATAACTACTATAATACTGCCCCTATGTACAAGAATATAACTACTATAATACTGCCCCCTATGTACAAGAATAAAACTGCTATAATACTGCTCCTATGTACAAGCAAGAATATAACTACTATAATACTGTCCCTATGTACAAGAATATAACTACTATAATACTGCTCCTATGTACAAGTATATAACTACTATAATACTGCCCCTATGTACAAGAATATAACTACTATAATACTGCCTCTGTGTACAAGAATATAAGTACTATAATACTGCCCCCTATGTACAAGAATATAACTACTATAATACTGCCCCTATGTACAAGAATATAACTACTATAATACTGCTCCTATGTACAAGAATATAACTACTATAATAGTGCCCCTATGTACAAGAATATAACTACTATAATACTGTCCCTATGTACAAGAATATAACTACTATAATACTGCTCCTATGTACAAGTATATAACTACTATAATACTGCCCCTATGTACAAGAATATAACTACTATAATACTGCCTCTGTGTACAAGAATATAAGTACTATAATACTGCCCCCTATGTACAAGAATATAACTACTATAATACTGCCCCTATGTACAAGAATATAACTACTATAATACGGCTCCTATGTACAAGAATATAACTACTATAATACTGCTATGTACAAGAATATAACTACTATAATACTGCTCCTATGTATAAGAATATAACTACTATAATACTGATCCTATGTACAAGAATATAACTACTATTATACTGCCCCTATGTACAAGAATATAACTACTATAATACTGCCCCCTATGTACAAGAATATAAAATACTATAATAGTGCCCCTATGTACAAGAATATAACTACTATAATACGGCTCCTATGTACAAGAATATAACTACTATAATACTGCCCCTATGTACAAGACTATAACTACTATAATACTGCTCCTATGTACAAGAATATAACTACTATAATACTGCCCCCCATGTACAAGAATATAACCACTATAATACTGCCCCTATGAACAAGAATATAACTACTATAATACTGCTCCTATGTACAAGAATATAACTACTATAATACTGCCCCTATGCACAAGAATATAACTACTATAATACTGCTCTTATATACAAGAATATAACTACTATAATACTGCTCCTATGTATAAGAAAATAACTACTATAATACTGATCCTATGTACAAAATTATAACTACTATAACACTGCCCCTATGTACAAGAATATAACTACTATAATACTGCCCCTATGTACAAGAATATAACTACTATAATACTGCTCCTATGTACAAGAATATAACTACTATAATACTGCTCCTATGTACAAGAATATAACTACTATAATACTGCCCCTATGTACAAGAATATAACTATTATAATACTGCTCCTATGTACAAGAATATAACTACTATAATACTGCTCCTATGTACAAGAATATAACTACTATAATACTGCTCCTATGCACAAGAATATAACTACTATAATACTGCCCCTATGTACAAGAATATAACTACTATAATACTGCCCCTATATACAATAATATAACTACTATAATACTGCCCCTATGTACAGGAATATAACTACTATAATACTGCCCCCTATGTACAAGAATATAACTACTATAATACTGCTCCTATGTACAAGAATATAACTACTATAATACTGCCCCTATGTACAAGAATACAACTACTATAATACTGCCCCTATGTACAAGAATATAACTACTATAATACTGCCCCCTATGTACAAGAATAAAACTGCTATAATACTGCTCCTATGTACAAGCAAGAATATAACTACTATAATACTGTCCCTATGTACAAGAATATAACTACTATAATACTGCTCCTATGTACAAGTATATAACTACTATAATACTGCCCCTATGTACAAGAATATAACTACTATAATACTGCCTCTGTGTACAAGAATATAAGTACTATAATACTGCCCCCTATGTACAAGAATATAACTACTATAATACTGCCCCTATGTACAAGAATATAACTACTATAATACTGCTCCTATGTACAAGAATATAACTACTATAATAGTGCCCCTATGTACAAGAATATAACTACTATAATACTGTCCCTATGTACAAGAATATAACTACTATAATACTGCTCCTATGTACAAGTATATAACTACTATAATACTGCCCCTATGTACAAGAATATAACTACTATAATACTGCCTCTGTGTACAAGAATATAAGTACTATAATACTGCCCCCTATGTACAAGAATATAACTACTATAATACTGCCCCTATGTACAAGAATATAACTACTATAATACGGCTCCTATGTACAAGAATATAACTACTATAATACTGCTCCTATGTACAAGAATATAACTACTATAATACTGCTCCTATGTATAAGAATATAACTACTATAATACTGATCCTATGTACAAGAATATAACTACTATTATACTGCCCCTATGTACAAGAATATAACTACTATAATACTGCCCCCTATGTACAAGAATATAAAATACTATAATAGTGCCCCTATGTACAAGAATATAACTACTATAATACGGCTCCTATGTACAAGAATATAACTACTATAATACTGCCCCTATGTACAAGACTATAACTACTATAATACTGCTCCTATGTACAAGAATATAACTACTATAATACTGCCCCCCATGTACAAGAATATAACCACTATAATACTGCCCCTATGAACAAGAATATAACTACTATAATACTGCTCTTATATACAAGAATATAACTACTATAATACTGCTCCTATGTATAAGAAAATAACTACTATAATACTGATCCTATGTACAAGATTATAACTACTATAACACTGCCCCTATGTACAAGAATATAACTACTATAATACTGCCCCTATGTACAAGAATATAACTACTATAATACTGCTCCTATGTACAAGAATATAACTACTATAATACTGCTCCTATGTACAAGAATATAACTACTATAATACTGCCCCTATGTACAAGAATATAACTATTATAATACTGCTCCTATGTACAAGAATATAACTACTATAATACTGCTCCTATGTACAAGAATATAACTACTATAATACTGCTCCTATGCACAAGAATATAACTACTATAATACTGCCCCTATGTACAAGAATATAACTACTATAATACTGCCCCTATATACAATAATATAACTACTATAATACTGCCCCTATGTACAGGAATATAACTACTATAATACTGCTCCTATGTACAAGAATATAACTACTATAATACTGCTCCTATGTACAAGAATATAACTACTATAATACTGCTCCTATGCACAAGAATATAACTACTATAATACTGCCCCTATGTACAAGAATATAACTACTATAATACTGCCCCTATATACAATAATATAACTACTATAATACTGCCCCTATGTACAGGAATATAACTACTATAATACTGCTCCTATGTACAAGAATATAACTACTATAATACTGCTCCTATGCACAAGAATATAACTACTATAATACTGCCCCTATGTACAAGAATATAACTACTATAATACTGCCCCTATATACAATAATATAACTACTATAATACTGCCCCTATGTACAGGAATATAACTACTATAATACTGCTCCTATGTACAAGAATATAACTACTATAATACTGCCCCTATGTACAAGAATATAACTATTATAATACTGCTCCTATGCACAAGAATATAACTACTATAATACTGCCCCTATGTACAAGAATATAACTACTATAATACTGCCCCTATGTACAGGAATATAACTACTATAATACTGCTCCTATGTAAGAGAATATAACTACTATAATACTGCCCCCTATGTACAAGAATATAACTACTATAATACTGCCCCTATGTACAAGAATATAACTTCTATAATTCTGCCCCTATATATTAAATTTATTTAAAAAATCAGCGGCCCATTGTATACGAGGAACCTTTTTACGGTACACTGAGTCATGAACAATAGGTACAAAATAGACAGAATTTAGGTGCTGGGTAAATAGAGGGGTTATGAACCCTCGGCGCAGACATGATATAATCTGTGTTCTTTATGAAGTGATTGCTTGCTTTTCCTTTCAGAGCTCCATCAGGGGGCTGAGTATATTGCAGAGGTGAGAGGATATTAGCTTTCAGTGCCGCTCGTCCCCTTCGCATGTTTTAGTCTAATCCTTTTCCTATCTGAGCCCTTACATCTGTGCAGATGTCTTTCACACCCCAATGACAACCTTAATACAGGACAAATGAATGCAGTTCAAACTTGGGATTCAATACAATGGCCGGTTTTCCTCCTCTTTTGTGTCCGCTCCACACATCCTTCACAGAACTGGGCCTCTTGCAGGAGATAAACAGGATTATATAATATGACTCTGGTTCTTTGCAAGCAGGAAATAAAAGGCGCAGTCTAGATGGCGAGTTCAGGTTACAGGGCGCTCTTAAAGCTCTGCCAGGGATTCTGCAGTCGCCCTAGTCCTTTATGTCACTCGTGAAAACCCCAAACAAAACCCTCCTCGTAACTTGACAGGTTGTCTCATAAGGAAAGATGGATTTATTTACTATGTTCACCTCGAACAATTGTGGGGTCCATTGTTGGACCCAGCTCTTGCCTCTTTTATAAAGCCCAGGAAGACCACCCCATCTAAGGAACATAAATTTAATTTTTCCCCACCCAAAAAAATATTTTTAATGGTATTTTTTCTATGTTATTCACAATTTTCTATTTAAAGAGACATGCACTGCATAAATAGAGGGCGGAGTTTTAAAATGATTGCTCCTCGTGGGCTGGACATGCCTTGGTCCGACTCTACTCTCAGCACTGCAGTAATTCTTGGTCTATTTTATGATAAATTCAGCACAAGTTGATAACTTTTGATAATGTCTAGGGTACATGAAGAGGAAGGTTACCACACTTGACAACAGTCAACCACACCCCTGAAGGTTCTCGTAACAATAGGAGTTTATTGCCAGATTGGAAGTAGTCGTTGGATGATCCATCATCCGTCTGTACAGATCATATGCACATGGCAATTATAAAAGAGGACTAATAGGTCATTCACGATCCCATAAAATTAGATCCTAGTGTCAAATGCTTGGCTTTAAAGGGGCACTCTGATTTAAGGCATTAATGGCATATCCACAGGATATTTCCTAAAAGTTTGTTACATATAGTTCCCATCTTTCTCCAGAACAGGGCTCCCTTCACCCATGCTCCACTTTATTCGGTGACCACTTGTGTAGTGCCGGCGTCTCTGCATGTTGCCCCTCTCTCCCAGCAGGGATGGCAATTCACTATCCGCCCGCACTCCCTCCTCCTTCTCCTGCTGCCTGGGTTCTGCGCATGGCTTGGAGATCCTCCAGTCACTGTCCTTAGTGCGCACGCGGTCTCGCCCTAAAGTGTCCCTAGCAAATGGCTAGGAGACACTTATTATTTAAGGCACTTCCACCTGAAGGGAGGTGCCTGTGTAACTTTGTTAGTCCGTTTCTAAAACATGCTTGCTAGTTCTCAGGTCCCAGTGCTCATATCCCAGTATACCTGCAGGTCTATCAGCTATGCCTGCCAGCCTGTCTATGAGCCGTACCCACCTGCCTGTCCATCAGCCGTGCCCTCCTGCCTGTATATCAGCAGTATCCACCTACCTGTAAAGTTGGTGAAGCCCATGGGCAAACATATTATTAGGTCCAGATTTCATCTGATCCCATTTTGCATCAGTTTATTAGAGATGTCTGTGCATGACCATGTCCACTGAAGTCTATGGGAGTTATGCAGCCATTCTCAGGTCCGGCTAGGTCTTTATTCCTCAGAGAAAGCTTTGCTTGTCTATTTATGATACTGACTATGTCTCATCAGTGCTGTGGTTCTTTTATGGTTCGCAGTTTGATGATGACTAGTAACAACAACTCCCAGTATCTCCTTACCATTGTTAAGGACATACTGAGAGTTGCAGGATCACGTGACACAAGTGTATATGGGGCTGACCTGAATCTACAATTGATCACTGTACTAAGCTTGGTGAGGTATTCATGTACTGATGGTGATTCTGGTGCTGCATTCATGTACTGACAATGGTTCTGGTGCTGCATTCTTCTACTGAAGGTGGTTCTGGTGCTGCATTCATGTACTGACAATGCTTATGAAGCATGCAGTATTCCATAATGTGCTTCATGTTAAAACTGAAAGATCCACAAAACTTAGTTTTGAGATTATGAGGTGGATGTGGTTAAGTTTGTGCTACAAAAACTTAATGTAAGTTTGAGTATGGTAACACTGATTTTCTTGGGAGCAGAAACTAAGTAGAAACTCTCCAAATCCTTTTCAAATACTCAACAGTTGGTTCTGAAGATGTATTAATGTACTGATGATGGTTCTGGTGATGTATTCATGTAAGTACCGCTTTACATTTTCTTGAGGCCCTTCGGATTGGTTCAGTATGACAATGTAGCCCTGAGACCAAAAAAGAGTTGTGTACTCATGGAATATAACAAAGCTGAGGGTCTGCTGCTCTATAGAGACATGTAGAAAAACTGTTGTGAGACCTCAGGCTTCAGAAAAATATCAAATAAGAGCCAGCGGCTACTTCTGGATAAGACCACCGAACATACATCATTGGATGGATACCCCTTTAATCCGGCCCTTCTGCCTTGTCTGTATCGGAAGCTTCTTATATTCCCCCATATTTCAAAACTATGAAAAATACACTTGTCAATGCTCCAGGAATGTAGAAAAAGGGGAGACCTCCCTCGGCCTTCAGATTACTGTATGAGATGGAAATCTCTCAGAGGCATATTTAGCAGTCGGGAATGAGGTATAGTCTGATGTAAAGGGGGTGCAATTATGCAAAAAAAAGAGAGAAAATCTGTGAAAATTGCCAATTTTAGCATCAAGTCAAACTAAGTATCTACATGAGGTGTGAAAAAACCTTGTACTTCTCCCTTTTTTCACCTTTGGGGACATTTTTTTTAACCTAAATGCATGTATTTATGTATTTGTGGGTAAAAATATTTTTTGCCATTGGTTATGATAATTTTTTTTTGTACTGTTTGTACTTATTCCAAAGTTCGGTACCGGTACCATAACTGTACCCGAACTTGATCGAGAACCCGAACCCCATTGAAAAGAATGGAGACTCGAACTTTTGACCTGGAAAGTTTCTCTCTCTTCCTCCCGGAACTCCGAACATTGCAACAAACTTCCTGGAGAAGTCCGTGTTTGGCGTTTATTCCAAAGTTCGGTACCGGTACCAGATCTGTACCCGAACTTGATCGAGAACCCGAACCCCATTGAAAAGAATGGAGACTCGAACTTTTGACCTGGAAAATTTCTCTCTCTCTCTCTTCCCCCCGGAACTCCGAACATTGCAACGAACTTCCTGGAGAAGTCCGTGTTTGGCGATTATTCCAAAGTTCGGCTCGGGTACCAGATCTGTACCCGAACTTGATCCAGAACCCGGGCCCCATTGAAAAGAATGGGGACTCGAACTTTTGACCTGGTAAATTTCTCTCTCTCTATCTCTCTTCCCCTGGAACGCCAAACATCCGGGATAAGTCCGTATTCAGCGTTTAGCACCGGACACTAACCGTCCGCTGCTCTCATCTCTACTTATAAACTCACCATCATAGCTGGCTCACTGACTGATTCTCAGTTAGCTCATTCTGCAGCCAGTGGCTATTGAAGGCAATCGTTGCAACATTTTTAATGATGCCCAGTTGGAAAAATGATTTTTTTTTGCCAAGATTACATGCATTGAAAGTAAGAAAAAAAAAAAAATTCCCCAAAGGTGGACAACAGGTCCTATCAGCTGAAGTCATCAAGTTCAGCAGGAACGGCAGATCGTCTGATGTCTTTGAGGGTCTCCGGACATCCCCCGACATCCTCATCCATCATCATCAGCTGTTGAAATTGCAACTCCCGATCCTTTTGTTTTCCGTAGAGATAAGTCTCCGCCATTGGCATCTGGCAGCAGCTTTCTCCTCTCTCCCCATAGGTGAAATGCACCCAGACTCTGCATGTTAGCATATTTTCGCTCCCTGTAGTTGGCCTTTGCATGTTCTCGGGCTTCCTCTCCTGCTCTGATTTATATGTCAGCTAAGCTGATTTTATTTTAGCACTAAAGACTTTTTTTTTTTTCCTACTCGAGACAAGTCGGGATTTATGTACCTGGTTATTTCTGTGGTTGGCAGCAGTTGGTGGCCCTTGTGTGAAAGAATTTGTAAAAGGAAGTTGTGTTTACACTCTAGAAATGGTCGACGTCGGTAATGTTAGCGGGACGGATGATTCAGACGCTTTGGTGAGCTCAGGACATAGCGCGGTGCATGTTGTTTTAGTGGTGATCGTGTTTATTGGGCCTGGGAGGGGCGAACCTACAAGTGGAGTCAGGGTTACTTATTTTTTGGGGATATGTTTATCCAGAAGAGGGATCAGGTAGCCAGTAAAATCCTACAAATATCCAGGACACAAGGTAAGCTTTATTCACTGCGCCTTAAAGGGACCTTATAATAAAAAGTGAATTATATGTACCATGTTCTCCGGGATTTAAACAACCTTGTGTGTTGCCTAAAATCTGCAGACATAAATAGTCCCCGGCTTGGAGAAAGCTGGAAAAAATATCTTACGATAATTTTTTTAAAGGGGTATTCTCAAGATTGGAAGTTATTTCCTATCCGTAGGATAAGAGATAACTTCTCGATCGAAGGGACTTCGACCTCTGATCCCAAGAACCAGGATAATTGCGCATAATTGACCTTCAGCACGTTTCTCAAAATCGGTGAGGGTCTCAGTGGTCAAACCCTCTACAATCAGGATTCTATCCTCTATTCCATGGGATAGGGGCTAACTTCCCAATCACAGGGGGTTTGACCACTAGGACCCCCACTGATCCCAAGAACTGGGACCCAATATGATTAGAGGGGAGGTCACTCATGCGCATTGCCTCTCCATTTCTCCTTAATGGGACCCCCAGAGATAACCAAGAGGTATTTTTTGGCAGTCCCACTAGTATGAATGGAGCGGCACTGTTTTTTTAAATCAGTGGGGATCCGAGTGGTCAAACCCCTTGCGATTGGGAAGTTATCGCCATTTTGGCTGCAATAGATTGTGGACACCATGTTGCATTTGAAGAACCCATGTCATTCCAAAACATCAGAAACTTCCCACATCTGACACCATTTTGGAAACTGCACCCCTCAAGGAATTCATCTAGGGGCTCCGTGAGCATCTGGCAATCAGAGGTGATTCACGCCATTGCATAACACCGGGCTGTGAAAATAAAAAAATTAAATTTTTTTTCACAAAAATATTGCTTTACCCCAAATTTTTCATTTTCACAAGAGTAGCAGGAGAAATTAGACCACACAATTTGTACCACCTATCCGTAACTTCCAAACTTGAGAATACCCCTTTAAAGGGGTAGTGCCTTGGAGATAGATATATATGAGCCCAGTTTACTGACCAACCTCCAAATACCTGAAAAAGGCCAGATATAGTCGAAACGGTTTGTAGTTTTACATCAAATTTTCCTTTTGTTTTATTCTTCTGCCACTGTTTTGGTATTTTTTCCATTTGATTACATCTGCTATCATGGGAGCGCCCTTCAACTGGTGTCTCTACCCTCAAAAAATATTATTGATCAAGTGAAACAACATCTGAACCTAACACTCTTTTCCTTTAGTCAGCATCCCCTTAACAAAACTTTACGGATAGGTGACCATGAGCAAATAATTTTCATATTTTATGATAATGAGGTCAGTCGGATCCCGACAATCTATTTTCTAAAATTCTACACTTTCTAGGCCTAGAGCAATACAATAGAGCTGTCATTAACTTGTCAATCCTTAAATGATATCGAGATGACTCTGATCATTCTGTCCTAGTCTATGCACAAAAGCAAAAAAATGAACTTTAGAGAAAAAATAAGTGTCACCCTATCGTGTGTTCCCTGGTGACCAGTGTGAAAACTGCATCATTTTCATGTGGATGTAACAATGTTTTTGAAAAATATTTTTAAAAAAACCTGATTGACATATTATGTCATTTTCCAACAATGTCTTCTCTAAGTTTAGCCTTTTGATGGTTTCTTCGCATAAAGTAGATTATGTGCCTAATGCCTATATATTGTGATAAATGATAGAGAGGCAACAAGTCGCAGGGTTTAGGAGAGACGCCCTCCATGAAGAGATTAAAACAGGTCCAAAAGCTTTAGAAGATTATTGCATAGGTTTCAAGCCACAAGATTTTTTTTTTTGTGTATTCTCTCTCAATCCACCCGTGAAAGTGAACAGGTGTAGAGCCGATTCTCTGTCTGTACAGAGTGTTCTGCTGGGATCGAATGACCAGTGTAACAATGGGGATTAGTCTCTCTTGGTGGCATAAGAACAACTATTTCATGAAGAATAGCCGGCACTACCCTCCGACCGACCGCGCCGAGAAGCATGGTGGCATGTCTTCTATGGACAAGAAAAGATGATCTGTTATTAGAATTTCCATTTCCATATTAAAGAGGAAACATCTTAAAATTAATCTTACTAAGGAACAGCACTCAGATATTTATATCATTAACTCTTCTCCCTGTGTTTACTGTTACAGTTCAAGTCTATTATCTAAGATGGCTTTTTTCCCCTAGAAATATTAGCAAAAGAATTTGGAAAACAATTTATTGGTGCATGTTTATCTTTTTTTGTTGAGGGAACATCAACTGGCTAAGATCTAAGAATCAGAAGAATAAGGGGATAAGGTTCTATTTTAGCTAACATTTGTACCACCAAGAAGTGAACCAATAAGACATGGCGTAGCGTAGGTTACTAGCCCTTGGGGCAAGGCAAATATTTTGTGCCTTCTAAACCTTGGACCGTTAACGATCCCTGAGACCCTTCCATTAGTCCATTATTGAACCTCTTTACCCCGCCCTCCATGCACTGGAATTTATTATAGGGAATTCTGATTTAATTATTATTTGCCTTTTGTTACTATTACTAAACGACCTTTGGCTCGATCTTGCATTGTAGAAATACTTGGCACTCATGTAGGTGATTTCAAGAACATTTTTATTGAATGAAGAAATTCCAGAAAATTAAGAGACGTTTCGGTCAGTACCTGACCTTCATCAGCCAAGGAACTAAGACAGGAAGCGCCACAGCTACTTGATGGATAAACGCTCTGTAGGAAGATCAATCTTGTGTATCCTAGATAGGTCACCAGGGTCTTCTCCACTGTTTCTTGAGAGTATCAAGCCATCGGGTTGCTGGTCTTCCTCTTTGACTTGTTCCTTCTATTCTTCCGACCATGATGTCCTTCTTCAGTGATCACTCTCTTCGTATGATGTTTCCAAAGTAGACAAGTTGTAGCTTGGTGATCCTTGACATATCTGGCTTGATTTGTTCTTCTTGCCATCCATGGTATTGATACCTTCCTTCCCCATGACCTTATTTCAAAGGCGTCAATTCTTCTTCTGTCTTGTTTCTTTATCGACCAGGTTTCTCATCCGTATGTCACCACAGAAAAGACCAGACAATACCGGTCCTTTTGTCCTTTTTATATGTCAGGATTTTATTACCCTAACCTTATCACCATTCTTGCCCTAAGGAAAACATTTTGTCCTCCATAGCATTTGACCACTCATCTGGCCTCCCCCATGCTACGCCACTGCCAATAAGGCTGACATCCAAAGTCCATATTATGATGCTGCCATATGATGATCAAGAAATTTCTCTGCACAGTAGGTAAATATTAGTGGTACTCTGCTGGGCTTGACTATTCTGCAATGATCTTATTGATTGCAAGGGATCCAATGCGTTGCACACATCATATTTGTATGTGAGTAGAACTGTATGAATAGAGATGGTTTATGGGTGGGATATTGGTGGACCTTTGCCTGCTCTCTTTGTATTTGTTTCTGGATGTGGTTCAGTATGGGACCCCGGAAGTGTGATGCTAGGCATGTGGGACAGGCACCACATCTGGCAATGCCAACAATTCCAATAATTGGATGCTATTCAGTGGCTATGGAGTGTGTGTAATGTGGCGTGGGGTGGTAGCCATGGGTGAGGTACTCGTCTCTTGCACCCCGGCATGTTACATGAAGCTGGAGGTCCTGACTGGGTATGTGTACTTGTGCTGTGAGGGCTCCAAGCCCATGCAGACCGCATGTAACCAATGCTGCTGGTTGACCAGGACCGTTTTACAGTTCAATGAGGGAGATCACCAGTTAAAAATAATTTTTTTTCTGAACATTAACCCGGGGAGGGTTATATAATGAAGATGGCAGGCACACATTTTCTCAAATGTTTCCTTCATAATGAGTAACATGCTCATCACGCAAATTTAGTCTCTTTCTCTTCTCTTTCTTCATTGTTCCTCATTACTTCCCTACAACCCAGTTTGACACTACTGTCCAGCTAGCCAGAGCCCTTTACTCGACTAGCGGTTCCGCGCCTTCTTTTCCCCTTAGGGAAGCTATGGTGCCAGTATGGCTGGTACTTCTCTTCTACAGATACTCTGGAACTCCCACCTGGGGCACTCTCTTCATCTTATGTACTCAGACCTGTCTAGGCCTGTTACCTTCATAAATTATAAACTCTGGGCCTCACTGCTGGACGTTCTCTTCCAGGACCCGTCTCCGGAGAATGACTGTGTCTCACAGTCACTTTTCCTTTTTACTGCTTCGGATCTCTCTATCTCTTTCTTTTGGTCTCCTCTCTCTCCAGGGTCGCCCAAAGATGTGGCAATGTTCACATTGGACCTTAGGTCCTTTCTCTGTGTATGCTAGACCTATCTGACTCACTACCAGGAAAGTCTCACTTTCCCTTGAGCCCATCCGCTCTCTTACCACTCTGGCCTAGCCCCAACCATTAACTCTTGCTTTCCCTACTGTCAAACACCACACATCATTAACTCAATTATCGCATAGCACAATTCACATTATACATCACAACAATATACTTGTTTCTTCAAGGGGGAATGTCGACAATATGTCCATCTCCTAACATGTGCAGCCTGGAAACCAGACTCACCATATTGTGCAGTAAGTGAAGCAAAAAAAAAATAGCTTAAGCCCTTGCAGGTGGGAACTGGTGGAATTTCTGTGCCTTGAGAATATTTCCAAAAGGAGCCAATAATTACCTTGTCGTAATTACCTATTTGTTGCAGGAACCAGGATGAGAATAAAGGCTTGTGGACATAGCCGATTATATTGGATGAATGCTGTCACTAGTTTACACGGATAGCACTTTTACGGTTTTGCTCACACTATCAGTAATTGGTCACTATTTTACATCTGTATTTTTGTCTTAGACATACTGATGAGAACTACTGACCAAATATTGATAATGTGAGCGTGGCCTGCCTATGATATTCTGTGGGGCTGTAAACATATCCAACTTTTTCCTGACAGAAAAAAATCGATTTTGGTCTGAGTGTTGGGTCAAAATCGGTGATGAAAGTCTATAGGTTCATGAAGAACATCAGACCACACTCGGGTAACAGAGTCGGTTCCAGTTTTCATGGACAGTTTTTTTTTTTCAACCGCTGAGAAAAAAATTGATGCCACTCTGATCAAACCATATGGAGAGAAAACGGTCCTGTGACCCTACCCTAGATCAGCGAACTGCTGGCAGGCAGTGAGTCAGTGTGTGGCTGAAGCTACATGCGGGAAGAAGTCTCCCAGTGTTTTTGAGGAGAGATAACAATCAAGCACGTGGTGAAGAGAGGTTCCTGAAAATTGGGTCTGACAAAAGTGGAATCTGAGCGGGGTCTGCAGCTCTAGAAAGACAAGCTAGAAAAAAAGTAGTGTCAGACCTCAGTCTGGATAATAAATAATGATTACGGCACAGTAAAGAAATGGTTGACCTCTGGTCTGTAGACAGACCTGTTGATTCATCTAGTGGACCGGTGAAAGATAGAGGCAAAGGTCGGGCTAATGAACATTTGTGCGCTAAGCCAAGTGAATAAAGGGTATCTGATATCTCGAGCAAAGAGTCTAAATTTTGCATATTTCATTGCCAGACAATGTTATCCTCCATAAAGTGAAAGTGGTCTGTGTGAAGATAATACTCGACCACCTGATTGTACCACTATCCGGTATTGCTGATATTGCAAACCTGAACTGAGCCTGTCGTTCGCTCCTGCAGAAGGTTTTGCGACTTGCGCCCTCGCATATGATGATAGGATTAATTTTTTGAACGTAACAAGTAGACCAAAGGGGGTTAAGTTTTTCACTCTGTGTGGACTTGCGTCGTGTTACAAGGTAAAGGACCTCTCCAAAGTGACTCTGAAGATAAATTCTTCAATTATCACGTGTCTTTGTACCACAAACAAGTAAAAAACACACTCTTCTGCCCAATGTGGACTGTAACCAACAAGCCTGTGTTACCATTCTGCGCCCAGCAAGCATTTGTGCCACGGTTTTATCTCTACAATCGATCACATGGGAAACCCGCTATCTATCACTTACTTTCTGCAAGTTAGGAGAACCAGTTCATGTTGCAACCAGGTAGACGAGCATGCTCACCCTCCCACATGGTGATAAAAGCAGCTGCAGCACCAGTCAGTTACACATGGACCCCCATTCTGAGATGCAATGTATGTGGGTGCAATCAATCGTGCCATCAGCTAATATAGGCTCAGTCTCTGTGACTTTGTGGCCATCCCTTTTAGTGTCCACACCCCTTTTATCCTCCTTCTCTGACCCTCCACGCTGCGCTTCTTGCCTGCCACAATTGGATTGGACATCAGAGCACAGAAAACCTTCTGCAATTGGTGGTTTCAAGGAGGTTTTGTGCAGTTTTACAAGGTTGTTCTTCCAGGATGCCCCCCATTTTTTCCAGGAGCCTTGCTAACATTCAGGGAATCTTTGCAAGTATGATATACAGTGGTGGATTCCCTATTCTTTTGCATGCTTGTCACACTTAAATGTTTCAAATCTCCAAACAAATGTAAATATTAGAAAAAGATAACACAAGTAATCACAAAATGCAGTTTATAAATGAAGGTCTTTATTATTAAGGGAAAAAGAAATCCAAACCTACAGGGTCCTGTGTAAAAGCGTGATTAATGAACTGTGTGCATCATTTTGAAGAATTTGTCAAAACCCGTCAGTAAATAAAATACGCCAAAAAAAGAAAAGTGACTTAAAAACCCCCGCAAATGAATAATCAGACCTTATGAGTCCCAATCTTTTGAAAAACTCAGCCGGTCGCTTTATTTTTTGGCCTTGATAATGTTAGCAACATTGTATTTATGTGGGTTCTCTATGCCCGAATCGCCATTCTGTGCCGTCTAAATGCTCGATTCCGCAAACACACACACTTATCTTGTTACTGGTAATATTTTATTTATCCCATTCTTTAATCTTTTTTTTTTTCTAAATTATTAACCGAACCAGCAGGAAGATCAGACCCCCTTCCAATTCTATTTACTACTGTTGGTGTATTTTCCAACCGGGCAAACATAGGCTGAGTATTATAAGAGGTTCCCCCGCTGCGTTAGATACTACCGTCCGCTGCACAAAAGAGAACCCAGCTGGATTATCTAAAACTACCGGTGTGCGGAAGAAAATTAAAGAAAGGCGATGAAAATGTGAAAATCAATAATGTCAGGTAAACAGTATCTGCCCATGAAAATAGAGTTTAGGAAATGTTGCATTAAAGTAAAAAAAAGGGGGCGCGGAATGAGCCGACTCCCAGCATTACTTCTATGGCTGCCGAGGCACGACATATAATATGATAGTGATTGAGGTGTGTTGTTTTTCAACTGGCACAAATCAATGACTTTTATGCGGTGTTATCTCATTGTTAATAGACAGACGGAGCAAATATTTATGTCTTCTGAAATTATCTGTTCACCTTCAATATGGAGTTTTAGAGGTCAGTAACTATGAGAAGAATAAGTGGGCAGCATATGCAGGGTTTCATCCAGGGGATAGGGACTTTGGGGTATGCTTATGTATATTCAGCACGCTGCATACATATGTAGTGATCACAAAGGGAACGTAAATAGAGTTTTCTGCCACACCGTGCACATAATTAGCACCACTGTACATCTTACAAAAATAACACTGCCACACTGTACACATATCAAACACCGCTGTACATTTTACATAAATAACACTGCCACACTGTACACATATCTAATACTGTTGTAAATCTAACATAAATAACACTGCCACACTGTACACATATCAAACACCGCTCTACATCTTACATAAATAACACTGCCACACTGTACACATATCTAATACCGTTGTAAATCTAACATAAATAACACTGCCATACTGTACACATATCTAATACCATTGTACATCTAACATAAATAACCATGCTACACTGTACACATATCTAACACTGTTGTATATCTTACATAAATAACACTGCCACACTGTACACATATCTAACACCGTTGTATATCTTACATAAATAACACTGCCACACTGTACACATATCTAATACCATTGTACATCTAACATAAATAACCATGCTACACTGTACACATATCTAACACTGTTGTATATCTTACATAAATAACACTGCCATACTGTACACATATCTAATACCATTGTACATCTAACATAAATAACCATGCTACACTGTACACATATCTAATACTGTTGTACATCTTACATAAATAACACTGCCACACTGTACACATATCTAATACCATTGTATATCTTCCATAAATAACACTGCCACACTGTACACATCTAATACTGTTGTTTATCTAACATAAATAACACTGCCATACTGTACAAATATCTAACACCATTGTATATTGCACATAACTAACACTGTCACACTGTACACATATCTAACACCGTTGTACATCGTACATAAATAACACTGCCACACTGTACACATATCTAATACCATTGTACATCTTAAATAAATAACACCATCATAACGTATGCAGCGCCCCAGAGTCCTGGTCGTTGCAGTACTGTGGCTCCGCCGCTAAGGGGGGCTATGGTACGTCTGATGGCACTGAAGGAGTTCATCTGACCAGGTATCACATACACCAATACATTTCACAGTCTGGCCTCCAGGGGGAGCTAAGGGTGCTATTCATTAGGCCACTCCTCACCACTGTGGGTAAACTGGGGGTCAGGCAGGAAGTTAGGAGAGAAAGCTGACTGGGTTGGACCCACATTGTGCACAAGTTAGGGTGTTTTGTCTCTCCACCTATATTTGGCTGCAAAGTGTATTTCATAGCTTTTGTTTTTTTTTTTAACAAGTATTCAATAAATTGTCTTTTTGGTAACAAGTTTCCAATTTTCTAATTGGTATGTTGTTTTTAGGTCTGTAATTTTTCTCTTGTGTAATACCGTACACATAAATAGAGCTGCCATGCATTATGAATAAATAAGGCTGCTACACAGCGAACGAATGACACACCTATATAACAATAGTCAGGGTGACTCTAAACAGCGCACTTGTACAATTACTAGCATCATATTGGGCAGCACAAAACCTGATAAACTATGCCAGCTGTAAATAACAGCAGAATGTACGGCTATAATACTGCTCTAATTTGCATAACACTTTCACCACCATACTGTACACAAGTAACAGTGCCTTTATGCACAAGTCATTAAAATGTTGCTATAGTACCCAATGCTGTCACACTGTACTCGTAGTTCAGGTCTCCAAATGACCTATATAAATAACTCTGCCATACCGTACAAATAAATAACACCGCTATACATTAGACAAAGTATAAAATTACTAATAGTCACCACTAGGGGGAGCTTGGTGCATCAACATTTATGAAGCATCACCACAGCCATTGGATCACACTGCAGCTGTGCTGTTGTTTCTTCAGCCAGTCCTGCTCCAGCCGCCATGGAAAGTAGATAAGTTACATCAGCCATTTTTAAAAAATTATGATGCTTTATTAGTCAGAAGGTCACCCAAGTCACATTACTGTACATGGGCCCTGCCTCCTCCCCATCTACAGCTGCTCCTACTGGACTATCACTGAATTAAATGCAATATCTTATCTATGGGGCCATGATCACTGGAAACTCGCCCACGCCATGAAGGGTAAATAAGACTGGCAGTCCAAGGCTTTAAAAAAAATAACCACCGTATTTTTCGGACTATAAGGCACACTTTTTTACCAAAAAATTTGGCAGGATAATGGGGGGCGCCTCTTATAGTCCAAATGAAGGCTTATCGCGAGGTTGCCGCAGTGGAGTAACCAATGATGCACTCGGCTCTACTCACCATGGACACCGGACCGCAGCATCAGCACATTTCTGCCGCTGGACCCTGCTCCATGCAACACACTCTGCTCTGCCTCACCGCCGACACCGGACACACAGCATCACACCGCTGGGATACCCCGGAACGGTAACATTGCCCCACTTCTGCCAACCCAGGCTTCCTGAGGAAGGGACCATGCCTCCTGTGACCCCGCTCTACCACCTCAGGCCCTCAGGTAAGATACCTTAAATTCGGATGATAAGACAGACCCCCATCTTATAAAAATCTTTTTTTTTTGCTATTTTCTACCCTCAAAATTTGGGGTGCGTCTTATAGTCCGGTGCGTCTTATAGTCCGAAAAATACGGTATATATAAATTTAAAAAACCCTAATTTCCGAGTCATTTAACCCTTTAGATACAACAAGTAGTTGATTACACATTTACAAAATCACAGGTTCTCATTTTATAGACACGCCATGAGAGAATGACCCTTCACTTAAATGAGGCTGCAATACCAGACACAGCCATTAAACACGAGTGGCTCTGTTTCTAGAAAGAAGCAGCCAACTCCTTTCATGAAGAGTGAGCATGCTCATAATCCACTGCCATTCACTGCATTCAGCACTGGGCACTGCGTCTTCATTCTGCCGCTGGCTTTCTCTGTTGCTTGGAGCGTCACACCTCTGACATCAGGCTCACAAACCTAACAAGCTGAGTCAGGTGGTGAGATGATGCCTGAGTAATTACGTAATAGGCTTCTATGGCTGCTATCATTGACTGTTTACCTATTCTACCTCGGACCTTGTGGAAAACTAAAATTTGCTGCATTATATAACTCTATTATACCGCTGATAGCTCTGAATTGGACTCTATGACAAACACAGCTCTGATATGTTGTTGAGTACTTTGCCGTAGCACTACCAGTTCTGCATTTTACTCTGTGACAAACTTTGCTGTCATTGTCATCTCTACTGTTCTGGCGCTTCCACCTCTGCAATAATATCAGTCCAGCTGTAACTGCACTGTACCATTGCAGTAGACTCTGTGACAAACACAGCTCTGCTATGTTGTTGAGTGCTTTGCCATAGCACTACCATTTTACGCTGTGACAAATGCTGCTGTCATTGTCATCTCTACTGTTCTGGTGCTTCCACCTCGCAATAATATCAGTTCTGCTCTAACTGCACCGTACTATTGCAGTAGATGGTGACAAACACAGCTCTGCTATATTGTTGAGTACTGTACTGTAGCACTGCCAGTTCTGCATTTTACTATGTGACAAACTCTGCTGTTATT
Organism: Ranitomeya variabilis; assembly: GCF_051348905.1. NCBI lineage: Eukaryota > Metazoa > Chordata > Amphibia > Anura > Dendrobatidae > Ranitomeya > Ranitomeya variabilis. Next base: position 30,319,191 of record NC_135237.1, read on the forward strand.
GTCATATCTACTGTTCTGGCGCTTCCGCCTCTGCAATAATATCAGTTCTGCTGTAACTGCACAGTACCATTGCAGTAGACTCTGTGACAAACACAGCTCTGCTATGTTGTTGAGTGCTTTGCCGTAGCGCTACCATTTTACTCTGTGACAAACACTGCTGTCATTGTCATCTCTACTGTTCTGGTGCTTCCACCTCTGCAATAATATCAGTTCTGCTCTAACTGCACCGTATCACTGCAGTAGACTCTGTGACAAACACAGCTCTGCTATATTGTTGAGTACTGTACCGTAGCACTGCCAGTTCTGCATTTTACTCTGTGACAAACTCTGCTGTCATTGTCATATCTACTGTTCTGACGCTTCCACCTCTGCAATAATATCAGTTCTGCTGTAACTGCACAGTACCATTGCAGTAGACTCTGTGACAAACACAGCTCTGCTATGTTGTTGAGTGCTTTGCCGTAGCACTACCATTTTACTCTGTGACAAACACTGCTGTCATTGTCATCTCTACTGTTCTGGTGCTTCCACCTCTGCAATAATATCTGTTCTGCTCTAACTGCACTGTATCACTGCAGTAGACTCTGTGACAAACACAGCTCTGCTAAATCACTAAGTCAACTCAGCAGAGGCAATTTGCATATTTAAATTCCCAGAGGAGCATTGCACGGCGAATAAGCCTCCTTACCTTGACAAGCCAGCTGGTATGTCACTCTCCATAAGGAGAAACGTTACCCCTTAGACCCCAGTCCAGAGCCTCTCACCTAGCCAAATCAGTTCTCATGCTTCGCACTGACGAGGGCCAACAGCCCGAAACACCGTGTCTGCGAATTGAGATACTGATTTGGCTTTTATCCTAAGTCATATTGCACGACTCGTTAAAGGGTTGATTGTGACTTGTAGGATCGCTACTTCCAACAGGTGGCGCTATAGAGTTAAGTCCTCTTTTTTTCAGCAGAGGCAATTTGCATAAGTCAACTCTGTCATACTGCTGCCAGCTCTGCAATAGACAAACTCTGTCCACGCTGTGTAACTGCTCATCTGGACTCAGGGCTCTGAGGATTCACCCCACCAGGGGAGAGATAATACCGCTGCACCAATCCTCACCCATCAAACACTGGACTGGTCACTATCAGGCCATACAGAATATCCTGTGCACAGGTTTGCGTGCTACAACCTTTGAACAGATCACCAGTGATTGCAAGAGTCCATAAATCTTCGAAAAAGTTTATCTTGCACCTGAGATTTCATCTAATGAGAGAATATTAGAGCTTGTATCTGTTGAAATTCTTGATTTATGCCCCGAATTAGCATAATAACCCGTGTCAGATGGAGCGTTGCCTGTGCAATGCCAGGTGTTCCTCCGCTCTCCGAGAGGAAGACATGGGAGGACTTGGCCGGATCCCAGAACGTACAGTTCATCTGCAGGTTGTTTCAGCTCTGGTTACACAGAGAGGGATGTTCTGCAGATCTTCACATGCTTCTCTTGCCTTCAGATTTTGGCCAGTTATGGATCATTTCATAGGAATGGATCGTGTTATCGTCATGGTCTGGGTAGTCTCAGCGTAAAAGGTGGCAACGAAAATAAGGTCCATGTCGGCCGAGGATGGGGTTGCGGTAATTGCACCAGTGTAATAAGAGACAGATAACATCAAGGGGCCAATTCATCCAATTCATCGCCATTTGTGTTTTTCTAAATAATTCTTTTTGGTTTGTCAGATTTTTGCACCAAATTTATCAAAACGGGAGCATTATGTGGTGCAAATAAAAAGTAGCTAAAATAAGTCAAGATGTCTAAAAATGAAAAATTCCGTAAGGTTTTTTAAAAAAGCAAAATAAAATTTAGACAAATTTTGGTCTCTCCTTGGGTACAGAAAGGAGCCAAAATGATGCGACAATTTCAGGAGTCGGAAATGAAGAATTAGACAGGGACGACTTTGGCTATGACACTGGTTGCACTGCCAAATATCGCTACGTGCTGCTGGTATATCACAGCGATTGTGACCCCAAGGATACTGCAACAAGCAAGTTGGAAAAAATGAGGTACGACGTTTTACAACTTGCTTGTGGCAACCTCAGGGTCAGAAAGCAAACCCATTTGCCTTTATGACGTTGCGGCCACAAAATGAGTATTTTTCTTTGCCCGGTTTTTGATGATGTTTTTGCACCAAAAGGGCACAACAACTCCACAAGCTCCATATTATAACTAAAATGCATAAAAAAGTAAAAAAAAGTCACAACCTGCATCAAAGCAGAGTGTTCTTACAAAGCTGTGCCAATTTTTTTTTACTTTTCCAAGCAGTTTTTACATGTTAATTTTTCAGCCAGAAAAACCCATGTCCTGATTACACTTATTAAAACAATATTTAATTCTTAATTTGCTGCACCTACAGTAAATTACAGCAAAATGCATATTTTTGCCAACATTCATTGTAGTTTTGATGCATTTTTTAGCAAGATTTTTGCAGGTGAAACAGCCAGCTATGTAACTATGTCCTCAACATTATCATCATCATCACATGGGTGGACAGGTCACTGCTAGTGATGAGCGAATATACTCGTTACTCGAGATTTCCCAAGCACGCTCGGGTGAGCTTTGAGTATTTGTTAGGCCGGTTTCACACATCAGTGGCTCCTGTACATGTGGTGACAGTTTTCTCACGTACCGGAGACACTGACTCATGTAGACACATTAAAATCAATGTGTCTCTGCACATGTCAGCGTGTTTTCACGGACCGTGTGTCCGTTTGAAAAACACGGAGACATGTCAGTGTTCGTGGGAGTGCACAGATCACATGGACCCATTAAAGTCAATGGGTCCGTGTAAAATACGTACCACACACGGATGCTGTCCGTGTGCCGTCCGTGTGCCGTGCAGGAGACAGTGCTACAGTAAGTGCTGTCCCCCCAGCTTGTGGTGCTAAAGCCGCCATTCATTTCTTCTCTCCAGCAGCATTCGCTGGAGAGAAGGAATGAAAAATCAATGTTTTTTTATTATTTTTGTCTTTAAAATCAAGTTCCTTGTCAACTCCCCCCTCCCACCCCCTGTGTGCCGGCCCGCTGGAAATAAAATACTCACCCAGCTCCCTCGATGCTTCCTCTCAGCGCCGCAGCTTGTCCTGTATGAGCAGTCACGTGGTGCCGCTCATTACAGTGAGGAATATGCGGCTCCACCTCCCATAGGGAATGAATTCCGGCTTCAGCACCACACGCAGAGGGGACAGCGCTTACTGTAGCGCTGTCTCCTACACGGTCCGTGTGGTACTCAGTCGGCACACGGGTGGCACATGGCTGCTGCACGTGTGCCACACTGATGTGCCACGTGAGCTCACGGACACACGGACACGGATAACTCCGGTACCGATTTTTCCGGTACCGGAATTATCTGGACGTGTGAGACTGGCCTTAGTGTTCGGAGATTTAGTTTTCACTGCTGGCCGCTGAATGATTTACAGTTACTAGCCAGGCTGAGTACATGTGGGGATTCCCTAGCAACCAGGCAACCCCCACATGTACTTAGCCTGGCTAATAGCTGTAAATCATTCAGCTGAGGCAAGAAAAACTAAATCTCCGAGCACTAAAAAATACTCTGAGGACCCCTGAACATGCTCGAGAAATCTCAAGTAACGAGTATATTCGCTCATCACTAGTCACTGCATGTCTCAAAATCAACACACTCCTCTCCTGAAATACTTTTTCCAAAGTAACTCTGAGGCTATGTGCACACGTCAGGATTTTGTCAGGATTTTGTCAGGATTTTGTCAGGATTTTTCATCAGGATTTGTAGCCAAAACCAGGAGTGGAACAATTAGAGGAAAAGTATAATAGAAACATATGCACCACTTCTGCATTTATCACCCTCTCCTGGTTTTGGCTACAAAACCTGATGAAAAAGCCTGACAAAATCCTGACAAAATCCTGACAAAATCCTGACAAAATCCTGACGTGTGCACATAGCCTTAGGGTATGTTTCCACGATCAGGATGGGCGGCGGTATCGCCGCTCGGCGCTAAGCCCCGCCCCCTTTCTGGGACGCGATCATGCCGGATGTGTTAACTCTTCACATCCGGGATGATCGCTCTGTCCCATAGGGCCCTGTGATATGCCTTGCGGGGACGCTGCGTCCCCGCAAGGTGTACGGGCATGCTGCGATCTGAAAAGACGCGCAGCATGTCCGGAGTCGCAGGGCCGCCGCGTGCGGGTTTCCACGCATAGTGGAGACGGGATTTCATCAAATCCCCTCCACTATGCTGGAACATCTGGACGCTGCGTGTTTGACGCTGCAGCGCTGCGCAGCGTCAAACAAGCAGCGTTTACTGAACGTGGAAACATACCCTGAAAGAGTATTTCAATCTCACCCATTCAGGAATATCCTTCTTTTATACAGGGGCCACAAGTGCTCAGGACACAGAAATAGTCAAGTGGCCAAAGCTATACTGTTTCCATAGCTGTCATTGACTTCTATGAAAAACAATATAGCGCATTTGCTCCTGTCGTCCTGACCACCTGCGAACACCGAATAGGGACTGATATACCCATATCAGCCATAAATAAGATATCAGCTGGCCAGACACGATCTCTTCTGAAAAAAAAGGGATTGGGCATGTTAAAATATAACATGCCCCATCCTTCCATCCTTAGTTCCCTCAACAACTGCCATCAGGAAAACGTTGGAATATGGTCAGTTAATTCAGCTTAATAGCTACCCTTGTCTTTACAGATATATTATAACAACTTTCCTGAAATACTCTGTGCTGCTGGGAAGGATACTCCACTTTCTATAATATCTAATATTTTGGAAATTTCCACTTTTCTCTTCTAATCTTCTCCACATTGTGTAACTGCCCCTGTCGCATCCATCGCTTTCCTCAAAAAATGCATCATCGGTCACTGTCTCCGACAAGATCAACTCAGTACTGTCCTGCTGCTGTCTCCTTTCCCACGATCCGATTGGCCTCTGAGTGTTCTGTCTCCGCCTTCTTATGATTATGAAAAGATAAGTGCAGTAATAACTGTTCTCCGTGGAGATTTGTGCCCTGAAGCTGCGAGTGAACATGAGAGCGTAAACCACAAATAAATGATGTATGTGCTCCCTTAATCCTTACACTATCCCATAATTATACGCTACATGTGTACACTATATATCAGTAATGACAGGAAACCAGAAAGACAAGATCAGAGTCATCCAGTGCGGAAGAACATAGACATCACGGACAGATTTGTTATCGCATTTGCACCTTTTTTATTTAGTTTTTGCTGTTTTTCACCTGTTTTTTCTTTTTTATTTAATCCGTGCCAAATTCTTTCTTTAATTCGCGCCGTTTTTAATTCTATTTTATATATGATTGCCTATTTTTTTTTTTTTTTAAGTTCATCATTACGGGCGTGGTTTACGTTTAGAAAATGTTTGCAGCCAATTTATGAATTGCTCCTTTTGAAAGATTCACAATTTCTTTGCATTAATGTATCAGTTCCCTTCCTGCAGTGATTTTATATACGCCTAGAATTTTGGCGCAAATTTTGCAACATTTAGTCAAAACCTTTTTTTTTCAATAAAAAGGCAGAAAAGAAGTTAAAGACAAAAAATAAAGAGCATTTTTGATTCTGCATAAAATTCTTAAACCACGTGCACCATGTTTGAAAAATTTGACTTGAAAAAACATCAACAAATAACACAAGATAAAAAAAGAAAAAATATTTAAAAATCCCACAAATGGTCAATCGGGGACCCATAATTGATTTGTGTTCACCAGTGGAAGCCCAAGGTAATCACGGGCATTGTTGGAGGATGGACAAGATGCTAGAGGGAAGGAGGGAGGTGATGGCCACTTTAAATTGGCCATTTTTTTAGATTATTCTTGTTTTATATTTTTACTTTTTTTTACTGCTTTTAACTTTTTTGTTAGTCTCACTAGAGGACTTAATCCTGTGATCGCTTGTCTGGAATCCCGAGTTACTCAGGGGCATTGTTGGCGGATGGGCAAGGTGCTAAATGGAAGGAGGAAGGTGGTGCTAACAAGCCACTTTAAATTGGCCATTTTTTTTAGATTGTTTTTGTTTTATTTTTTGACTTTTTTTTTACTGCTTTTAAAATTTTTTTGTTAGGCCCACTCGGGAAATTAAACCTGTGATCGCTTGTTTGCCATACATCGCAGTGCTATGACATCCCATGGGCGCCCTGCATTGAGGATGTGACAGAATGGCCCACGTCACCCCACTTCCTTTCCTGTCTAACCGCTTACATGCTATATCTGCTATTAGTGGCATCTAAGGGGGTTAAAACGCGGCAATGAGGGCAGGACCATTATCAGGTGGAGCGCCCCGTCAGGTTAAGGGGGTACTCGGTACCGGGTCCTGCGGTTCACAGGGGGGATGTCACGGTGGCAGACCCAGTCCATGGCCCTGGGACGCCCGTATAAAAGGGAAAGGTCTTTAAAGGGATAGAGTTTATGTTCGTGACGCCACCTGTGGTATTCGGTCAGGGAGACCGACGCTGCTTTAAGGGGTCCGCTGGGGTGATGTTATGGCAGCTAGATGGTATACCTTCTCACAGGTGAAGTAGGTCCCCAGGGCTTCCCAGTGTGTAGATGGTGAATGGTGAGAGGTGCAGTGAAGAACGAGGACACAAGGTTGCAGTCTCTTTACCTTTACTGAAGACTTCAGCATCTACAGTCCAGAGCACCAGACCACAGCGTAGGTAGAGTCCGGCCGGTTTGGAGGCAAGTCCAGAGTTCCCTTATCCAGGTGGAAATCAGTAGCCTTCCCTTGCGCTGCAGTGGTGTAGTCCCTTACTGCCTATGGCTTCACATAAGGGTCTCACGGATGTGATGTTTTGCTCTCTCTGTCCCCCATATAGGATAGGACAAAACCTGTATGACTAGTGACCTGAGCCTGTTTATAGGGTCTCTTAGATAACCTGACTCTATGGGGTGTCACCGTGCCTCCTGGGTGTAGGTGCGGACAGGTAAGTTGCAATTAGCTGTCCTGCCAGTCTCTGGAATAAGGTGTAGAGGTCCTTATTCCCTCCGTGTTCTGGCTACCGGGGTTCTGCATCTCAGAAGGAGGCAGCCTGTTTGGGGCTGGTCCTCTTCTGGTATCCTCTCCTTTGCTTCGACTTCCTTCACGCTCGCTGCAATACAATTCTGCCATCAGAATGTATCTTTTTGGGAGCTGCAGCTCTGAGGGAATGCACAGCTCCGTTAACCCTCTGTCCTCCTCAGACTACTGTCTGGAACTGACTGAGCTGAGCTGAGCCAGCAACTAACTTTTGTCTGGAACTGACTAACTTTCCCTACAAACCACCAGTTATATATATGTGGGGAGTGACCTAGTAAATAGGAGCAGAAGCTCACCCTGGTGGCCTGGAGTGTGAATGTGTTGCATGTTTGTGATACCTGGATGCAGTTATCCTTTCTTGCTTCCAAATATAGCATCACTCTCCCCTGGAGGAAAGCAATACGACTGTGATGACCAGGACCCTGGGGCACCACATTCCTCCCCCATTAAATCCAGCACTTCCGGACTGCGAAAAGAAAAACAACAGTTACTGGTTAGCAAAAAGACATACAATTTTTAAAATGCAATAAACTTATAAAACAAATTAATACTATACTAAAGCTTCCCTTTATGGGAAGTGAGGACACTTGAACGTTGCAATAACTATTTACATGTATGCATACTTTCACGAATAGGAAACTTTTATAAAACAATATAACTATGAACTAACTATGAAATACCATAACCCTTATGGGTATACTATCTGTTTAGTGCAAAATCTTCATCCAACCCCCGCGGGTTACTTTATTTTCTCCATTTTATTCAAAAGTGCATCAGGATATCAGCTACACAATATCGGCTATATATAAAACACCATTCTTACTAAATTTAAATCTCAGCTTCCATTACTATTAACTATATTAACTCTGTAATATATTAAGCTTCTATCTTGCATCATACAATTCTAACTGGCAAGGTGCAACAAGTAAACATTCACTTTAAGGGTTCAAACAGTATTCAAGTCTTTGTTTTTTCGAGGTAGTGCAAATGTATCAATCACATTAATATTCAAGTCAATCAATACTTTAGAACAGCAGCAACGATGCGAGGGACCCGTCATTAACCCTCAACATTGGGCTTGGGAGGGCTATAAGGCGTGTATCCAGACCTGGAATACTGCCACGCCAAACGGGTTTTTCTTCAAGTCTCTGGAAAACAAAGCAGTTCTCCCAACAATGTTAGAAGCAGTCTCCTGTCTTTAAAAGCTTCTTTTGTAAAACCAGTAGGAAGCACCTTTAAGAAGGTGCAAACTATTTACAAATGGAAAGTTTTTGATCATGCACAGTTCATGATTCACAGTTCTTTAAACGATCAAACTTGACGATGAATGGTAAACGATTACCTGGCCGGGTAAAACAAAACTTTTGAACTTGGTAACTATTCACATTCGTTTTGTGCTTTAGGTTTTAAGTTTCCTTTTGTAGCACCTGGACGCTACGCTCATGCATATTTGGCTCTAGTCTGATTCCAGGGATGATGTAGATTTTATCAGTTCCCACTATGCGGGTCTGAGTGCAACTGCACGTGGTGAACAGTTCAGTTTGGGTAGCCTGAGTATCTGTAATAGCTGGTGAAGCAGCCATTGCAGTCTCTGTGGTGGTAATTGTACACATGGTCATTTTTGTAGTTGTGCAAGCAGGGGTTATAGTGTGCATAGTGTTGGTTGCAGCCGCTTTGGCACTAGGGGGCGCTGTTGTAGTGCGAGGTGGCACAGTTTGTGTTTTTGGGCTGGACAGCTTTGGCGTGGAGTCTCTGTACTTGTGTACGTTTAGAGTGTACCATCCTTTCCCATCAAGATGCCTGGTGTAAGTCACGCGGTCGCCTGGGCACAGATCCCTATCCGGGTGTCCTTCCCAGAGATGGGATTCCACGTCCCTCCGATTAACAAACACTTCGGCATACAACCCCTGCTCCTTTATGAAACCCCAGCCTCTTTTTAGTTTTAAGGCTATCACGGTGCCGTGCTTAAGCGGGGCCTGGTTTACATGGCGGTCCTTGCAAGCCTGGGCCTAAGCTTGCAGGTCCCTTTTGTCAAAGGCTCTGCGTTGGGCCTGGTATTCGTCTTCCTTTTCCTCCCATCTGTGGGCGAGCTCCTGCTGGTATTCGTCCCAGCTCAGGACCTCTAGGGTTTCTCCCTCCTGTTTGGCTGTCCCAGGAAACCCCATGAGATTTGATCTGGGATTCACCCAGCGGTAGATGGTTTTCTCCGCATATACCTCTCCAGGTAGGCTGGCGGATTGGATCGGGGCCTTCAAGAACTGTTCCATCCCCGTGGCCTGGTCCCATTCCCCTAAGATCTGGAGTCGGGTGGACACATAACAGGGTGGTGCAGGTCTTCAGCTGCCGGGGCAGGGCTGTCATTCCTACCTTCCACAGCATTTCCAGTGCCGGGCTCATCCACCGGTGTCGAGGGTAGTTGGACGGGGCACGGATCCTGCTGCTCTTCCTCTGGTGTCAAGGGCTGCTGGACAGGACACGGCTCCTGTACGTCTTCTGCGGGTGCTGTCTTGCATGTGGTCCCGGCGTCTAACTGCATCCGCAGGAGCTGGTCAATAAGAGCTTCCACTCCGGTCTGCAGGAGTGCAGGGTCGACTGGTGTTGGCTGGCCGCGGCTTCTTTCCAGGTCTCTGGGGGAGTCCTCCACTTCCACCCCACGCTCTGGTTCCGGGCTGCTGGCCACGGCCTCCTCCACGCTGCTTCCTGCGTCCTGGTCTCTCTTCCGCTCATTTCTTCGGGGGCGGTTCTTTCTTCTTGGTCTCTTCCCGCCATTTAGGATCAGGAGGCGGATCTCTGCTGCTGACGGGCACGTCCTCAGGGTACAGAGATACTTGGACTGGGCGGCCATTAATTTTCGCGCTTCTCAGTTAGTTTCCGGCCAATATGGCATGCCCTTCTTCTCCAGCGCTCCTCGTGGCGCTGTAATGGCGGAGGTTTTGGCGGCAATTTTGGTGGTCTTTTGCAATACACAGTCTCTGAACACAAATACAGTTAGGCACAGTCCTTTAGGCGCCCATGACCCGTCTTGCAGGCTTTAGTCCATCTGTTTGTGACGCCAAGTTTTGGAGCGCCCCGTCAGGGCAAGGGGGTACTCGGTTCCAGGTCCTGCGGTTCACAGGGGGGGATGTCACAGTGGCTGACCCGGTCTGTGGCCCTGGGAAAAGGGAAAGGTCTTTAAAGGGATAGTTTATGTTCGTGACGCCACCTGTGGTATTCGGTCAGGGTGACCAACGCTGCTTTAAGGGGTCCACTGGGGTGATGTTATGGCAGCTAGATGGTATACCTTCCCACAGGTGAAGTATATCCCCAGGGCTTCCTAGTATGTAGATGGTAGAATGGTGAGAGGTGCAGTGGAGACCAAGGACACAAGGTTGCAGTCTCTTTACCTTTACTGAAGACTTCGGCATCCACAGTCCAGAGCACCAGACCACAGGGTAGGCAGAGTCCAGCCGGTTTGGAGGCAAGTCCAGAGTTCCCTTATCCAGGTGGAAATCAATAGCCTTCCCTTGCGCTGCAGTGGTGTAGTCCCTTTCTGCCTATGGCTTCACATAAGGGTTTCACGGATGTGATGTTTCGCTTTATCTATCCCCCATATAGGATAGGACAAAACGCGTATGACTGGTGACCTGAGCCTGTTTATAGGGTCTCTTAGATAACCCGGCTCTATGGGGTGTCACCGTGCCTCCTGGGTGTAAGTGCGGACAGGTAACTTGCAATTAGCTGTCCTGCCGGTCTCTGGAATAAGGCGTAGAGGTCCTTATTCCCTCGGTGTTCCGGCTACCGGGGTTCTGCGCCTCAGAAGGAGGCAGCCTGTTCGGGGCTGGTCCCCTTCTGGTATCCTCTCCTTTGCTTCGTCTTCCTTCACGCTCGCTGCAATACAATTCTGCCGTCAGAATGTCTCTGTCTGGGAGCTGCAGCTCTGAGGGCATGCACAGCTCCGTTAACCCTCTGTCCTCCTCAGACTACTGTCTGGAACTGACTGAGCTGAGCTGAGCCAGCAACTAACTTTTGTCTGGAACTGACTAACTTTCCCTACAAACCACCAGTTATATATATGTGGGGAGTGACCTAGTAAATAGGAGCAGAAGCTCACCCTGGTGGCCTGGAGTGTGAATGTGTTGCATGTTTGTGATACCTGGATGCAGTTATCCTTTCTTGCTTCCAAATATAGCATCACTCTCCCCTGGAGGAAAGCAATACGACTGTGACGACCAGGACCCTGGGGCACCACATTCCTCCCCCATTAAATCCAGCACTTCCGGACTGCGAAAAGAAAAACAACAGTTACTGGTTAGCAAAAAGACATACAATTTTTAAAATGCAATAAACTTATAAAACAAATTAATACTATACTAAAGCTTCCCTTTATGGGAAGTGAGGACACTTGAACGTTGCAATAACTATTTACATGTATGCATACTTTCACGAATAGGAAACTTTTATAAAACAATATAACTATGAACTAACTATGAAATACCATAACCCTTATGGGTATACTATCTGTTTAGTGCAAAATCTTCATCCAACCCCCGCGGGTTACTTTATTTTCTCCATTTTATTCAAAAGTGCATCAGGATATCAGCTACACAATATCGGCTATATATAAAACACCATTCTTACTAAATTTAAATCTCAGCTTCCATTACTATTAACTATATTAACTCTGTAATATATTAAGCTTCTATCTTGCATCATACAATTCTAACTGGCAAGGTGCAACAAGTAAACATTCACTTTAAGGGTTCAAACAGTATTCAAGTCTTTGTTTTTTCGAGGTAGTGCAAATGTATCAATCACATTAATATTCAAGTCAATCAATACTTTAGAACAGCAGCAACGATGCGAGGGACCCGTCATTAACCCTCAACATTGGGCTTGGGAGGGCTATAAGGCGTGTATCCAGACCTGGAATACTGCCACGCCAAACGGGTTTTTCTTCAAGTCTCTGGAAAACAAAGCAGTTCTCCCAACAATGTTAGAAGCAGTCTCCTGTCTTTAAAAGCTTCTTTTGTAAAACCAGTAGGAAGCACCTTTAAGAAGGTGCAAACTATTAACAAATGGAAAGTTTTTGATCATGCACAGTTCATGATTCACAGTTCTTTAAACGATCAAACTTGACGATGAATGGTAAACGATTACCTGGCCGGGTAAAACAAAACTTTTGAACTTGGTAACTATTCACATTCGTTTTGTGCTTTAGGTTTTAAGTTTCCTTTTGTAGCACCTGGACGCTACGCTCATGCATATTTGGCTCTAGTCTGATTCCAGGGATGATGTAGATTTTATCAGTTCCCACTATGCGGGTCTGAGTGCAACTGCACGTGGTGAACAGTTCAGTTTGGGTAGCCTGAGTATCTGTAATAGCTGGTGAAGCAGCCATTGCAGTCTCTGTGGTGGTAATTGTACACATGGTCATTTTTGTAGTTGTGCAAGCAGGGGTTATAGTGTGCATAGTGTTGGTTGCAGCCGCTTTGGCACTAGGGGGCGCTGTTGTAGTGCGAGGTGGCACAGTTTGTGTTTTTGGGCTGGACAGCTTTGGCGTGGAGTCTCTGTACTTGTGTACGTTTAGAGTGTACCATCCTTTCCCATCAAGATGCCTGGTGTAAGTCACGCGGTCGCCTGGGCACAGATCCCTATCCGGGTGTCCTTCCCAGAGATGGGATTCCACGTCCCTCCGATTAACAAACACTTCGGCATACAACCCCTGCTCCTTTATGAAACCCCAGCCTCTTTTTAGTTTTAAGGCTATCACGGTGCCGTGCTTAAGCGGGGCCTGGTTTACATGGCGGTCCTTGCAAGCCTGGGCCTAAGCTTGCAGGTCCCTTTTGTCAAAGGCTCTGCGTTGGGCCTGGTATTCGTCTTCCTTTTCCTCCCATCTGTGGGCGAGCTCCTGCTGGTATTCGTCCCAGCTCAGGACCTCTAGGGTTTCTCCCTCCTGTTTGGCTGTCCCAGGAAACCCCATGAGATTTGATCTGGGATTCACCCAGCGGTAGATGGTTTTCTCCGCATATACCTCTCCAGGTAGGCTGGCGGATTGGATCGGGGCCTTCAAGAACTGTTCCATCCCCGTGGCCTGGTCCCATTCCCCTAAGATCTGGAGTCGGGTGGACACATAACAGGGTGGTGCAGGTCTTCAGCTGCCGGGGCAGGGCTGTCATTCCTACCTTCCACAGCATTTCCAGTGCCGGGCTCATCCACCGGTGTCGAGGGTAGTTGGACGGGGCACGGATCCTGCTGCTCTTCCTCTGGTGTCAAGGGCTGCTGGACAGGACACGGCTCCTGTACGTCTTCTGCGGGTGCTGTCTTGCATGTGGTCCCGGCGTCTAACTGCATCCGCAGGAGCTGGTCAATAAGAGCTTCCACTCCGGTCTGCAGGAGTGCAGGGTCGACTGGTGTTGGCTGGCCGCGGCTTCTTTCCAGGTCTCTGGGGGAGTCCTCCACTTCCACCCCACGCTCTGGTTCCGGGCTGCTGGCCACGGCCTCCTCCACGCTGCTTCCTGCGTCCTGGTCTCTCTTCCGCTCATTTCTTCGGGGGCGGTTCTTTCTTCTTGGTCTCTTCCCGCCATTTAGGATCAGGAGGCGGATCTCTGCTGCTGACGGGCACGTCCTCAGGGTACAGAGATACTTGGACTGGGCGGCCATTAATTTTCGCGCTTCTCAGTTAGTTTCCGGCCAATATGGCATGCCCTTCTTCTCCAGCGCTCCTCGTGGCGCTGTAATGGCGGAGGTTTTGGCGGCAATTTTGGTGGTCTTTTGCAATACACAGTCTCTGAACACAAATACAGTTAGGCACAGTCCTTTAGGCGCCCATGACCCGTCTTGCAGGCTTTAGTCCATCTGTTTGTGACGCCAAGTTTTGGAGCGCCCCGTCAGGGCAAGGGGGTACTCGGTTCCAGGTCCTGCGGTTCACAGGGGGGGATGTCACAGTGGCTGACCCGGTCTGTGGCCCTGGGAAAAGGGAAAGGTCTTTAAAGGGATAGTTTATGTTCGTGACGCCACCTGTGGTATTCGGTCAGGGTGACCAACGCTGCTTTAAGGGGTCCACTGGGGTGATGTTATGGCAGCTAGATGGTATACCTTCCCACAGGTGAAGTATATCCCCAGGGCTTCCTAGTATGTAGATGGTAGAATGGTGAGAGGTGCAGTGGAGACCAAGGACACAAGGTTGCAGTCTCTTTACCTTTACTGAAGACTTCGGCATCCACAGTCCAGAGCACCAGACCACAGGGTAGGCAGAGTCCAGCCGGTTTGGAGGCAAGTCCAGAGTTCCCTTATCCAGGTGGAAATCAATAGCCTTCCCTTGCGCTGCAGTGGTGTAGTCCCTTTCTGCCTATGGCTTCACATAAGGGTTTCACGGATGTGATGTTTCGCTTTATCTATCCCCCATATAGGATAGGACAAAACGCGTATGACTGGTGACCTGAGCCTGTTTATAGGGTCTCTTAGATAACCCGGCTCTATGGGGTGTCACCGTGCCTCCTGGGTGTAAGTGCGGACAGGTAACTTGCAATTAGCTGTCCTGCCGGTCTCTGGAATAAGGCGTAGAGGTCCTTATTCCCTCGGTGTTCCGGCTACCGGGGTTCTGCGCCTCAGAAGGAGGCAGCCTGTTCGGGGCTGGTCCCCTTCTGGTATCCTCTCCTTTGCTTCGTCTTCCTTCACGCTCGCTGCAATACAATTCTGCCGTCAGAATGTCTCTGTCTGGGAGCTGCAGCTCTGAGGGCATGCACAGCTCCGTTAACCCTCTGTCCTCCTCAGACTACTGTCTGGAACTGACTGAGCTGAGCTGAGCCAGCAACTAACTTTTGTCTGGAACTGACTAACTTTCCCTACAAACCACCAGTTATATATATGTGGGGAGTGACCTAGTAAATAGGAGCAGAAGCTCACCCTGGTGGCCTGGAGTGTGAATGTGTTGCATGTTTGTGATACCTGGATGCAGTTATCCTTTCTTGCTTCCAAATATAGCATCACTCTCCCCTGGAGGAAAGCAATACGACTGTGACGACCAGGACCCTGGGGCACCACATTCCTCCCCCATTAAATCCAGCACTTCCGGACTGCGAAAAGAAAAACAACAGTTACTGGTTAGCAAAAAGACATACAATTTTTAAAATGCAATAAACTTATAAAACAAATTAATACTATACTAAAGCTTCCCTTTATGGGAAGTGAGGACACTTGAACGTTGCAATAACTATTTACATGTATGCATACTTTCACGAATAGGAAACTTTTATAAAACAATATAACTATGAACTAACTATGAAATACCATAACCCTTATGGGTATACTATCTGTTTAGTGCAAAATCTTCATCCAACCCCCGCGGGTTACTTTATTTTCTCCATTTTATTCAAAAGTGCATCAGGATATCAGCTACACAATATCGGCTATATATAAAACACCATTCTTACTAAATTTAAATCTCAGCTTCCATTACTATTAACTATATTAACTCTGTAATATATTAAGCTTCTATCTTGCATCATACAATTCTAACTGGCAAGGTGCAACAAGTAAACATTCACTTTAAGGGTTCAAACAGTATTCAAGTCTTTGTTTTTTCGAGGTAGTGCAAATGTATCAATCACATTAATATTCAAGTCAATCAATACTTTAGAACAGCAGCAACGATGCGAGGGACCCGTCATTAACCCTCAACATTGGGCTTGGGAGGGCTATAAGGCGTGTATCCAGACCTGGAATACTGCCACGCCAAACGGGTTTTTCTTCAAGTCTCTGGAAAACAAAGCAGTTCTCCCAACAATGTTAGAAGCAGTCTCCTGTCTTTAAAAGCTTCTTTTGTAAAACCAGTAGGAAGCACCTTTAAGAAGGTGCAAACTATTAACAAATGGAAAGTTTTTGATCATGCACAGTTCATGATTCACAGTTCTTTAAACGATCAAACTTGACGATGAATGGTAAACGATTACCTGGCCGGGTAAAACAAAACTTTTGAACTTGGTAACTATTCACATTCGTTTTGTGCTTTAGGTTTTAAGTTTCCTTTTGTAGCACCTGGACGCTACGCTCATGCATATTTGGCTCTAGTCTGATTCCAGGGATGATGTAGATTTTATCAGTTCCCACTATGCGGGTCTGAGTGCAACTGCACGTGGTGAACAGTTCAGTTTGGGTAGCCTGAGTATCTGTAATAGCTGGTGAAGCAGCCATTGCAGTCTCTGTGGTGGTAATTGTACACATGGTCATTTTTGTAGTTGTGCAAGCAGGGGTTATAGTGTGCATAGTGTTGGTTGCAGCCGCTTTGGCACTAGGGGGCGCTGTTGTAGTGCGAGGTGGCACAGTTTGTGTTTTTGGGCTGGACAGCTTTGGCGTGGAGTCTCTGTACTTGTGTACGTTTAGAGTGTACCATCCTTTCCCATCAAGATGCCTGGTGTAAGTCACGCGGTCGCCTGGGCACAGATCCCTATCCGGGTGTCCTTCCCAGAGATGGGATTCCACGTCCCTCCGATTAACAAACACTTCGGCATACAACCCCTGCTCCTTTATGAAACCCCAGCCTCTTTTTAGTTTTAAGGCTATCACGGTGCCGTGCTTAAGCGGGGCCTGGTTTACATGGCGGTCCTTGCAAGCCTGGGCCTAAGCTTGCAGGTCCCTTTTGTCAAAGGCTCTGCGTTGGGCCTGGTATTCGTCTTCCTTTTCCTCCCATCTGTGGGCGAGCTCCTGCTGGTATTCGTCCCAGCTCAGGACCTCTAGGGTTTCTCCCTCCTGTTTGGCTGTCCCAGGAAACCCCATGAGATTTGATCTGGGATTCACCCAGCGGTAGATGGTTTTCTCCGCATATACCTCTCCAGGTAGGCTGGCGGATTGGATCGGGGCCTTCAAGAACTGTTCCATCCCCGTGGCCTGGTCCCATTCCCCTAAGATCTGGAGTCGGGTGGACACATAACAGGGTGGTGCAGGTCTTCAGCTGCCGGGGCAGGGCTGTCATTCCTACCTTCCACAGCATTTCCAGTGCCGGGCTCATCCACCGGTGTCGAGGGTAGTTGGACGGGGCACGGATCCTGCTGCTCTTCCTCTGGTGTCAAGGGCTGCTGGACAGGACACGGCTCCTGTACGTCTTCTGCGGGTGCTGTCTTGCATGTGGTCCCGGCGTCTAACTGCATCCGCAGGAGCTGGTCAATAAGAGCTTCCACTCCGGTCTGCAGGAGTGCAGGGTCGACTGGTGTTGGCTGGCCGCGGCTTCTTTCCAGGTCTCTGGGGGAGTCCTCCACTTCCACCCCACGCTCTGGTTCCGGGCTGCTGGCCACGGCCTCCTCCACGCTGCTTCCTGCGTCCTGGTCTCTCTTCCGCTCATTTCTTCGGGGGCGGTTCTTTCTTCTTGGTCTCTTCCCGCCATTTAGGATCAGGAGGCGGATCTCTGCTGCTGACGGGCACGTCCTCAGGGTACAGAGATACTTGGACTGGGCGGCCATTAATTTTCGCGCTTCTCAGTTAGTTTCCGGCCAATATGGCATGCCCTTCTTCTCCAGCGCTCCTCGTGGCGCTGTAATGGCGGAGGTTTTGGCGGCAATTTTGGTGGTCTTTTGCAATACACAGTCTCTGAACACAAATACAGTTAGGCACAGTCCTTTAGGCGCCCATGACCCGTCTTGCAGGCTTTAGTCCATCCTGTTTGTGACGCCAAGTTTTGGAGCGCCCCGTCAGGGCAAGGGGGTACTCGGTACCAGGTCCTGCGGTTCACAGGGGGGGATGTCACAGTGGCTGACCCGGTCTGTGGCCCTGGGAAAAGGGAAAGGTCTTTAAAGGGATAGTTTATGTTCGTGACGCCACCTGTGGTATTCGGTCAGGGTGACCAACGCTGCTTTAAGGGGTCCACTGGGGTGATGTTATGGCAGCTAGATGGTATACCTTCCCACAGGTGAAGTATATCCCCAGGGCTTCCTAGTATGTAGATGGTAGAATGGTGAGAGGTGCAGTGGAGACCAAGGACACAAGGTTGCAGTCTCTTTACCTTTACTGAAGACTTCGGCATCCACAGTCCAGAGCACCAGACCACAGGGTAGGCAGAGTCCAGCCGGTTTGGAGGCAAGTCCAGAGTTCCCTTATCCAGGTGGAAATCAATAGCCTTCCCTTGCGCTGCAGTGGTGTAGTCCCTTTCTGCCTATGGCTTCACATAAGGGTTTCACGGATGTGATGTTTCGCTTTATCTATCCCCCATATAGGATAGGACAAAACGCGTATGACTGGTGACCTGAGCCTGTTTATAGGGTCTCTTAGATAACCCGGCTCTATGGGGTGTCACCGTGCCTCCTGGGTGTAAGTGCGGACAGGTAACTTGCAATTAGCTGTCCTGCCGGTCTCTGGAATAAGGCGTAGAGGTCCTTATTCCCTCGGTGTTCCGGCTACCGGGGTTCTGCGCCTCAGAAGGAGGCAGCCTGTTCGGGGCTGGTCCCCTTCTGGTATCCTCTCCTTTGCTTCGTCTTCCTTCACGCTCGCTGCAATACAATTCTGCCGTCAGAATGTCTCTGTCTGGGAGCTGCAGCTCTGAGGGCATGCACAGCTCCGTTAACCCTCTGTCCTCCTCAGACTACTGTCTGGAACTGACTGAGCTGAGCTGAGCCAGCAACTAACTTTTGTCTGGAACTGACTAACTTTCCCTACAAACCACCAGTTATATATATGTGGGGAGTGACCTAGTAAATAGGAGCAGAAGCTCACCCTGGTGGCCTGGAGTGTGAATGTGTTGCATGTTTGTGATACCTGGATGCAGTTATCCTTTCTTGCTTCCAAATATAGCATCACTCTCCCCTGGAGGAAAGCAATACGACTGTGACGACCAGGACCCTGGGGCACCACATTCCTCCCCCATTAAATCCAGCACTTCCGGACTGCGAAAAGAAAAACAACAGTTACTGGTTAGCAAAAAGACATACAATTTTTAAAATGCAATAAACTTATAAAACAAATTAATACTATACTAAAGCTTCCCTTTATGGGAAGTGAGGACACTTGAACGTTGCAATAACTATTTACATGTATGCATACTTTCACGAATAGGAAACTTTTATAAAACAATATAACTATGAACTAACTATGAAATACCATAACCCTTATGGGTATACTATCTGTTTAGTGCAAAATCTTCATCCAACCCCCGCGGGTTACTTTATTTTCTCCATTTTATTCAAAAGTGCATCAGGATATCAGCTGTTGTGAATTTGGATTCTGGGCTCCCCCGGTGGCCGCTTGTGGAATTGGACTTGTCATCCTCTTTCCTGTTTCACCTGGTTCCATCAGTAGTGGGTGTCGCTATTTAAGCTCATTTCTCTGGTGGTTTCTTGCCGGTCAACAATGTTATCTGATGCCTCTCAGTGCTTGTTCCTGCTTCTAGACAACTACTAGATAAGTTGGACTTTTGTCCATGTTTTGTTTTGCCTATTTGTTCCAGTTCACAGCTGAAGTTTTGTTACTGTGTCTGGAAAGCTCTCGTTGATCAGGGATTGCTACTCTGGCGTTATGAGTTAATGCCAGAGTTTAAGGTAATTTCTGGATGGTGTTTTGTTAGTGTTTTTCTGCTGACCATGAAAGTATACTATCTGTCTTCTGCTATCTAGTAAGCGGACCTCAAATTTGCTAAGACTATTTTCCTGCTGCGTTTGTTGTTTCATCTGAACTCACCGTCATTATATGTGGGGGGCTACTGTCTTCTTTGGAATATTTCTCTAGAGGTGAGCCAGGTCTTATATTTCCCTCTGCTAGCTATTTAGGTCTTAGGCCAGAGCTGGGCATCTAGCGATAAATAGGAAATGCTACCTGGCTATTTCTAGTTGCGCGGCAGGCTTAGTTCATGGTCAGTATAGTTCCATCTTCCGAGAGCTTGTCCCTCTATAGGCTTGCTATGATCTCTGCCTGTAGAGATCATGACAGTTTGACCGGCCAATAAAGTGTTAAGACCCAGGTTGAGAAAGGAGAGTTATAAGAAGTCTGCTGGAATTTTTTTTTTTTTTTTTTTTCCTCCAGTCTGCCTTGCTGCAGTCTTTTTTCTCTCTCTCCTCCTAATCTCTGTATGCTCTGTGTGCACCTGACAATAATGGATCTCCAGAGTGTAACTGCGGGTTTGAATAATCTCATCACGAAAGTACAAAATTTACAAGATTTTGTGGTACATGCTCCGGTATCTGAGCCGAGAATTCCTTTGCCGGAGTTCTTCACAGGGAATAGAGCTAGCTTCCAGAATTTCCGAAATAATTGTAAGCTTTATTTGTCCCTGAAGTCTCGTTCAGCTGGAGACCCTGCTCAGCAGGTTAGGATTGTGATTTCCTTGCTCAGGGGTGACCCTCAAGATTGGGCCTTCTCATTGCCAGCAGGGGATCCTGCGTTACGCGATGTGGATGCGTTTTTTCTGGCCTTGGGCTTGCTTTATGAGGAACCTCATTTGGAACTTCAGGCAGAAAAAACTTTGATGGCACTATCTCAGGGGCAAGACGAAGCTGAAGTTTTCTGCCAAAAATTCCGTAAATGGTCTGTGCTTACTCAGTGGAATGAGTGCGCCTTGGCGGCAACTTTCAGAGAAGGTCTCTCTGATGCCGTTAAGGATGTTATGGTGGGGTTCCCTTTGCCTGCAGGTCTGAATGAGTCCATGACAATGGCTATTCAGATTGATAGGCGTCTGCGGGAGCGCAAACCGGTGCACCATCTGGCGGTGTCTATGGAAAAGACGCCAGAAAGTATGCAGTGTGATAGAATTCTGTCCAGGAGTGAGCGACAGAATTTTAGACGGAAGAATGGATTGTGTTTCTATTGTGGGGATTCTACTCATGTGATATCAGCATGCTCTAGGCGTACAAAGAAGCTTGATAAGTCTGTTTCCATTGGCACCATTCAGTCTAAGTTTATTTTGTCTGTAACCCTGATTTGCTCTTTGTCATCCATTGCCACGGACGCCTATGTTGACTCTGGCGCCGCTCTGAGTCTTATGGATTGGTCCTTTGCCAATCGTTGTGGTTTTGATTTAGAGCCTTTGGAGACTCTTATTCCTCTGAAGGGGATTGACTCCACCCCATTGGCTAATAATAAACCACAATACTGGACACAAGTAACCATGCGTATCAATCCGGATCACCAGGAGATTATTCGTTTCCTGGTGCTGTATAATTTACATGACGATTTGGTACTGGGATTGCCATGGTTGCAGTCTCACAACCCAGTCTTGGACTGGAGAGCAATGTCTGTGTTGAGCTGGGGATGTAAGGGTATTCATGGGGACGTACCTTTGGTTTCTATTTCGTCGTCCATTCCCTCTGAAGTCCCTGAGTTCCTCTCTGATTATCAAGACGTCTTTGACGAACCCAAGCTTGGGTCGTTACCTCCGCACCGTGAGTGCGATTGTGCCATAGATTTGATACCGGGTTGTAAATATCCAAAGGGTCGTTTGTTTAATTTGTCTGTGCCGGAACATGCTGCTATGCGGGAATATATAAAGGAGTCTTTGGAAAAGGGACATATTCGTCCATCTTCTTCTCCCTTGGGAGCTGGGTTTTTCTTTGTCTCAAAAAAAGACGGCTCTTTGAGACCATGTATTGATTATCGGCTTCTGAATAAGATCACTGTTAAGTATCAATACCCATTGCCATTGCTTACTGATTTGTTTGCTCGTATAGAGGGTGCTAAGTGGTTCTCTAAAATTGATCTTCGTGGGGCGTATAATTTGGTGCGGATCAGGCAGGGGGATGAGTGGAAGACCGCATTTAATACGCCCGAGGGCCACTTTGAGTATTTGGTCATGCCTTTTGGTCTTTCTAATGCCCCTTCAGTTTTCCAGTCTTTTATGCATGATATTTTCCGCGATTTTCTGGATAAATTTATGATAATATATCTGGATGATATTCTGATTTTTTCTGATGACTGGGACTCTCATGTCCAGCAGGTCAGGAGAGTTTTTCAGGTTCTGCGGTCTAATTCTTTATGTGTGAAGGGGTCTAAGTGCGTTTTTGGGGTCCAGAAAATTTCCTTTTTGGGGTATATTTTTTCTCCCTCTTCCATTGAGATGGATCCCGTCAAGGTGCAAGCTATTTGTGACTGGACTCAGCCCTCCTCTCTTAAGGGTCTTCAGAGATTTTTGGGCTTTGCCAACTTTTACCGCCGATTTATTGCTGGTTTTTCGGATGTCGTTAAACCACTGACTGATTTGACCAGACAAGGCGCTGATGTTGCTAATTGGTCCCCTCATGCTGTAGAGGCCTTTCAGGAGCTTAAGCGCCGTTTTGCCTCTGCCCCTGTGTTGCGTCAGCCTGATGTGAATCTGCCTTTTCAGGTTGAGGTTGACGCTTCGGAGATCGGAGCTGGGGCAGTGTTGTCGCAGAAAGGTTCCGACTGCTCCGTCATTAGGCCTTGTGCCTTCTTTTCTCGCAAATTTTCGCCCGCAGAGCGGAATTATGATGTTGGGAATCGGGAGCTTTTGGCCATGAAGTGGGCGTTTGAGGAGTGGCGCCATTGGCTCGAGGGGGCTAGGCATCAGGTGGTGGTATTGACTGACCACAAAAATTTGATTTATCTTGAGACTGCCAGACGCCTGAATCCTAGACAGGCGCGCTGGTCTTTATTTTTTTCTCGCTTTAATTTTGTGGTGTCATACCTACCGGGTTCTAAGAATGTTAAGGCAGATGCCCTTTCTAGGAGTTTTGACCCGGACTCTCCTGGTAATTCTGAACCCACAGGTATCCTTAGGGAGGGAGTAATTTTGTCGGCCGTTTCTCCTGATCTGCGGCGGTCCTTGCAAGAGTTTCAGGCGGATAGACCGGATCGTTGTCCGCCTGATAGACTGTTTGTTCCGGATGATTGGACCAGCAGAGTCATCTCTGAGGTACATTCTTCTGCATTGGCAGGTCATCCCGGAATTTTTGGGACCAGGGATTTGGTGGCAAGATCCTTCTGGTGGCCTTTCCTGTCACGAGATGTGCGAGTCTTTGTGCAGTCATGTGACGTTTGTGCTCGGGCCAAGTCTTGTAGTTCTCGGGCTAGCGGACTGCTGTTGCCCTTGCCTATTCCTAAGAGGCCTTGGACACACATCTCGATGGATTTTATTTCAGATCTGCCTGTTTCCCAGAAGATGTCTGTCATCTGGGTGGTCTGTGACCGTTTCTCTAAAATGGTCCATTTGGTTCCTCTGCCCAAGTTGCCTTCTTCTTCTGAGTTGGTTCCTCTGTTTTTTCAGAATGTTGTCCGATTGCACGGTATTCCTGAGAATATTGTTTCTGACAGAGGTACCCAATTTGTGTCTAGATTTTGGCGGGCATTCTGTGCTAGGATGGGCATAGATTTGTCTTTTTCATCTGCTTTTCACCCTCAGACTAATGGCCAGACCGAGCGGACTAATCAGACCCTTGAGACATATCTGAGGTGTTTTGTCTCTGCTGACCAGGATGATTGGGTTGCTTTTTTGCCATTGGCAGAGTTCGCCCTCAATAATCGGGCCAGTTCTTCCACCTTGGTGTCCCCGTTTTTCTGTAATTCGGGGTTTCACCCTCGATTTTCCTCCGGTCAGGTGGAATCCTCGGATTGTCCTGGAGTGGATGCGGTGGTGGAGAGATTGCATCACATCTGGGGGCAGGTTATGGACAATTTGAAGTTGTCCCAGGAGAAGACTCAGCGTTTTGCCAACCGTCATCGTCGTGTTGGTTCTCGGCTTTGTGTTGGAGATTTAGTGTGGTTGTCTTCTCGTTTTGTCCCTATGAGGGTCTCTTCTCCTAAGTTTAAACCTCGGTTCATCGGCCCTTATAGAATATTGGAGATTCTTAATCCTGTTTCTTTCCGTTTGGACCTCCCTGCGTCCTTTTCCATTCATAACGTTTTTCATCGGTCGTTATTGCGCAGGTATGAGGTACCTGTTGTACCTTCAGTTGAGCCTCCTGCTCCGGTGTTGGTTGAGGGTGAGTTGGAGTACGTTGTGGAGAAAATTTTGGACTCTCGTGTTTCCAGACGGAAACTCCAGTATCTGGTCAACTGGAAGGGTTACGGCCAGGAGGATAATTCTTGGGTCAATGCATCTGATGTTCATGCTTCTGATCTTGTTCGTGCCTTCCATAGGGCTCATCCTGGTCGCCCTGGTGGATCTGGTGAGGGTTCGATGCCCCCTCCTTGAGGGGGGGGTACTGTTGTGAATTTGGATTCTGGGCTCCCCCGGTGGCCGCTTGTGGAATTGGACTTGTCATCCTCTTTCCTGTTTCACCTGGTTCCATCAGTAGTGGGTGTCGCTATTTAAGCTCATTTCTCTGGTGGTTTCTTGCCGGTCAACAATGTTATCTGATGCCTCTCAGTGCTTGTTCCTGCTTCTAGACAACTACTAGATAAGTTGGACTTTTGTCCATGTTTTGTTTTGCCTATTTGTTCCAGTTCACAGCTGAAGTTTTGTTACTGTGTCTGGAAAGCTCTCGTTGATCAGGGATTGCTACTCTGGCGTTATGAGTTAATGCCAGAGTTTAAGGTAATTTCTGGATGGTGTTTTGTTAGTGTTTTTCTGCTGACCATGAAAGTATACTATCTGTCTTCTGCTATCTAGTAAGCGGACCTCAAATTTGCTAAGACTATTTTCCTGCTGCGTTTGTTGTTTCATCTGAACTCACCGTCATTATATGTGGGGGGCTACTGTCTTCTTTGGAATATTTCTCTAGAGGTGAGCCAGGTCTTATATTTCCCTCTGCTAGCTATTTAGGTCTTAGGCCAGAGCTGGGCATCTAGCGATAAATAGGAAATGCTACCTGGCTATTTCTAGTTGCGCGGCAGGCTTAGTTCATGGTCAGTATAGTTCCATCTTCCGAGAGCTTGTCCCTCTATAGGCTTGCTATGATCTCTGCCTGTAGAGATCATGACAATCAGCTACACAATATCGGCTATATATAAAACACCATTCTTACTAAATTTAAATCTCAGCTTCCATTACTATTAACTATATTAACTCTGTAATATATTAAGCTTCTATCTTGCATCATACAATTCTAACTGGCAAGGTGCAACAAGTAAACATTCACTTTAAGGGTTCAAACAGTATTCAAGTCTTTGTTTTTTCGAGGTAGTGCAAATGTATCAATCACATTAATATTCAAGTCAATCAATACTTTAGAACAGCAGCAACGATGCGAGGGACCCGTCATTAACCCTCAACATTGGGCTTGGGAGGGCTATAAGGCGTGTATCCAGACCTGGAATACTGCCACGCCAAACGGGTTTTTCTTCAAGTCTCTGGAAAACAAAGCAGTTCTCCCAACAATGTTAGAAGCAGTCTCCTGTCTTTAAAAGCTTCTTTTGTAAAACCAGTAGGAAGCACCTTTAAGAAGGTGCAAACTATTTACAAATGGAAAGTTTTTGATCATGCACAGTTCATGATTCACAGTTCTTTAAACGATCAAACTTGACGATGAATGGTAAACGATTACCTGGCCGGGTAAAACAAAACTTTTGAACTTGGTAACTATTCACATTCGTTTTGTGCTTTAGGTTTTAAGTTTCCTTTTGTAGCACCTGGACGCTACGCTCATGCATATTTGGCTCTAGTCTGATTCCAGGGATGATGTAGATTTTATCAGTTCCCACTATGCGGGTCTGAGTGCAACTGCACGTGGTGAACAGTTCAGTTTGGGTAGCCTGAGTATCTGTAATAGCTGGTGAAGCAGCCATTGCAGTCTCTGTGGTGGTAATTGTACACATGGTCATTTTTGTAGTTGTGCAAGCAGGGGTTATAGTGTGCATAGTGTTGGTTGCAGCCGCTTTGGCACTAGGGGGCGCTGTTGTAGTGCGAGGTGGCACAGTTTGTGTTTTTGGGCTGGACAGCTTTGGCGTGGAGTCTCTGTACTTGTGTACGTTTAGAGTGTACCATCCTTTCCCATCAAGATGCCTGGTGTAAGTCACGCGGTCGCCTGGGCACAGATCCCTATCCGGGTGTCCTTCCCAGAGATGGGATTCCACGTCCCTCCGATTAACAAACACTTCGGCATACAACCCCTGCTCCTTTATGAGACCCCAGCCTCTTTTTAGTTTTAAGGCTATCACGGTGCCGTGCTTAAGCGGGGCCTGGTTTACATGGCGGTCCTTGCAAGCCTGGGCCTAAGCTTGCAGGTCCCTTTTGTCAAAGGCTCTGCGTTGGGCCTGGTATTCGTCTTCCTTTTCCTCCCATCTGTGGGCGAGCTCCTGCTGGTATTCGTCCCAGCTCAGGACCTCTAGGGTTTCTCCCTCCTGTTTGGCTGTCCCAGGAAACCCCATGAGATTTGATCTGGGATTCACCCAGCGGTAGATGGTTTTCTCCGCATATACCTCTCCAGGTAGGCTGGCGGATTGGATCGGGGCCTTCAAGAACTGTTCCATCCCCGTGGCCTGGTCCCATTCCCCTAAGATCTGGAGTCGGGTGGACACATAACAGGGTGGTGCAGGTCTTCAGCTGCCGGGGCAGGGCTGTCATTCCTACCTTCCACAGCATTTCCAGTGCCGGGCTCATCCACCGGTGTCGAGGGTAGTTGGACGGGGCACGGATCCTGCTGCTCTTCCTCTGGTGTCAAGGGCTGCTGGACAGGACACGGCTCCTGTACGTCTTCTGCGGGTGCTGTCTTGCATGTGGTCCCGGCGTCTAACTGCATCCGCAGGAGCTGGTCAATAAGAGCTTCCACTCCGGTCTGCAGGAGTGCAGGGTCGACTGGTGTTGGCTGGCCGCGGCTTCTTTCCAGGTCTCTGGGGGAGTCCTCCACTTCCACCCCACGCTCTGGTTCCGGGCTGCTGGCCACGGCCTCCTCCACGCTGCTTCCTGCGTCCTGGTCTCTCTTCCGCTCATTTCTTCGGGGGCGGTTCTTTCTTCTTGGTCTCTTCCCGCCATTTAGGATCAGGAGGCGGATCTCTGCTGCTGACGGGCACGTCCTCAGGGTACAGAGATACTTGGACTGGGCGGCCATTAATTTTCGCGCTTCTCAGTTAGTTTCCGGCCAATATGGCATGCCCTTCTTCTCCAGCGCTCCTCGTGGCGCTGTAATGGCGGAGGTTTTGGCGGCAATTTTGGTGGTCTTTTGCAATACACAGTCTCTGAACACAAATACAGTTAGGCACAGTCCTTTAGGCGCCCATGACCCGTCTTGCAGGCTTTAGTCCATCCTGTTTGTGACGCCAAGTTTTGGAGCGCCCCGTCAGGGCAAGGGGGTACTCGGTACCAGGTCCTGCGGTTCACAGGGGGGGATGTCACAGTGGCTGACCCGGTCTGTGGCCCTGGGAAAAGGGAAAGGTCTTTAAAGGGATAGTTTATGTTCGTGACGCCACCTGTGGTATTCGGTCAGGGTGACCAACGCTGCTTTAAGGGGTCCACTGGGGTGATGTTATGGCAGCTAGATGGTATACCTTCCCACAGGTGAAGTATATCCCCAGGGCTTCCTAGTATGTAGATGGTAGAATGGTGAGAGGTGCAGTGGAGACCAAGGACACAAGGTTGCAGTCTCTTTACCTTTACTGAAGACTTCGGCATCCACAGTCCAGAGCACCAGACCACAGGGTAGGCAGAGTCCAGCCGGTTTGGAGGCAAGTCCAGAGTTCCCTTATCCAGGTGGAAATCAATAGCCTTCCCTTGCGCTGCAGTGGTGTAGTCCCTTTCTGCCTATGGCTTCACATAAGGGTTTCACGGATGTGATGTTTCGCTTTATCTATCCCCCATATAGGATAGGACAAAACGCGTATGACTGGTGACCTGAGCCTGTTTATAGGGTCTCTTAGATAACCCGGCTCTATGGGGTGTCACCGTGCCTCCTGGGTGTAAGTGCGGACAGGTAACTTGCAATTAGCTGTCCTGCCAGTCTCTGGAATAAGGCGTAGAGGTCCTTATTCCCTCGGTGTTCCGGCTACCGGGGTTCTGCGCCTCAGAAGGAGGCAGCCTGTTCGGGGCTGGTCCCCTTCTGGTATCCTCTCCTTTGCTTCGTCTTCCTTCACGCTCGCTGCAATACAATTCTGCCGTCAGAATGTCTCTGTCTGGGAGCTGCAGCTCTGAGGGCATGCACAGCTCCGTTAACCCTCTGTCCTCCTCAGACTACTGTCTGGAACTGACTGAGCTGAGCTGAGCCAGCAACTAACTTTTGTCTGGAACTGACTAACTTTCCCTACAAACCACCAGTTATATATATGTGGGGAGTGACCTAGTAAATAGGAGCAGAAGCTCACCCTGGTGGCCTGGAGTGTGAATGTGTTGCATGTTTGTGATACCTGGATGCAGTTATCCTTTCTTGCTTCCAAATATAGCATCACTCTCCCCTGGAGGAAAGCAATACGACTGTGACGACCAGGACCCTGGGGCACCACATTCCTCCCCCATTAAATCCAGCACTTCCGGACTGCGAAAAGAAAAACAACAGTTACTGGTTAGCAAAAAGACATACAATTTTTAAAATGCAATAAACTTATAAAACAAATTAATACTATACTAAAGCTTCCCTTTATGGGAAGTGAGGACACTTGAACGTTGCAATAACTATTTACATGTATGCATACTTTCACGAATAGGAAACTTTTATAAAACAATATAACTATGAACTAACTATGAAATACCATAACCCTTATGGGTATACTATCTGTTTAGTGCAAAATCTTCATCCAACCCCCGCGGGTTACTTTATTTTCTCCATTTTATTCAAAAGTGCATCAGGATATCAGCTACACAATATCGGCTATATATAAAACACCATTCTTACTAAATTTAAATCTCAGCTTCCATTACTATTAACTATATTAACTCTGTAATATATTAAGCTTCTATCTTGCATCATACAATTCTAACTGGCAAGGTGCAACAAGTAAACATTCACTTTAAGGGTTCAAACAGTATTCAAGTCTTTGTTTTTTCGAGGTAGTGCAAATGTATCAATCACATTAATATTCAAGTCAATCAATACTTTAGAACAGCAGCAACGATGTGAGGGACCCGTCATTAACCCTCAACATTGGGCTTGGGAGGGCTATAAGGCGTGTATCCAGACCTGGAATACTGCCACGCCAAACGGGTTTTTCTTCAAGTCTCTGGAAAACAAAGCAGTTCTCCCAACAATGTTAGAAGCAGTCTCCTGTCTTTAAAAGCTTCTTTTGTAAAACCAGTAGGAAGCACCTTTAAGAAGGTGCAAACTATTTACAAATGGAAAGTTTTTGATCATGCACAGTTCATGATTCACAGTTCTTTAAACGATCAAACTTGACGATGAATGGTAAACGATTACCTGGCCGGGTAAAACAAAACTTTTGAACTTGGTAACTATTCACATTCGTTTTGTGCTTTAGGTTTTAAGTTTCCTTTTGTAGCACCTGGACGCTACGCTCATGCATATTTGGCTCTAGTCTGATTCCAGGGATGATGTAGATTTTATCAGTTCCCACTATGCGGGTCTGAGTGCAACTGCACGTGGTGAACAGTTCAGTTTGGGTAGCCTGAGTATCTGTAATAGCTGGTGAAGCAGCCATTGCAGTCTCTGTGGTGGTAATTGTACACATGGTCATTTTTGTAGTTGTGCAAGCAGGGGTTATAGTGTGCATAGTGTTGGTTGCAGCCGCTTTGGCACTAGGGGGCGCTGTTGTAGTGCGAGGTGGCACAGTTTGTGTTTTTGGGCTGGACAGCTTTGGCGTGGAGTCTCTGTACTTGTGTACGTTTAGAGTGTACCATCCTTTCCCATCAAGATGCCTGGTGTAAGTCACGCGGTCGCCTGGGCACAGATCCCTATCCGGGTGTCCTTCCCAGAGATGGGATTCCACGTCCCTCCGATTAACAAACACTTCGGCATACAACCCCTGCTCCTTTATGAAACCCCAGCCTCTTTTTAGTTTTAAGGCTATCACGGTGCCGTGCTTAAGCGGGGCCTGGTTTACATGGCGGTCCTTGCAAGCCTGGGCCTAAGCTTGCAGGTCCCTTTTGTCAAAGGCTCTGCGTTGGGCCTGGTATTCGTCTTCCTTTTCCTCCCATCTGTGGGCGAGCTCCTGCTGGTATTCGTCCCAGCTCAGGACCTCTAGGGTTTCTCCCTCCTGTTTGGCTGTCCCAGGAAACCCCATGAGATTTGATCTGGGATTCACCCAGCGGTAGATGGTTTTCTCCGCATATACCTCTCCAGGTAGGCTGGCGGATTGGATCGGGGCCTTCAAGAACTGTTCCATCCCCGTGGCCTGGTCCCATTCCCCTAAGATCTGGAGTCGGGTGGACACATAACAGGGTGGTGCAGGTCTTCAGCTGCCGGGGCAGGGCTGTCATTCCTACCTTCCACAGCATTTCCAGTGCCGGGCTCATCCACCGGTGTCGAGGGTAGTTGGACGGGGCACGGATCCTGCTGCTCTTCCTCTGGTGTCAAGGGCTGCTGGACAGGACACGGCTCCTGTACGTCTTCTGCGGGTGCTGTCTTGCATGTGGTCCCGGCGTCTAACTGCATCCGCAGGAGCTGGTCAATAAGAGCTTCCACTCCGGTCTGCAGGAGTGCAGGGTCGACTGGTGTTGGCTGGCCGCGGCTTCTTTCCAGGTCTCTGGGGGAGTCCTCCACTTCCACCCCACGCTCTGGTTCCGGGCTGCTGGCCACGGCCTCCTCCACGCTGCTTCCTGCGTCCTGGTCTCTCTTCCGCTCATTTCTTCGGGGGCGGTTCTTTCTTCTTGGTCTCTTCCCGCCATTTAGGATCAGGAGGCGGATCTCTGCTGCTGACGGGCACGTCCTCAGGGTACAGAGATACTTGGACTGGGCGGCCATTAATTTTCGCGCTTCTCAGTTAGTTTCCGGCCAATATGGCATGCCCTTCTTCTCCAGCGCTCCTCGTGGCGCTGTAATGGCGGAGGTTTTGGCGGCAATTTTGGTGGTCTTTTGCAATACACAGTCTCTGAACACAAATACAGTTAGGCACAGTCCTTTAGGCGCCCATGACCCGTCTTGCAGGCTTTAGTCCATCCTGTTTGTGACGCCAAGTTTTGGAGCGCCCCGTCAGGGCAAGGGGGTACTCGGTACCAGGTCCTGCGGTTCACAGGGGGGGATGTCACAGTGGCTGACCCGGTCTGTGGCCCTGGGAAAAGGGAAAGGTCTTTAAAGGGATAGTTTATGTTCGTGACGCCACCTGTGGTATTCGGTCAGGGTGACCAACGCTGCTTTAAGGGGTCCACTGGGGTGATGTTATGGCAGCTAGATGGTATACCTTCCCACAGGTGAAGTATATCCCCAGGGCTTCCTAGTATGTAGATGGTAGAATGGTGAGAGGTGCAGTGGAGACCAAGGACACAAGGTTGCAGTCTCTTTACCTTTACTGAAGACTTCGGCATCCACAGTCCAGAGCACCAGACCACAGGGTAGGCAGAGTCCAGCCGGTTTGGAGGCAAGTCCAGAGTTCCCTTATCCAGGTGGAAATCAATAGCCTTCCCTTGCGCTGCAGTGGTGTAGTCCCTTTCTGCCTATGGCTTCACATAAGGGTTTCACGGATGTGATGTTTCGCTTTATCTATCCCCCATATAGGATAGGACAAAACGCGTATGACTGGTGACCTGAGCCTGTTTATAGGGTCTCTTAGATAACCCGGCTCTATGGGGTGTCACCGTGCCTCCTGGGTGTAAGTGCGGACAGGTAACTTGCAATTAGCTGTCCTGCCGGTCTCTGGAATAAGGCGTAGAGGTCCTTATTCCCTCGGTGTTCCGGCTACCGGGGTTCTGCGCCTCAGAAGGAGGCAGCCTGTTCGGGGCTGGTCCCCTTCTGGTATCCTCTCCTTTGCTTCGTCTTCCTTCACGCTCGCTGCAATACAATTCTGCCGTCAGAATGTCTCTGTCTGGGAGCTGCAGCTCTGAGGGCATGCACAGCTCCGTTGACCCTCTGTCCTCCACAGACTACTGTCTGGAACTGACTGAGCTGAGCTCATCCAGCAACTAACTTCTGTCTGGAACTGACTAACTTTCCCTACAGACTACCAGTTATGTATATGTGGGGAGTGACCTAATAAATAGGAGCAGAATCTCCCCCTGGTGGCCTGGAGTGTGAATGTGTTGCATGTTTGTGATACCTGGATGCAGTTATCCTTTCTTGCCTCCAAACGTAGCATCACTCTCCCCTGGAGGAAAGCAATACCACTGTGATGACCAGGACCCTGGGGCACCACACAGGCAGATGTCAGCTGTAGAACATCCAACATCTGCTCCTGACTTCTCTCCATTCACACCCACGGCAAATAGGGCTTTTGCCAACTTGGCTGCTGGACCCCTCTGGTTGTGAGTCCAACATTGCTGAGATGGTTGATTTGGAGTTTTCAGATGTCCTCATCGGCTTTACGGCAATATTTAGTGGGGTCATTTATCACCGTCAGCTCCGAGCGCGTTTCTTTGAAGTGACAGTGAGCGCAGTTCTCTACGATTAGCAGAGCTCGCTCCAGGTCAGTGGAATTTTTTTTTCCCTTTGAAAATCTGCAATCTTCTCTCAGGGGTCTTCATATTCCGCTATAGGGGATTCTGTCATTGCTATTATTATGCAGGGCTGATATATGGCAGATACAGGACTGGCCGTAATGCAGATACACTAAGCAATATGTCATCAGAGGAGGAGAATTTGTTAACATCCAGTACTTATCCGGGGGTCCACAGAGGGTTAGGGTCTTTTTTATGTTCTTCATTTCCACTCAAGTTTTATATTTTCTAGAAATGACCAACGAAGCTCCATAGCATTAAACTGCTTTTATGGGACTTAAACATTCATTTTCTTTCCTTTTTAGGTAGCCCCCAAGACACTTGTTCACTGTTTAGAAGGGCACAGTGCCATTCTTAAATGTAGGCCCGTGCTTGCAGACTTTTTTTAATGAAACATTACTTTTTGTTGTTTTAGTTTCCTTAAAGGACTCGTATCTGCAATGGTTTGATATCTCGTACTATATACTGAATATTGTGGTATACTCTGATATTGATGTTTTCTTATGAAGCCCAGTTATAAGCTGGGATGCATAGGAGGGCCAAAATGGCACCGCAATGGGGGTCTTTAGTAGGCCTACAGGGGCTGTTGAGCACAGGTGCATGCACCAGCAGTCGGACTGTGTAAATGCCGCTGTCAGTGATTGGAAGTGGTTAAAAAGCAAAGATCAGAGCTATCTCCAGTTGCTGCTGTTAATTGCCTGGTCGATTATTATCTGTTGTCAGGCATTTCAGGATGTAGGAAACGCTTCTCTAAAGGATCAACTTTTTTTGCAGGAATTCTGGAATGTGGTGTATTGGAGGACAATTTTTGCATGCCCTCTTTTACTGACCAGTGCCTCTTCCACACTCCTGAATTTGTGTATGGACTTTGGGGTTTATGAATGAGCCACCCTTAGGAATCCGTCAGCAAATGATGTTTGCTGAAATATCCTGAGCCAGGAGACTTTTATGGCACTATTTTTTTCTGTAAATTTGCCAATTCTACTGTGAGTCCAGTATAGTTTCCGCCAGAGTTGGTTAGTGTGGGATTACTTGAGATATATTCTCTGAATTGACCGACCATACAGTAGGTCCAGAAAACCTCCTCCCTCTCATGATTTCTTCCTTATTTCCATTTACCATGTACCTCTTCTCACCCTTTTAAGAGGCACAGGGGTCAGTAATGTAGCTACTGAGTGGCAGAGGTGGTGGTTGCCCAGGGCCCTGTACTCAGCTTCTGTGGGGGCCATTATACAGCGTGGGGCTACTGTGGGGGCCATAATACAGTGTGGGTCCATTATACATGGAGAGGGCCATTATACAGTGTGAGGACTACTGGGGTGGGGATCATTATACTTTGAATAAGGGGAGCAGTGGGCACATCATACTGTATCTAGGGAAGCTGTGCATATATGGGAGCTGTGGGTCTCCCCTCTGTGTTTAGGGGAGCTGTGGACCCATCATACTGTGTACAGGGGAGCTGTGGGCCCATTATACTGTGTATAGGGGAGCTGTGGGCCCATTATACTGTTTCTAGGGGAGCTGTGGGCCCATTATACTGTGTATAGGGCAGCTGTGGGCCCATTATACTGTGTCTAGGGGAGCTGTGGGCTCATTATACTGTGTATAGGGGACCTGTGGGCCCATTATACTGTGTATAGAAGAGCTGTGGGCCCATTATATTGTGTATACGAGAGCTGTGGGCCCGTTATACTGTGTATAGAGGAGCTGTGGGCCCATCATATTGTACAGGGGGCCAGTGGGGGCATTATACTGTGTGCACAGGAGCAATGGACCCATTGTACTGTGTGTAGGGGAACTGTGGGCCCATCATACTTTGGATAGGAGAGCTGTGGGTGCATTATACTGTGCATAGGGGAGCTGTGAGTGCATTATTCTGTGTATAGGGGAGGTGTTTGCCCACCATAATGTATGTAGAGGAATTGTACATTGGAGGACTAAAGGTACCGTTACACTAAACGACTTACCAACGATCACAACCAGCGATACGACCTGGCCGTGATCGTTGGTAAGTCGTTGTGTGGTCGCTGGGGAGCTGTCACACAGACAGCTCTCTCCAGCGACCAACGATCAGGGGAACGACTTCAGCATCGTTGAAACTGTCTTCAACGATGCCGAAGTCCCCCTGCAGCACCCGGGTAACTAGGGTAAGCATCGGGTTACTAAGTGCAGGGCCGCGCTTAGTAACCCGATATTTACCCTGGTTACCATTGTAAAAGTAAAAAAAAAACAAAAAAAAAACACTACATACTCACATTCTGATGTCTGTCACGTCCCCCGCTGGCGTCCACAGGGTTAAAACTGCTTTCGGCAGGAGCGCTTGCTAATGCTGCGCTGCTGCCGAGAGCTTCCCTACACTGAATGTGTCAGCGGCGCGCCGGCAGTAACAGCGGTGACGTCACCGCTGTGCTCTGCTTTACGGCCGGCGCTGACACAGTCAGTGCCGGAAGCTCTCAGCAGCAGCGCAGCATTAGCAAGCGCTCCTGCCGAAAGCAGTTTTAACCCTGTGGACGCCGGGGGACGTGACAGACATCAGAATGTGAGTAGGTACTGTTTTTTTTTTAACTTTTACAATGGTAACCAGGGTAAATATCGGGTTACTAAGCGCGGCCCTGCACTTAGTAACCCAATGTTTACCCTGGTTACAAGTGAACACATCGCTGGATCGGCGTCACACATGCCGATCCAGCGATGACAGTGGGTGATCAGCTACGAAATAAAGTTCTGGACTTCTAGCTCCGACCAGCGATATCACAGCGGGATCCAGATCGCTGCTGCGTGTCAAACACAACGAGATCGCTATCCAGGACGCTGCAACGTCATGGATCGCTGTCGTTCTCGTTGGAAAGTTGCTCAGTGTGAAGGTACCTTTAGGGGACAATGTTAAATAGGCTTCTTAAAAAGCATTATTGGGGCATTCATAGTAATTTGACCGTCAGAGGTGCACATGAGGCATTATTACTTTCTAGGGGCAAAATGTGGACACTGTTTTCTAGGGCATTTGCACAGGGCATTAATATTTTCTATGAAGCAATTTTACCATCAAGAGGGCACAAAGGAGGCATTATTACTATGTAAGGGCACAGTAGTGACATTATTATGTGGGGCAGTAAGAGGATCCCTGAGCTTGTACCTCACAGCAGGTGAGGTAATACGGACACATACGGCAGCAGCGGCTCAGTATTACAGTATCAGCAGGATACGGAGTTTGTGCAGGTTGGTAATAGATGGGGATGGTGTTGGAAATGTGAGAAGTCAGATGGAATGAAAAAGACGGGAAATTGAACTACTTCCAAAGAAAGAATGTAATCTGTAAGTCACTATATACTGTATAACTGTACTGTAATAATTTGTATGTTCTGCTGCACTTGTATCTACCACTATATAGTCACCATATGGCGGTAATATCAGTGTTGGTCTTTGTGTAGGTTTTGGGATTATTTTCAGTAGCATCGCGGTTCCCCTATACCCATGATCAGGGTGTGTCAGTGTAGTTGTAATTAGGGTTACATGGTTAATGGCCCACTGAGATGTTTTGCCCCCTCCCTGAGCTGAACCTTTAGCTACTCCTCTGACAGGGGCCTTTGGACCAGGTCGGACACAAAATCCTTTGCCCCCTATGGCCACTCGTCTGCTAGTAATGACATTGGTGTCTCTTTCATTGGGATACATAAAAATTCTATACCTGGAAAATTTTCCCCACCATAAAAATTGATTGCACTAGAACATGATGGTCAACAATATCTGATCATCTACAGGTCGCTCAGGAGTTTACGATGTTGTCCAAAGCCAAAATCTCTTCTACTTTCCCATTCCCCATGACTCAGAATATTTTTAGATGTCAATTGCTAATTCACCCTATGTATTCCCTGCTGGCATTTAAGAAAAGAAACTCTATGTTTATGAGACCTCTGACACAGCGGCATCGACACGACACAAGGTAGAAAATTCACTGCGGTTGCTGAGGAAGTGAAAACAAAATAAAAAAGTGTCGAAAGGGGAAACAGCAAATATATGACTTGGAGCGGGACGAGGGGCTGTAGAAGCTCCGCAAATAATACGCTGGAAACTCTCACTATCGGCCAAGATAATAAACATTGCAAGGTCTTGTAGGGAAGCGTGGCCACAGAGCCAATGCCTGGACTAGGAGAATGAGTAATGCTACACATACCCTGTAATAGTCCTACATGGAAAACCATCCTCTCTGGTGACATTGCTTGGATTGTTCTTATTTTTGTAAACCCAGATGGAAGCCAAGCTACTCCAAAAATGATATATGACCAACAGAGATGACAGGACAAGTCCAGGGTTAAATTAATCACTAGTTGTTTATGGTCACAATAGTGGACCTGTTGTGGACAGGATGGTGGACTTGCTGTGGTGCGAAGTCTAAGGGGGCCCTTGTAGATTGCCTCTATGATTGAGAATCAGTGGAGGTCCAGCAACATAGCCAACATACAAGTACCATCCTAACTGGTAACAAGATGGCTTGAGTTCAAATTCACCCCCTTACAAGGGCCACTCGGAAAGTAAAAGGTCAGTAATCTAGAACATATTAGCCAACTTTCCCAAAATGTCCAAGAGGCTCCAAGATAATGGGGCTCTTGGACATCCGTAAGCGTTGCAGATCTCCCGAATGCACAATTAAGCCTCCCTGAACCTCACAAAAAGTGTGGCTTCTAGAAGTTTTCTGGTGCATTATGTTGGGATGCTTCTTCATTGCACAGAGTTCTATTTTCCAAACATAGATTCATGGGGTGGAAAATGGGAGTAAAATTGGTTGTGACTTGAACAATTTTGGTTATGGAAAAAAATGTTGAAAAAGCAAATAACCACGGGGAGAGTTGAGCTAGACCAGGAGGACTCACCCATGCAACATGTGGAAATCAGGCAGTGACCAGAGGTAAGATCAGTCAACAGCTACACATGGACCTAAACTTAAACACAACCATTGGATACCATTGATGTAAAATACACTACTTTAGTTGCTTTTTGGCATAGCAAGGCTTTGCCAAACCCGGGGCAAAGATTTTGTCTACCGCCTTATAAAATAAAATTTTCCACAGCATGCTCCGCAGTAGGAGTCCATCTTTCCTATGACTCAAGGTTAAGAGGGATGGAATTAGAAATGAGCCAATATCTGTGCCAACCTGTTCGCCAATCCCCAACAGAAAACTAAGTATCAGCTGTTGAAAAGTCGACAAGTTATTTATCTACGGCCCCTATTATGGTGCCAAGTGATTGCCATTCAGGACAGAAAGCACAGTGTTCTTTTGCCACTTTCCTAAGTACTTCTCATGTATTAGCCAGGAGCTATAAATCCACTGTAGGGTGAAGTCCTGCACAGGTCCTAACCACAATAGCACAGGAGAACAGAAGTCGATATTCCACTATAAGGGTGCATTCACACAAGCCAGATAATAAGGTGGATTTTAGATACAGGCAAGGAAGTTAACTATCTTGGCATTGAATGTAATTCTTTCTTTTATTTTGTTATTTCTATTCTATTACCTCTATAAAACATTTCAGAGGCCACTGGTATAAATACCGGTGTTCTCTTGAATTCAGGGTTGTTTGTTGTGAATTTTGCTCTTGGGCTCCCTCCGGTGGTTGTAAGTGGTAGCGCTGCTGTCTCTGAATCGCAGCAGTTATCAGGTGTGTTCACTTTTTGCAATTTTGACTGGGCTATTTAGTCTTGCTTCACCCTTTAGTCAGTGCCAGTTGTCCATTGTTCCTGGAGGATTCACATCTCTGCCTGGTCTCTTCTGCTTTGCAGTTCATTTCAACAAAGATAAGTTCTGGCCTTGATTTTTGCTGTCCACATGCTGTGGCCTTATTGTTCAGTTCTTTTCCATGTTTTTGTCTTGTCCAGCTTGGTCTGTATAAGGATTTGTTTAGCCAAGCTGGTATCTCTCGAGATGCAGATATACCCTCCATATCTTTAGTTAGCTGTGGAGAGTTTGTATTTTCTGTGGTGGATATTTTCTAGTGTTTTAATACTGACCACATAGTACTCTGTCCTATCCTTTCTATTTAGCTAGAAGTGGCCTCCTTTGCTAAATTCTCATTTCCGTCTGTGTATGTTTTTTCCCTCGCCTCTCACAGTCAATATTTGTGGGGGGCTGCCTATCTTTTGGGGACTTTCTCTGAGGCAAGATAGTTTTCCCTTTTCTATCTCTAGGGGTAATTAGTCCTCCGGCTGTGTCGAGATGTCTAGGGAGCGCTAGGTACATTCCACGGCTACTTCTAGTTGCGGTGTTAAGTTCAGGGTCTGCGGTCAGTACAGGTGCCACCTTCTCCAGAGTACGTCTCATGCTGCTCTTAGGCCACCAGATCATAACAGTTATTTTTAAAGCTCAGAAATTTGGACCTATCCCCAAAAAACAAATCAGGAGTTGGAATTCTAGGCTCTAAAACCGGAGTCTGAACGATATAATCGGAAATACCCTGTACTCTAGCAGCAAGTTGATCCACACGAGAAGCCAATCCCTGAACAGCCATATCAGCGCTGAACTCCTGAGCCACCCAGAGGTAAAGAGGGAAGAAAAAAAAAAACACAACAGACTACAGAAAAAAAAATGGCTCAGCACTTTCCTTCCCTTCTTCTGAGATGCGGTTAACTCATTGTTGGCCAGTTGTACTGTTATGATCTGGTGGCCTAAGAGCAGCATGAGACGTACTCTGGAGAAAAAGTGAACACACCTGATAACTGCTGCGATTCAGAGACAGCAGCGCTACCACTTACAACCACCGGAGGGAGCCCTAGAGCAGAATTCACAACAGTTGTTTTTCTTTTTCTTCCTGAGCATTTCCGCTTCTGGGATACAGCCCCTTCTTTCATGTATATAAATCTAGTTATTTTAAGTCAACTAGGTGTGGCACTAAAGAAAACGCCCACAGTGAAGAGTTCAGTACCATCCTCTTGGCTAAAAAAGACTAGATTTAGAGAATCGGAGGAAGTGGCCATATCTGAGGAATGGAGAGGCACAGGAACAAAAGAAAAGCACATTTCTCCCCTCCCACAGCAGGGATGCCGACTCACTCACCTGTCATACACTTCCTTCCTTCCCCTTTGGCTGCTGCCCGGGATCTGTGCACTGCTCACAGATGCCCAGGCACAGTGCTTAGGGAGCGCATGCTCCCTCCTTCTTAAAGAGTCAGTGGGCACCATCCTAAAGTATCTCCAGCTAATGACTGGGACTCGGAGACCCTTTTTATTTAAGGCACCATCACCTAATGGGAGATGCCTGAGTCTGCATGCTTCCTATATCTCAGGTCCCCTGTACCCGCCAGTCAGTTTACCTGTCCTGTACCTGTCTGCCCGTACTTGCCTTTTGTTCCTTTATTTCGGCAGCACTTGCCTGCCTGTATATCAGCTGTGTCCCCAGCACTTTCCTGACAGTCTATACCATTCGTACCTACCTGTTCCTATCTGTACACTAGTCATACCAGCCTGCACCTGCCGTGCTCTCCTGTACCTGCTTGCATTTGCCATGCCCACCTGTATGACAGCCGTATCTGCCTGCACCTACCAGTGCCCGCCTGTATACCAGCTGAACCCACCAGCACCTGCCGCTCCTGTACTTCTGCTGTGCCTGCCTGTAGCAGCAGAACCTTCAGTTCTAGGCTGTTCCAGCTTCCTGCCCCTTTGGGGTCAGCTGCCGTGTATCCAAGGTCCTTCCTGGTGTAGAAACTGGCGTCTATCTGAAGCCAAGTCTAACTCCACCATCAGTATCACAACACAGTGGTTCCACCACGTCCGTTACAGTTTGCTCAGGCCATGGAATCCGCTTGCTGTACCAGGAGG
The DNA here is from genome assembly GCF_051348905.1 of Ranitomeya variabilis. Lineage (NCBI taxonomy): Eukaryota > Metazoa > Chordata > Amphibia > Anura > Dendrobatidae > Ranitomeya > Ranitomeya variabilis. The sequence continues at coordinate 30,359,430 of NC_135237.1, forward strand.
TCTCCTGCCAGAAAAACCAGCAGGACAAGATCTTCTCTTATCTGCAAACAGTTACCCCCCACCTGGACACACTGACATCTGCGGTCGCATCTGCTCCTCCACAATCTGCGGCAAACCCAACGGTGACCCTCCAGTCTGCCAGCTATGTTACTGGCTTCAAACTCTGTCTGTTGGCTTCACCACATTATGACAATGATCCTGCTCTATGTGGAGGGTTCATCAACCAATGCACAAAGCATTTTGAATGCTTGGCACACTAGTTCGCTTCGGATTGAGCCAAAGTGGCTTTTATCATGTCCCATCTCACTGGCGAAGCTCTGGCATGGCTCAATCCCCTATGGGAAAAAGGGGATCCTCTTGTCTCCAACCTTGAGACCTTCTTAGAAGCCTTCCGCAAGGTCTTTGATGAGCCAGATTGTGTTTCCTCTGCAGCCTTTTCTCTAAGGACGAGTTGGGTGGCAATGATATTCCCACCTCGTTCGATGCCCTGGTATCCCTGGCTACCCAGATCGATATCAGGTTCCAGGAGCGCTCCAAAGAAGTGACCCATGAGAAAAGAGCTATGCCCTTGGCTCTATCCTTTCAAGGGTTGATCATGCTGCAGACCTCATCTTCGAAACCTTCCCCTAATCCATGCAGATCGAAAGGGTGAAGCTAGCCAAGCATTGTCAGGAGGTTCGTTGTGCTGACAGAAGGTGCTTCTATTGCGAAAGTTCCAAACATTTAATCCACTCCTGCCCTGAAAATCTGTGAAATTCCAGAGTCTAGAGTTTGTTGGAGAGGCTACCCTGGGGGAGGACTACTCTTCTCCTTTGCTGACTCTGTCAGTATCCCTTTCCTGTGGCAATATCCGTCTTGTCGAATCGGCCTATTTGGACTCTTTCATTCAGCCGGTACGAAGCGGTTTCAAATTCTGATCCAGTATCTACAGAATCCGTTGGTTGGGAGACCTCTATCCGAGGCCATTTTTTACGTTTCTGAGCCTGTGGAACTTTGGGATGGAATGTTGCACTCGGAGAGAATCTCTCTTTATGTATTGTCTGGTCTGTCCCATCCCCTGCTCCTGTGCCTACCATAGCTACAAAAACATGAGCCTGCCTTAGATTGGAGATCCGGAGAAGTACTCTGTTGGGGCCTGGCCTGTTACGAGATGTGCCTTGTCCCCATTCGTCCTGCCAGACCTCCGGCTACTCCATCAAATTTATCTGGCCTGCCTCCCGCTTATTCGACATATGCGGATGTCTTTAATAAAAAGGAGGCAGAAACACTACCATCACACAGGCTGTACGATTGTCCTATAGATCTCCTGGCTCTTCTCCTCCACAAGGCCATATCTACCCTCTGTTCCAGGCTGAGACCCAAGCCATGTCCAAATATTTAAAGGAGAACCTAGCCAGGTGATTTATACAGAAGTCTACCGCCGACTGTAGCCGGATTCTTTGTAAAGAAAAAGAACAATTCATTTCGTCTCTGTATAGACTATAGGGTCAAAAATAGATATCCTCTGCCTCTCATATCAGAGCTGTGTGATAGTCTCAAAGGGTCCAGAGTTTTTATTAAACTTGACCTGCGGGGGAGTATAACCTGATCTGAATACGCCAGGGGGACAAATGGAAGACTTTAACACCCGGGATGGTCATTATGAATATCGTGTAATGCTGTTTGTGCTCTGTAATGCCTCAGCAGTCTTTCAAGAACTTGGTGAACAATATCTTCCGGGACTTTCTCTACTCGAGTGTGGTGGTTTACCGGGACGACATATTAGTGTTCTCTCCCAATCTACCCTCACACAGGAGGTTTGTTTGTCAGATTCTGCAGAGACTGAGGAAGAATTGTTTGTACGCCACGTTTGAAAAATGTATCTTCAAGCTAACTTCTCTTCCGTTCCTTGGGTCCATTTTCTCTGAGACAGGAAAATGTATCCGTTGTGCTGAAGTTTCCTCGTCCTGACGGTCTGAAAGCAATCAATCGGTTCCCTGGATTTGCCAATTACTAAATCGACAATTCATCCCGTATTTCTCCTCTCAGACAGCTTCAATCTCTGCCCTGACCCGCAAGGGTGCTAACCCCAGGGTGTGGACTCCAGAGGCTGAAAGCGCCTTTGTCCCCTTAAAACAAGCCTTCGCCTCTGCTCCAGTGCTGCACTGACCGCACAAGAAAAAACAATTATTTTTGGAGGTGGATGCCTCTTCTTCTGGTGCCGGAGCCGTACTCACCCAGAAATCTCCTCCGGACGTATGGTGACCTTCGGTTTCTTCTCTAAAACCTGCTTGGCTCCAGAATGCAACTATTCAATAGGTGATCGAGAACTCTTGGTGATAAAACTGGCTCTGGAGAAATGGCGCTTTCTACTTGAGGGAGCAGTTCATCCTGTTATTATCTATACAGACCACAAAAACTCCTCCTACTTTTAGTCCGCACAGCGCCTGAATCCGCATCAAGCCAGGTGGTCTTTGTTCTTCGCTTGCTTTGATTTTGTCCTCCACTTCTGGCTGGCCGAATAGACGCGCTTTCCAGATCTTTTCTGTCTGCTGACCAGGAGGAGCAGCCTCAAAGCATCATTGAGGCCTCCAAGATGATTACTTGTTTCGGACCCCACCTTGAAAAACCTTAGTCTCTGAACCAGACAGGAAGCGAGTGCTTTGCTGGGGTCACTTGTCCAAATTTGCTGGTCATGCTGGGCAAAAGAAAATATCTGTTCTCATTTCATAGTACTATTGGTGGCCATCACTGCGCAAAGATATTGCGGATTTCTTCTCGGCCTGTCCCTCCTTTACCCATAATAAGACTTAGAAACAGCTTACGACTGGCTGATCACTTCCCTTGCTCATACCATCTGCTCCCTGGTAGCATATTGAGATGGACTTTATCACCTATCTTCCAGTATCGGCCGGAAATACCATCATCTGGGTAGTTGTTTATTGCTTCTCTAAGATGGCTCACCTTATTCCGCTGTCCAGCCTCCCGTCTGCTCCTGTGCATGCCAAGAAATTCAATCTACATATTTTTCACCTCCATGAGTTACCTCTCCATATTGTCTCTAATAGAGGCATCCAGTTTACATCCCGCTCCTGGGGGGCTACCTTCAAACTTCTAAATGTCACCTTAGACTTCTCCTCAGCCTACCATCCACAGTCCAGTGGCCAAGTAGAGCGGGTTAACCAGAATATGATCAACTACCTGCTGCACTTTGTCAATGCTCACTACAGTGCCTTGGGCTAAATTCTCAAACAACAATCACCTGAGTGAATCGTCAGATAAATCCCCGTTTTTTGTGGTGTACGGTCAAGACTCCAGTATTCCGTTTTTCATGTCTGCTACCACTGACACTCCTGCCTCTGACACACTACCCCCACAATATTTTACTGTTGGTGTTATGTTCCTTTTTTGAAATGCTATGTTACTTCTATGCCAGATGTAATGGGACGTACACTTTTCAAAAAGTTCAGCTTTTGTCTTGTCAGCCCATAGAGTATTATCACAAAAGTATTGGGGATCATCAAGGTGTTTTCTGGCAAAACTGGGAAGAGTCATTATGTACTTATTGCTCAGCAGTGGTTTTCGTCTTGGAACTCTGCCACGCAGACCATTTTTCCCCAGTCCCTTTCTTATGGTGGAGTCATGAACAATGACCTTAACAGGGTAAGTGAGGCCTGCAGTTCTTTGGATGTTGCTGTGGGGTCTTTTGTGACCTCTTGCATGAATCGGCGCTGATCTCTTGGGGTAACTTTGGTCAGCCGGACATTCCAAGTACGGTTCACCACTGTTATATGTTTTTGCCATTTGTGGATAATGGTTCACACTCTGGTTCACTGCCTGCAGTCACAAAGTTTTAGATATGGCTTTATAACCTTTTGTAGACTGATAGATCTCAATTACTTTGTTTCTCTTTTGTTTCAGAATTTCTTTGGATCGCGGCATGATGTCTAGCTTTTGAGGATATTTTGATCTATTTCTCTTTGTCAGGCAGGTCCTATTTTAGTGATTTCTTGATTGAAAACAGGTGTGACAGTAATCAGGCCTCTGCGTGGCTAGGGAATTTGAATTTAGATTCCCAAATATTTGATAAACCACAGTTAATTTATGTTTTAAGGGGGCAAAATCAATTTTTTTCACACAGGGTCCTGTAGGTTTGGATTTCTTTTTCTCTTAATAATAAAGATCTTCATTTAAAAGCTGCAATTTGTGTTTGCTTGTGTTATCTTTGTCTAATATTTCAATTTAGATAGTGATCTGAAACATTTAAATGTGACAAACATGCAAAAGAATTGGAAATCAGGAAGGGCGCAAACACTTGACAGGTCCTTTTTAAACTTGAACATAAAGATGCTACTGATGGCGCCATTCTTGGCATGCACCTAGATATAGTATAGGGAAGGGGTTAATGGGACTTGCCGCTGTATTCGAGCAACTATACGTTGCCTCCATATTTTGCTGACATATTTTTGAACACCACCAACTTTTTTTTCTGTGTGTGAAATGTGACTTTGTGTTGATTCTGCTGAGGTTTCATGGGTGGGAACCTGTGGAATTATATAAACACGGGGCTCACTTCTCACCGCTGTTTGAGTCCATACTTAGCATGCAGTGTGGGTGGTATAGGTGCCTGAATGCCAGAATCAGGGTGGTAGGGTTTCACGACATAAAGATCTTTCACGCTTCCATGTGCCGCGTTTGTAAGCTATAATTAAATCCCCAATAAAAGCTGTTTACACTGTTTATTAGCGATGGCGTTACCTTCTCCTTCGTGACTTATGACTTGCAAATTATTGCGGTCATCAATTGTCTTTCTTGGCGTTGGATTCCCTGGATATTTAGTGAATTTTAGAATCACGACCCTGGGAAAAAAATCTCCAAATACTAATGGTCGCAAATCTGAGATTATGGGACGTTTACTTAGAAGTGATCGCCATAAGTGGCAATGAGAAACTTTAGTAATAGGACGCATTTATCATTATTGATATTGTAGGAGTGTCATAGTATTAAAAAAAACTGTGAATAAATACCCTACTAGGTAATTCAGAGATAAAGGAGTAAATTGTGAAAAAAACACTTATTTTACTTGTGGAGAATCAGCTACAGCTGCAAAGCACTCTGGGAGAAGTATGCTAAATAGCTCACTTCCAGAAGGAGAAAAATTCTCTACTGCCACCTAGGGGCAACCACCTTGTAAGTCAATGTAGAACCCAATACTAGAGACTTGAAATGTGACTAGGTACATCAGCTGTCTGTAGGCAGCACCAAGACTATAGGTGGCACTAGAGAGACTGGTTTCTTCCATCTGGAGGGGCACTCATATGCTTTGGAACAAATCCATCAATATTGATTTTAAACGGGTTGCCTATTTAAATGTCCTGTTAGGTAATTTTGACTATATAAAGGGGGTAGGTGCTTAGGACTTAGGACATTTATTTGCTTACTAGAGATTCTTGTCCTGAGACATCTATGCAATTTAAAGGGTATCTATGTTTTTCAAAACAAGGTTACAGTGTCTGGGCAAGGAATTAATACTAGCAGAGTGAAACCAAGCTGCATGCTGGCCCTTTGAGAGAGCGCACACACTTAACTCACATCACTATAGAGGCCCCTCAGCAGACTGGCAGTGTTAAAGAGCACTGTCATCACAGTCAGCTAATTTAAAGAGTTTGTATGGAATTAGAAACAGCGCCACTCTTACTCACAGGCTGTGTGAGGTTTTGCAGTGAATGGCTGTTGGCTGCCATTGCTCCCTAGCAGATTATAGTGGATCCAGTAGGTTACTGTCACATTGGCATCTCCTTGGCCTGTCCCATGCAGGACAGGGATTGGCATCTCTTTAGCCCATTCCATGTAGGACAGGGATTGGCATCGCCATAGCCTGCCCCATGTAGAACAGGGATTGTCATCTCCTTAGCCCATCCCATGCAGGAGAGGGATTGGCATCTCCTTAGTGTCCCATGCAGGACAGGGATTGGCATCTCCTTAGCCTGTCCCATGAAGGACACAGATTGGCATCTCCTTAGCCCGTCCCATGCAGGATAGGGATTGGCATCTCCTTAGCCTGTCCCATGAAGGACACAGATTGGCATCTCCTTAGCCTGTCCCATGAAGGACACAGATTGGCATCTCCTTAGCCCGTCCCATGCAGGATAGGGATTGGCATCTCCTTAGCCTGCCCCATGCAGGACAGGGATTGGCATCTCCTTAGCCTGTCCCATGAAGGACACAGATTGGCATCTCCTTAGCCCGTCCCATGCAGGATAGGGATTGGCATCTCCTTAGCCTGTCCCATGCAGGACAGGGATTGGCATCTCCTTAGCCTGTCCCATGAAGGACACAGATTGGCATCTCCTTAGCCCGTCCCATGCAGGATAGGGATTGGCATCTCCTTAGCCCATCCCATGAAGGACACGGATTGGCATCTCCTTAGCCCATCCCATGAAGGACACGGATTGGCATCTCCTTAGCCTGTCCCATGAAGGACACAGATTGGCATCTCCTTAGCCCGCCCCATGCAGGATAGGGATTGGCATCTCCTTAGCCCATCCCATGAAGGACACGGATTGGTATCTCCTTAGCCTGTCCCATGCAGGACAGGGATTGGCATCTCCTTAGCCTATCCCATGCATGACAGGAATTGACATCTCATCAGCCCGTCCCATGCAGGACAGGGATTGCTGTTAGTGACGTGCAGCGCTCTGGAGTAAGCTGGAGTTATATAAATAACTCTTGGAAGAAAAAAGGTTCTAAAATTGCTCTTGGAAATTAGTGATTCTTCTTGTTGGAATCCAGCTGGAAAATGGGATACAGGCAATGCTTCCTGGAAAATATATGTATGAAGAAACCAGATTATATCTTAATTACCCAGACAACTATGTTTTGCAAACCAAGAAGAATTGACATTTTATCTGTATATTGGTTAGTGGATTTAAGCGTTTATTTCTGGTGGGTCAAGAAGACAGACTTGCAAACTGATATACTATTTAACATACTGTGTAAAGATACCGTCACACTCAGCGACGCTGCAGCGATATAGACAACGAGCCGATAACTGCAGCGTCGCTGTTTAGGTCGTTGTAGAGATGTCAAACACAGCAGCTCCAGAACGATGCAGGAGCGATCCTGTGACGTAACGGTGACTCATTTATCGTTCTCACAGGTCGTTAGCTCCATGTAAAACATTGCTGGCATCGTTGCTTTTGCTGTCAAACACAACGATAAACGCCGACCTGATGACCAAATAAAGTTCTGGACGTCTATCTCCAACCAGCGATATCACAGCGGGATCCAGATCGCTGCTGCGTGTCAAACACAATGAGATCGCTAACCAGGACGCTGCAACGTCACGGATCGTTGTCGTTCTAGTTGTAAAGTTGCTGAGTGTGAAGGTGCCTTAAGGGTACCGTCTCACAGTGGCACTTTTGTTGCTACGACGGCACGATCCGTGACGTTCCAGCGATATCCATACGATATCGCTGTGTCTGACACGCAGCAGCGATCAGGGACCCTGCTGAGAATCGTACGTTGTAGCAGATCGTTTGGAACTTTATTTCGTCGCTGGATCTCCCGCTGTCATCGCTGGATCGGTGTGTGTGACACCGATCCAGCGATGCGTTCGCTTGTAACCAGGGTAAACATCGGGTTACTAAGCGCAGGGCCGCGCTTAGTAACCCGATGTTTACCGTGGTTACCAGCGTAACAGTAAAAAAAAAACAAACAAACAGCGCGGCCCTGCGCTTAATAACCCGATGTTTACCCTGGTTACCCGGGACCTCGGCATCGTTGGTCGCTGGAGAGCTGACTGTGTGACAGCTCCCCTGCGACCACACAACCACTTAACAACGATCACGGCCAGGTCGTATCGCTGGTCGTGATCGTTGGTAAATCGTTATGTGAGACGGTACCCTAAGTATGTAATAGTGACTTGTACATAGTGTGTGTTTATCTTTGTTTATTGTGTCCTGATATGCTAATTCTTCTTTGTATTCTGTAACCAGTTTGTTGACTTCGTAGGTAGATAGGGAAAGGCTGTGAGGGTGGACTGAAGGACACTGGGTAATTCTAAAAATTGCTTATTTGCCTCGGGTATAAAAAGACTCAGAGAGGAGATCTCAAGAGACAGAGCTACCAGCCAGACATTCTGTAAAACACCCAACGGACGAGAGAGGACTGCAGCCAATTCATCATGGCACTGCAGCGCCCCAGAGTCCTGGTCGTTGCAGTACTGTGGCTCTGCCACTAAGGGGAGCCATGGTACGTTCGATGGCACTGAAGGAGTTCCTCCAATCAGGTATCACAGACACCAATATGTTTCACAGCAGGGCCTCCGGGGGGAGCTAAGGGTGCTATTCATTAGGCCACTCCCCACCATAGTGGGTAAACTGGGGGTCAGGCAGGAAGTTAGAGAGAGAATGCTGACGGGATTGAACAGAGCAACACCCTGTGGCAGAGGGTGTTGTGAAGGGAGAGACTGTAGGGTCTCTGCCAGGGGTGGGATCCTGGCAGAGGCTTGGCATTGAGAGAACGTAACGGGACCGTGCCTGCTCAGCTTAGCGGCGGTGCCCAAGAAAGGACTAGAAGCGAGACAGATTGTGCTGAGTGAGAAACGAGATCAAGCAGAAGGAGAATACCAGCAGGGGTTTTGTTGAAAGAGGCAGCACCCTGCTGAGGCGCAATACCGGTGGCCGGAACGCCAAGGGAGTGGATTAGAATACAGCTTCAAGCCATACTCCAAACAGCGGCAGGACAGTCGGTCTCAGGCGGGCTGTCTACCACATATCACCTATGAAGTCTTGGGGGGCAATTGCGGGAGAGGGGCGTCTCTAGGGTCCCGGAAGAACTCCAGGCCTACCTGACAAACGGGTGCCATTCCAACCTGAATACAGGGAGGGGTGGATTACAGAGGAACATCAAATCGAGTTGTGAGGGAACTTAAGAAACAGACACAACCGTTGTGGGGTCACTTTCCGTGAGCACAGCAGGGAAGGACTACAACACATAGCGCTAGAAGGAAGGCACAGATTTCCACCTGAGAGGAGGACTCTGGAGGTGCCATTGGACCGGCTGGACTTGCGTAGCCTGGTGAACCGTGTTCTGGACTGAGGACTCAGAGATCTCCAGTAAAGAGGTAAAGAGACTGCAACCTGGTGTCCTTGTTATTTACTGCGACCTGCACCCCACAACTGCACCGCTACATCGCTATCATCACTACCAACACCCACACCTTGCATTCTACTGTGCGCCCCACGGCAGGGTCACGGACCGGGGCCTAGCCGCCGTGACAACCCCAGAAGCAGAGACTCAGAGGCCCGGTACCGGGTACCCCTCGGCCCTGCGGCGGTGGAGGGGCGCAGCAGAACTTGGCGTCACGAACAGGATCTACTTAAGCCTGAAGAATCAGGTCATGTGTGCCTAGAGACTGTGATTTACTGTGCTTGAACTGTACTTTATTGCAAAGACTGTGGATTGTCACTTGCCGCCAAAAGTTCGCGCCAAAACCGCCGCCATTACGGCGCTAAGGAGAGTGCAGGAGAAGAAGAAGGGCGTGGAAGTGGGCGTGAACAAGCTGAAGAGCGCGAAAGACAATGGCCGCCCAGTCTAAATATCTCGGCCCCTTGAGGACGTGTCCGTCAGCAGCCGAGATCCGCCTCCTGATCCTCAATGGTGGGCAGAGACAGAGAAAACGAAACCGCCCACGAAGGAGAGAGCGGGAAAAGGACCAGGAAGAAGAAGTGAGCGACATGGAGGACGCCATGGCGAGCCGCCCGGAGCCGGAGCGTGGGGTCGGAGCAGAGGACTCCCCCAGCCACCCGGAGGGGCACCGCAACCAGGCCTCCACCGCTGATGCTGAATTCCTGCAGGCCGGAGTGGACGAGCTCAGCGACCGACCCCGGCAGACGCAGCTGAGCACTGAGGCCGGGTGGAAGAAGGCCATTATCAGGAGCCTCACCAGACGTCCGTCGGCAGTCTCGCCTGGTCCGGAGCAGGGAAGAAGTTCCAGCGCTTTGAAGCCGGAAAGCGGGACACTGCAAGCAGAGATGACAACGCCGCAGCGCGAGGCCCTGCAGCCAGCGTTCCAGACCCCAGCGGAGGCAGAGCAGACCGGCACCGGAGGAACCGCATCTGAAGCAGGCATGAAGGACGACCCTGCCCTGACAACTGATACCCCTCCAGCGACTGCTAGTGCCACAGCTGCTGACTCCGTTCCAGTGACTGATCTTGCAGCAGCCGCTACCTCTGCTGCAACAAATGCCCATACTCAAGCTGCGCAGACCTCCATCGCTGCGCATGATTTAACCATACATGAAGGACGGATTAACGGCGTGTGTCCAGCACTGGGTGCGACCCTGGACCTCACTTTGCCCAGGCCAAGAAGGGTTAAGTGCCAGGTGCAGCCCTGGAAGCCGTCCAACTAAGCCTCGGAAACCTGAAACTGTAAATAGTTAACTGTTTATTTCCTTGCTGTTTTGCTGCTAAAACCCGTCCTGGGTTAACTCTTAAAGGGATCCCTTTGTTTACCCGGGATCCCTATTGCTTTTTATTTTTGCTTTCACTTTCATTTTTGCTTTTGGTTCCACAATGTTATAAAAACTGCTGAATCATGGACCGTGCATGATACAAACTGCTTGTAAATAGTTAGCACCTTCTTAAAGGTGCTTCCTACTGGTTTTAGTTAAAGACACTTTGCGAAGATACCTTTCCTACTGGTTTTAGTTAAAAGACACTTTGCGAAGATGCCATTCCGGAGCCTTTGCGTGGACTGGTAGGCTGAGAAGACGAGCTACCTCAGAAAGGCTTGGTCCCCTCTTAAAGGGGATGCGTGGAATTGAACTTGAAAGCGATACTGTTTTAGAACGGTAATATGATGATGCTTTGAGAAAGAATGTAACTGTTTTACATGAAAAGTTATATGTGTTTAAATTGTTTGAATTGTGAAATCTGAAAATAATGTTTTGTGAAAGGAAAAGATGCAGAGAGCCCGCAGGGGTAGAAGTAGAGATCTGCATAGTTGAAAGTAAAGAAGTAATGATGAAGGTGAGGATAGAAGGTAAACCCTGCGTCCCCATAGAAAGTTACTTTGTTACTAAGGACAGAAAGCGAACCCGTAGGGGTTAGAGAGTGAGTCCTTAAAGGAGCCGAGTAGAGCTGGCTCAGAGTTCTTTAAACGAAAGGAATGTTATGTCTATACTATGTATAGTAGCGAAAGGCAGTAGGCCCTGGCTGAACGGGGCGGTCCTGTAAAAGAAAGGAGAGGCAGTAGGTCTGGTGCCATAGGGACAGGCGGTCCTGCAGGTTCAAAGTAGGAGAATGTGAAGTTACCCTACCCTGTAATGTGATTATAGGAAGGCCTTTGGTAAACTAAGAGTGTATGTTTCTTAAAGGCAATGTTAATTTATTGTTCCAGAATTTGCACTAAGTAGAATACCCGGTTGGGTAACAGGAGTTATGTATAGCCTGTAATTTATAATGTTGACTATGTTTGTAACGTTAAAAGTGTCCTCACCTCCCATAAAGGGAAGCCTGTTCAAGTATACTTATTGTTTTGCACTCAACAAAATTGTATGTCTGTTTACTAATCTGTATTGTTGTTTTTCTTCCCAGTCCCGGAGTACTGTGTTTAACCAGGGGGGAGTGCAGCGCCCCAGAGTCCTGGTCGTTGCAGTACTGTGGCTCTGCCACTAAGGGGAGCCATGGTACGTTCGATGGCACTGAAGGAGTTCCTCCAATCAGGTATCACAGACACCAATATGTTTCACAGCAGGGCCTCCGGGGGGAGCTAAGGGTGCTATTCATTAGGCCACTCCCCACCATAGTGGGTAAACTGGGGGTCAGGCAGGAAGTTAGAGAGAGAACGCTGACGGGATTGAACAGAGCAACACCCTGTGGCAGAGGGTGTTGTGAAGGGAGAGACTGTAGGGTCTCTGCCAGGGGTGGGATCCTGGCAGAGGCTTGGCATTGAGAGAACGTAACGGGACCGTGCCTGCTCAGCTTAGCGGCGGTGCCCAAGAAAGGACTAGAAGCGAGGCAGATTGTGCTGAGTGAGAAACGAGATCAAGCAGAAGGAGATTACCAGCAGGGGTTTTGTTGAAAGAGGCAGCACCCTGCTGAGGCGCAATACCGGTGGCCGGAACGCCGAGGGAGTGGATTAGAATACAGCTTCAAGCCATACTCCAAACAGCGGCAGGACAGTCGGTCTCAGGCGGGCTGTCTACCACATATCACCTATGAAGTCTTGGGGGGCAATTGCGGGAGAGGGGCGTCTCTAGGGTCCCGGAAGAACTCCAGGCCTACCTGACAAACGGGTGCCATTCCAACCTGAATACAGGGAGGGGTGGATTACAGAGGAACATCAAATCGAGTTGTGAGGGAACTTAAGAAACAGACACAACCGTTGTGGGGTCACTTTCCGTGAGCACAGCAGGGAAGGACTACAACACATAGCGCTAGAAGGAAGGCACAGATTTCCACCTGAGAGGAGGACTCTGGAGGTGCCATTGGACCGGCTGGACTTGCGTAGCCTGGTGAACCGTGTTCTGGACTGAGGACTCAGAGATCTCCAGTAAAGAGGTAAAGAGACTGCAACCTGGTGTCCTTGTTATTTACTGCGACCTGCACCCCACAACTGCACCGCTACATCGCTATCATCACTACCAACACCCACACCTTGCATTCTACTGTGCGCCCCACGGCAGGGTCACGGACCGGGGCCTAGCCGCCGTGACAACCCCAGAAGCAGAGACTCAGAGGCCCGGTACCGGGTACCCCTCGGCCCTGCGGCGGTGGAGGGGCGCAGCAGCACCATCACGAGGGACACGGATCTGATTCTATAGGAAACAACCTAGGGGTTTTCGGCTCAGGTTGGAAGGACACAGATCTGATCCAGTTACCATCTCTGAACCATGGATATGTTTGGAGAAAGCCAGGTTTTGGGACCCACTGATCGCCTGGTTCCATGGAGATGGTCAGATAAGCCAGGTGGTGACTCTCGTGTCAACTGGTTTTGGACCTTTTATGGACTCTATGGACTATTATCGATCATCTCCCTACGCTTGTCAATATCTCTTGTCTGTGTGTGTATCACAGGTGGAATAGCGACACTGGGAGCTCTGACGTAACATCTGCCATTATCCCGGCGAATCAGCAGAAGGGTGAGACCCTGTAATGTGCACCATCTTGGGGGTAATTGCTGGGATTGTTCTGTTTGCTATTGGGTGTTGTGGTTCAATAAAGTATTGCCACACTGTTTAACCCTAACCCTGTGTTGTCTGTGTAATGTATTGCCCATGGGGAGATAGAGCGGGTGTTCAGTGGTATGAGCCCTGGTCCATGCAGTCTTGCTAAAGGCAGCCAGGCTAACGGATGAGAGCACCAGAGGTGTATCTAGCCTTTCCTGCACCTCCAACATTTGAACCTTAACTCTATTGAAACTGTATGGCCAAGCCAAGGTACATTCCTGAATCCCCATAATGTTAAAATAGATACCAATAAAGGTAAAATTAATTGAGACATCAGTAGGTTGTGTTTTTGAATATCCATATTGAATCAGGAGCCCCATATAATTCTCCATACAAAATACGCCCCATATAATCCTGCATAAAGGTTAATAATGTCCCCATAAGATCCTCCATAGACACATTTGCCCAATATAGTGCTGCACAAACCTTGATTATGGCCCCATAAGATGCTCCATAAATATATTTGCGCCATATAGTGCTGCAGAAACGTTGATTATGGCCCCATAAGATGCTCCACACAGACATTTGCCCCATTTGCTGTTGTTGCGATTAAAAAAAAAAAAAATCTCATACTCACCTCTCTGTCGCTCAGGCCCCCGGCACTTTCAATATTCACCTGACTTCGTTCCGGTGCCGCTCCATCTCCAGCGTCTTCTGCACTGACGTTCAGGCAGAGGGCGCGCACTAACCACGTCACCGCGCCCTCTGACCTGAGCGTCACTGCAGAAGACGCTGAAGACAGAGTGACGCCGGAACGAGGAGCAGGTGAATATCGCGCATCACTGCGCTGCCCCTCCCCATTATACTCACCTGCTCCTGGCGCGGTGCAGTCCCTGGTTCCCCAGTGCCGCAGCTCCTCCCTGTACTGAGCGGTCACCGTTACCGCTCATTACAGTAATTAATATTCTCCCTATGGGAGGTGGAGCCGCATATTCATTACTGTAATGAGCGGTACCATGTGACCGCTCAGTACACTAAGAAGAAGCCGGGGAACGAGGGACCTGCAGGGACAGCGCCAGGAGTAGGTGAGTATAATTAGACAGCCCCCGCTCCCCTTCCCCTTATACTGAGTATCTCAGTGTGTGGGCGGCAGAATGCCGCCGACGAGGAGCCTCCTTGGACTGCCGCATCATCAGGTGGCCCGCTGGCGCCCCCTTGTTGGCTGCGCCCGGGGCACATGCCTCGGCTGCCCCCCCTGGACACGCCACTGGAGAGCACCCACTGACCCCTTTTCTGCACAATATACAAAACAGCTCTCCTCCAGAAGGATAACTGCCTGCCTATTGCCACCTATAGGTAGTTAACAGGTAAGTCATTGACCCATTAAAGAACCTTGAACATAAAACGAAATGTAAGCCCAACCAGAAACAAAACTGAGACTGCAGATGGGCCTAGAGAGACAGCTTTGATTCCTTCTGGAGGAAAGCTATTTTGCCAAGGAAGAATTGTTCTTAAAGGAGTTTTTACTGATTATTATATTATTTATTTTCTCTAGTGCAATTTTAAAAAAAATTACAAACTGTACTTTACTCATCCACCTCGAGTACAGCACTGAGTCTCTGCTGCTGTTGCTCCCAGAGACTGTTAATGTCTGCAGCGCTGACATCACCTTGACAGCGCTGCAGCCAATAACTGAGCTAGAGTAGATGGCACTTGATGCTCAGAACCGCTGTCGACGTAACGTCGGCACTGCAGAGAATAACAGACACCTGGGAGCAGCAGAAGAGGCTCAGCGTCGGACCTGGGGAGGGAAAGTAAAGAACAGTTTGTTTTTTCCAAGAAATGGCAGGCGAGGGACAGAAGTTTTCCAAAATTGGAAAACCCCTTTAAGTCTCCCCAAACCAACTGGATCTTCACACCCAGAGAACCAGAACTCTTCTCTCTACTGATGTCCAAAAATATTGTTACAGTCCACATTTAAATGTCTTAGTAAAATATTTGACTTAATATAAATAAAATATATGATATAAAATAGGAGACATGAATGAGGGGAAGAGGGGGATGCAGCTGCAGTTTTTCTTTCTCTTTTTTTTTCTCTGTGAATCTGAAGGGGGAAGGTGGACATAGAATCTGCATTATTGGATGGGTGGTCGCCAAATTTAAGGCAAAAATGCCAGTACGAAAAGCTCAACCACTTAAAAAGAATACAAAAAGGAGCAATCCTTTACAGAAACCATCCAAAGGGAAAAAGAAGACTCCAAAATGTGCACAATAGACATAAAATGTCATAGTACACAACGAATATTCATCTTCCGCTGTCTACATTTTAGGAATCTGCAAATTACTATTATAAAGATCAATTGTGTCATCATTACCTTTGGATAATTCAGATATAATTACAGTGAATTGTATTTTAACAAAACATGTGAATCGATCGAGGGTGTGGAGACCGATGATCAGTCCTCATAGATCGCCGTGTTCCTTCTTTGTATGCAATGCCAAAACTAGATAAGCCACACAGAGCTTCTCGGAAACTTTAAAGAGTAATTAGGTTAACGAGGGGAAAGAAAATGATACTGCCATGTATTTACTCCGAGTTGTACGCTGCCAGGAAAACCACACAGCTTGTATTTATACTGTGCGTCCATGTGCACAGCAAAGTATGGGGAGAAGCTGGAGCAGCAGGGATTCCATCCGAAATAAAATATATCAAAGTTCTAATTGTTATTTTTCTATTTTCTACCCAGAGTGACTGACATTAAAAGGTAGGTAACAGTGCAAATACATCAAGTTTCATGATTATACTCTAGAGCTGCACTCACTATTCTGCTGGTGCAGTCACTGTGTACATACATTACATTACTGATCCTGAGTTACATCCTGTATTATACTCCAGAGCTGCACTCACTATTCTGCTGGTGCAGTCACTGTGTACATACATTATATTACATATCCTGAGTTACATCCTGTATTATACTCCAGAGCTGCACTCACTATTCTGCTAGTGCAGTCACTGTGTACATACATTACATTACTGATCCTGAGTTACATCCTGTATTATACTCCAGAGCTGCACTCACTATTCTGCTGGTGCAGTCACTGTGTACATACATTACATTACTGATCCTGAGTTACATCCTGTATTATACTCCAGAGCTGCACTCACTATTCTGCTGGTGCAGTCACTGTGTACATACATTACTGATCCTGAGTTACATCCTGTATTATACTCCAGAGCTGCACTCGCTATTCTGCTGGTGCAGTCACTGTATACACACATTACATTACTGATCCTGAGTTACATCCTGTATTATACTCCAGAGCTGCACTCACTATTCTGCTGGTGCAGTCACTGTGTACATACATTACATTACTGATCCTGAGTTACATCCTGTATTATACTCCAGAGCTGCACTCACTATTCTGCTGGTGCAGTCACTGTGTACATACATTACATTACTGATCCTGAGTTACCTCCTGTATTATACCCCAGAGCTGCACTCACTATTCTGCTGGTGCAGTCACTGTGTACATACATTACATTACTGATCCTGAGTTACCTCCTGTATTATACTCCAGAGCTGCACTCACTATTCTGCTGGTGCAGTCACTGTGTACATACATTACATTACTGATCCCGAGTTACATCCTGTATTATACCCCAGAGCTGCACTCACTATTCTGCTGGTGCAGTCACTGTGTACATACATTACATTACTGATCCCGAGTTACATCCTGTATTATACCCCAGAGCTGCACTCACTATTCTGCTGACTCCTGTTCTCACATATACCAGCAGTGCCTATTTGCTGAGGTCATGAAAGTGTTGCTTTATGAGTATCCCCCTGTGTACAGGAATAGTAAGATTAATGTTACTCTATGTGACCGGCTCGTTGTCTGGAATTTTAGGGTTTTTCCTCTGTTTCGGTAACTCCTATAGCACAGTGTGAGGAGCACTGAGCACACACGCTCTCATGTGCATCCACTAAATATACAGTAAATGGATAAATCTGTTTTAATGAGTGAGTGGTATATTCATTATATCTCCATCCCGGTGACCCCTGCGGGGAAAGCCATCTGTTTGCACCGTTCTTCCTGGCCGGCCCATAGGAAATAAATATTACATAGCAGAAGTGATGGAGGTGATATGGAAAACAGAGGTCACCGAACGTCGTCTACGAATCCCCCGCAGCTTGAATCACAATATCTGATACATTACTTGCAATGCTTCATTTTTCCTGTGGTGGCGCTGCAGGAGAACAGAATAGTTGCTTTCAGGCTGCAGCCGATCGCTGGAGATCGCAGCATTGGTCAGCTCATTCTCTGGGACTTTACTAACAAATAGTGATTAATCAAAAGCAGAGAACCTCTTTAAAGGGATCACTTTAGGGTGAAGCTAAAAATAAGGCATCTAGTCCCCGTTAGCTGTATAGGGAACAGATTTACACATCTCTGTATCATTATATTCGTAATATAGAGGTAAATTTACCGTATTTGCATTTGAACACATGCAATAAAGTTTCGACAGGTTCCCATAAGCCATATGGCCAAAAATGTGGCCGAGGGGAACGATCCCTTTAATTTCCTATATTAACCAATTAAAGGTGTCAGTGACACCATAGACTTAGCAGAGGCCAGATAATCACTCAGATTAATTGGTGCTAATCCCACATGGGACTGCGTTGATTGAATGATGAATTAGCAGAATTGTCAGCGCCACAGGAGCCAGATTAATGGAATTTTACGGCTTCATGCCACCTTCCATCTTCCTTCTAAAAAATATTCATGAACGATCAAGAAGCAAATGGGCAAATGGAAGGGAGTATCGCTGCATGATCAGGCTATGAAGGATTTCATACACATAGCTCTGCATTGGAGCTGCATACACAAAACGGTAGAAGATTTTTAATCAAAACTATTTAGAAAGTTGCTTCATTTTTTCCTTCGGATGCATTGGATTAATAGGAGGTAGACAAGCTGGCCACAGGCATGGGGTAACGGAAAAGTGCACTGGTATCTGTTCCTCCATTCATACACTCCCAGGAGTAACAACAAAGGATCAGCACAATACAGACAACAAATGCTGCAGAATTGAAACTTTGTGGGGAACACAAACATTTACTAAAACAGACAAGTGTCAGGAGCGGCGACAGATCATCTTTAAAAAGAGGAGGATTTATCACGCAGACGTCTCCACATGAATATTTTTAGGTGTTGGATACAATTTTAAGCACTGGTTTTCCTCTCTCTGATTCACTGGCCTGCAGCATTTTGAAATGCATATATCAATTTTCTGATTCCTGCCGAAAACTGATAATGAAAATGTCCTGATCACAAAGGGTGAAACAACATAATAATTAGTGATGATGACTACTCATTCCAGCCTGCAGGAATCATGTGAGCAATGTCTCCACCTAGAGGATATTGGGGTACTTACGCTTAAAAAATGGAAAAGGTATACTGTGAGGCTATGTGCACACGTCAGGATTTCTTCAGGATTTTTTGCGTTTTTTTGCTATAAAAACATGATAAAAATGCTTAAAATACACATACATATGCATCCCATCATTTAGAATGCATTCCGCAATTTTTGTGCATATGTTGCGTTTTTTTCCGCGAAAAAAACGCATCGCGGAAAAAAACGCAGCATGTTCATTATTTTGCTGATTTTTTTGCAGATTTCCCACTATATTATTGCATCCCAGAACCTCCGGAAAAATCCACAAAAAATCCGCAAAAAAAAAAGCCTCCATAGACCACCTTGACGACGGTTGATGGGCTCACACTATTTGATTATATCAAATTCTGTGCAAAGCGTCTCTTAAATATTTTCCTAATGTTCAAAAGCCATTTTGCTATTCATATTTCATGTATTCCATATTAGACATGCTTTTGCACGATAGAGTGCAACCTTTTTTGTATATAAAAAAAATGAATAAACTATACTTCACTTCCTATCTTCCTCTGCTCGATTGATCTGCGGCGTCCTCTTCTGTAGCCTGGAGCTGACTTTAGTCTGCCAGCCATGAATGGCACATCACGTTATGGGCATATCGATGTCAGTTGCTATTCCAGTACTACTACATCAGTCTCTGCTGTTCTGCTTGTGGTATTACATGGTTCCAGTACTGCTACATCAGTCTCCACTGCTCTGCTCCTGCTATTCCATGGTTCCAGTACTACTACATTAGACTCCACTGGTCTGCTTCTGGTATTCCATGATTTCAGTACTGCTACATCAGTCTCAGCTGTGTTGCTCCATCTATTCCATAATTTCAGTACTACTACATCAGTCTCCACTGTTCTGCTCCTGCTATTCCCTGATTCCTGTACTGCTACATCAGTCTCCACTGCTCTGCTTCTGCTATTCCATGTTTCCAGTTCTGCTACATTAGTCTCCACTGGTCTTCTCCTGGTATTCTATGATTTCAGTATTGCTACATCAGTCTCCACTGGTCTGCTGCTGCTATTCAATGTTTCCAGTACTGCTGCATCAGTCTCCACTGCTCTCCTCCTATTCTATGATTTCAGTATTGCTACATCAGTCTCCACTGGTCTGCTGCTGCTATTCCATGATTCCTGTACTGCTACATCAGTCTCCACTGCTCTGCTCCTGCTATTCCATGTTTCCAGTTCTGCTACATCAGTCTCCACTGTTCTGCTCCTGCTATTCAATGATTTCAGTAGTGCTACATCAGTTTCTACTCTTCTGGTCCTGCTATTCAATGATTTTATTAGTGCTACATGTTTCTACTCTTCTAGTCCTGCTATTCCATGTTTCCAGTACTGCCATATCAGTCTCCACTATTCTGCTCCTGCTAATTCGGGTTTCCAGTACTGCTACATCAGTCTCCACTGCTCTGCTCCTGCTATTCCATGTTTCCAGTACTGCTACATCAGTCTCCACTGTTCTACTCTTGCTATTCCATGTTTCCAGTACTGCTGCATCAGTCTCTACTGCTCTGCTCCTGCTAGTCCATGATTTCAGTATTGCTACATCAGTCTCCACTGGTCTGTTCCTGTTATTCAATGATTTCAGTATTGCTACATCAGTTTCTACTCTTCTGCTCCTGCTATTCCATGTTTACAGTACTGCTACATTAGTCTCCAGTGGTCTGCTCCTGCTAGTCCATGATTCCAGTACTGCTACATCAGTCTCCACTGCTCTGCTCCTGCTATGCCATGTTTCCAGTACTGCTACATCAGTCTCCACTCTTCTGCTCCTGGTCTTCCATGTTTCCAGTACTACTATAGGGCAAAAAGTGGAGACACAAAGCGCAAAGTAGGGTCTTATCCTACAGATAACCAAGAGAGTTTTCTTAGAATTGCTCACCTGATTTTGTTGAATGGAGAGCGTGTAGAGATTTCGGCTGCTGCAGATCCACAACTTGTTCAACGGCCATATGACAAGATAAACTGTGTAGGAGATGTGGGTTAAATCCGCGCTGCCTTAATAATGATGTCCCAAAGGATAATGAAATTAGATGGTGGTTTATTCAATGAGTTTCAAGGTCAGTGCAACCCCTTCTTCAGGAAATTCCACATACAACACAGTAATAATGCCCCTCTGTACCCTGTACAGTAATATTACTCTCCTTTTGTTACCTCACACAATAACAGTGTCCCTACACAGTAATAATATTCCCTTTGCAGTTCCTCATAGTAGTAATGCCCCCTGTGCCTCCTTATAATAATAATTGCTCTATGCCTCCTTATAATAATTACCCCACACCTACTTGGCAAACACCCATGTGCATTCCTATAACAATAATGCCTCCTGTGCTCTCTCAATTATGACAGCGATTCCCCATTATGCCACCTTAAAATAAAGCCCCTGGGGTGGGGCGCACATGGAAATCACAGGATCCCTTTGCAAAGGTCCTATCATGGAACATGGGCTCAGTCACAGAAGGGCAGACTTCTCTACTTTAGGAGATACATATGTATTGCAATAGTTACAGTTATTTTGCCCCTACTGAATCCCCATAGTGTTCTTACCCACTAACAACCCTTTCCATTGCCACTATAAAGAAAGATACCCCCAAAAAATGCTCCAACGCAGAATATGGTTCCCACACTCCTCCACATAAACCCACGCAGCAAGATAGTCACCCCTGCCCCCCACACAATATGATGGTCAGCACAGATTCTCCACACAGTTGTTGTGAATTCTGCTCTTGGGTTCCCTCCGGTGGTTGTTGGTGGTAATACAGTTGTCCCTGGGTTGCAATCCTGGGCAGGTGTCCTGTTATGATCCGGTGACCTTGGAGCCACACAAGACTGTCTCAGGAGTAGGTGGAACCTATACTGACCGCAATCCCTAAACTGACACCGCAACTAGAAGTAGCCGTGGGATGTACCTAACAATCCTAGACACCTCGACACAGCCGGAGGACTAAATACCCCTATAGATGGAAATGGGAATCCTATCTTGCCTCAGAGCAGAACCCCAAAGGATAGACAGCCCCCCACAAATATTGACTGTGAGTATTAGAGGAAAGACACACGCAGGCAGAAAACAGGGTTTAGCAAAAGAGGCCACTCTAGCTAAACAGGAAAGGATAGGACAGAATACTAAGCGGTCAGTAATAAAACCCTGAAAATGTCCACAGCAGATAATACAAAAATGCCACCATCTAACTAAAGACATGGAACGTATATCTGCATCTCCTGAGAATCCAACTTGACTGGAAAAATCCTGGCACAGTCTAAGCTGGACAAGAAAAAACAATGAATAGCACTGATCTGTAAAGCACACAGCATGTGTGCTGCAGAAAAGAAAACCAGACACTTATCTTTGCTGAATTGGCAGCAGGGCAGGAGGAACCAGACTGAGATCCAAACCTTCCAAAAACAATGGACAACTGGCAAGGACTAATGAATCCTGCAACCTTAAATACCCCAGTCAGCACTGCAATCAGCTGGGACACCTGCCCAAGATTGCAACCCAGGGACAACTGTATTACCACCAACAACCACCGGACGGAACCCAAGAGCAGAATTCACAACAGTACCCCCCCCCTTGAGGAGGGGTCACCGAACCCTCACCAGAGCCTCCAGGCCGATCAGGACGAGCCAGATGAAAGGCACGAACCAAATCAGCAGCATGGACATCAGAGGCAAAAACCCAAGAATTATCCTCTTGGCCATAACCCTTCCATTTGACAAGGTACTGAAGCCTCCGCCTCGAAAAGCGAGAATCCAAAATCTTCTCAACCACATACTCCAACTCCCCATCAACCAACACCGGGGCCGGAGGATCAACAGAGAGAACAACGGGCACCACATATTTCCGCAGTAAAGATCTATGGAAGACTGTTATGACCCCAATGGCGAGGGTCTCAGAGGCACTAGTAAGACTGCAAAATACAAAAATCCAGCTCATAGGGCAGTGGTAACTGGATTGACCATATATCTAATCCTAACGCCAACACTAGAAGTAGCCGGGGATCATGCCTACGTTGATCGCTAGATGACTCGCGCCACCCCTAGAAGAGGAAAACAAAGACCTCTCTTGCCTCCAGAGAAAGGGACCCCAAAGTTGGATACAAGCCCCCCACAAATAATAACGGTGAGGTAAGAGGAAATGACAAACACAGAAATGAACTAGGATTAGCAAAGAGAGGCCCGCTTCACTAATAGCAGAATATAGAAAGATAACTTATATGGTCAACAAAAACCCTAACAAAATCCACGCTGGAAATTCAAGAACCCTGGAACCGACTAACGGTCCGGGGGGAGAACGCCAGCCCCCTAGAGCTTCCAGCAAAGTCAGGAACAGTTTAGGACAAGCTGGACAAAAATGCAATCAAAACAAATAGCAAAAAAGCAAAGAAGCAGACTTAGCTTGATCTAGCAGGAACCAGCATCAGTAGACAAGAGCACAGCAGATTAGCTCTGATTACTACGTTGCCAGGCATTGAACTGAAGGTCCAGGGAGCTTATATAGCAAAACCCCTGAACTAACGACCCAGGTGAGAATACAAGGGATGACAGAAAAACCCAGAGTCAAATAACTAGTAACCACTAGAGGGAGCCAAAAAGCAAATTCACAACAGTACCCCCCCCTTAGTGAGGGGTCACCGAACCCTCACCAAGACCACCAGGGCGATCAGGATGAGCGGCGTGAAAGGCACGAACCAAATCGGCCGCATGTACATCCGAGGCGACCACCCAGGAATTATCCTCCTGACCATATCCCTTCCACTTGACCAGGTACTGAAGCCTCCGCCTGGAGAGACGAGAATCCAAGATCTTTTCCACCACGTACTCCAACTCGCCCTCAACCAACACCGGAGCAGGAGGCTCAGCAGAAGGAACCACAGGCACAACGTACCGCCGCAACAAGGATCTATGAAACACGTTGTGAATGGCAAATGACACAGGAAGATCCAGGCGAAAGGACACAGGATTAAGGATTTCCAATATCTTGTAAGGACCAATGAAGCGAGGTTTAAATTTGGGAGAGGAGACCTTCAAAGGAACAAAGCGAGAAGAAAGCCACACCAAATCCCCAACCCGAAGTCGGGGACCCACACCGCGGCGGCGGTTGGCAAAACGCTGAGCCTTCTCCTGTGACAACTTCAAGTTGTCCACCACATGATTCCAGATCCGCTGCAACCTATCCACCACAGAATCCTCCCCAGGACAGTCGGAAGGCTCCACATGACCCGAAGAAAAACGAGGATGGAAACCAGAGTTGCAGAAAAATGGCGAAACCAAGGTAGCGGAACTAGCCCGATTATTAAGGGCAAACTCAGCCAACGGCAAGAAAGTCACCCAATCGTCCTGATCAGCAGAAACAAAACACCTCAAATAAGCCTCCAGAGTCTGATTAGTTCGCTCCGTCTGTCCATTAGTTTGTGGATGAAAAGCGGATGAAAATGACAAATCAATGCCCATCCTACCACAAAAGGATCGCCAGAATCTGGAGACGAACTGGGATCCTCTGTCTGACACAATATTCTCAGGGATGCCGTGTAAACGAACCACGTTCTGAAAAAACACAGGGACCAGATCGGAAGAAGAAGGCAGCTTAGGCAAAGGAACCAAATGGACCATCTTGGAGAAGCGATCACATATCACCCAGATAACAGACATGCCCTGAGACACCGGAAGATTAGAAATGAAATCCATGGAGATGTGTGTCCAAGGTCTCTTCGGGACAGGCAAAGGCAAGAGCAACCCGCTGGCACGAGAACAGCAAGGCTTAGCTCGAGCACAAGTCCCACAGGACTGCACAAATGACCGTACATCCCTTGACAAGGAAGGCCACCAAAAGGATCTGGCCACCAGATCTCTGGTGCCGAAAATTCCCGGGTGCCCTGCCAACACTGAGGAATGAATCTCGGAAATGACTCTGCTGGTCCACTTATCAGGCACAAACAATCTGTCAGGTGGACAAGAATCAGGCTTACCAGCCTGAAATCTCTGCAACACACGTCGCAGATCAGGAGAAATAGCAGACAAGATAACTCCCTCCTTAAGAATGCCAACAGGTTCAGCGACTCCAGGAGCATCAGGCACAAAGCTCCTAGAGAGAGCATCGGCCTTCACATTCTTAGAACCTGGTAAATACGAGACCACAAAGTCAAAACGGGAGAAAAACAATGACCAGCGGGCCTGTCTAGGATTCAGGCGTTTAGCAGACTCGAGATACATCAGATTTTTGTGATCAGTCAAGACCACCACACGATGCTTAGCACCCTCGAGCCAATGACGCCACTCTTCAAATGCCCATTTCATGGCCAACAACTCCCGATTGCCCACATCATAATTTCGCTCAGCAGGCGAAAACTTCCTAGAGAAAAAGGCACAAGGTCTCATAACAGAGCAACCAGGGCCTCTCTGCGACAAAACGGCCCCTGCTCCAATCTCTGAAGCATCCACCTCAACCTGAAAGGGAAGTGAGACATCAGGCTGGCACAAAACAGGCGCCGAAGTAAACCGGCGTTTCAACTCCTGGAAAGCCTCCACGGCAGCAGGAGCCCAGTTAGCTACATCGGAGCCCTTCTTGGTCATATCCGTCAAAGGTTTCACAATGCTAGAAAAATTAGCGATAAAACGACGGTAGAAGTTAGCGAAACCCAAGAACTTCTGAAGACTCTTAACTGACGAGGGCTGAGTCCAATCAAGAATAGCTCGGACCTTGACTGGGTCCATCTCCACAGCAGAAGGGGAAAAAATGAACCCCAAGAAGGGAACCTTCTGTACACCAAAGAGACACTTTGAGCCCTTGACAAACAAAGAATTTTCACGCAAAATCTTAAAGACCATCCTGACCTGCTCCACATGCGAGTCCCAATTATCAGAAAAAACCAGAATATCATCCAGATAAACGATCAAAAATCTATCCAGATACTTCCGGAAAATGTCATGCATAAAGGACTGAAAAACTGAAGGCGCATTAGAGAGCCCAAAAGGCATCACCAAGTACTCAAAATGACCTTCGGGCGTATTGAATGCGGTTTTCCATTCATCTCCTTGCTTAATGCGCACAAGGTTATACGCACCACGAAGGTCTATCTTGGTGAACCACTTGGCACCTTTAATCCGGGCAAACAAATCTGACAACAGCGGCAAAGGATACTGAAATTTGACAGTGATCTTATTCAAAAGCCGGTAGTCAATACAAGGCCTCAAAGATCCGTCCTTTTTTGCCACAAAAAAGAATCCCGCACCAAGAGGGGAAGAAGACGGACGGATATGTCCTTTCTCCAGAGACTCCTTGATATATGAACGCATAGCGGTATGTTCAGGTACCGACAGATTAAACAGTCTTCCCTTAGGAAACTTACTGCCTGGAATCAAATCTATTGCACAGTCACATTCCCTATGGGGAGGCAATGCACTGGACCTGGACTCGCTAAAGACATCCTGATAATCAGACAAATACTCCGGAACTTCCGAAGGCGTAGAAGAAGCAATAGACACGGGCAGGGAATCCTCATGAATACCACGACAGCCCCAACTTGACACTGACATAGCCTTCCAGTCCAAGACCGGATTATGGGTCTGCAACCATGGCAGACCCAAAACAACCAAATCATGCATTTTATGTAGAACAAGAAAACGTATCTCCTCGCGGTGTTCAGGAGTCATGCACATGGTAACCTGTGTCCAATACTGCGGTTTATTTTCTGCCAATGGCGTAGCATCAATACCCCTAAGAGGGATAGGATTTTCTAATGGTTCAAGAATAAAACCACAGCGCTTAGCAAATGACAGATCCATAAGACTCAGGGCAGCACCTGAATCTACAAACGCCATAACAGGATAAGACGACAGTGAGCAAATCAAAGTTACAGACAGAATAAATTTAGGTTGCAAATTACCGACGGTGACAGGACTAACAACCTTAGTTATACGTTTAGAGCATGCTGAGATAACATGTGCAGAATCACCACAGTAATAGCATAAGCCATTCCGGCGTCTATGAATTTTCCGCTCATTTCTAGTCAGGATTCTATCACATTGCATTAAATCAGGTGTCTGTTCAGACAACACCATGAGGGAATTTGCGGTTTTGCGCTCCCGCAACCGCCGGTCAATTTGAATAGCCAGGGCCATGGTATCATTCAGACCTGTGGGAATGGGAAAACCCACCATAACATTCTTAATGGCTTCAGATAGGCCATTTCTAAAATTAGCGGCCAGTGCACACTCGTTCCAATGTGTCAGCACGGACCATTTCCGAAATTTTTGGCAATACACTTCAGCCTCGTCCTGGCCCTGAGACATAGCCAGCAAGGCTTTTTCTGCCTGAATCTCAAGATTGGGTTCCGCATAAAGTAAACCGAGCGCCAGAAAAAACGCATCAATATCAGCCAATGCCGGATCTCCTGGCGCCAACGAAAAAGCCCAATCTTGAGGGTCACCCCGTAAGAACGAAATAACAATTTTTACTTGCTGAGCGGAGTCTCCAGATGAACAGGGTCTCAGGGACAAAAACAATTTACAATTATTCCTGAAATTCCTAAACTTAAATCGGTCTCCGGAAAACAGTTCAGGAATCGGTATCTTAGGTTCTGACCTAGGATTTCTGATAACATAGTCTTGTATGCCCTGCACACGAGCAGCAAGCTGGTCCACACTTGTAATCAGGGTCTGGACATTCATGTCTGCAGCAAGCTTAAGCCACTCAAAGGTAAAGGGGAAAAGAAAAAAAAAAAAAAATGAGAGAGGAAAAAAAAAAACTCAGAACTTTCTTTCTTATAATCCCACTTCTGCAATGCATTAAACATTTAATACTGGCCTGGCAAACTGTTATGACCCCAATGGCGAGGGTCTCAGAGGCACTAGTAAGACTGCAAAATACAAAAATCCAGCTCATAGGGCAGTGGTAACTGGATTGACCATATATCTAATCCTAACGCCAACACTAGAAGTAGCCGGGGATCATGCCTACGTTGATCGCTAGATGACTCGCGCCAGCCGGAGAATCTAACTACCCCTAGAAGAGGAAAACAAAGACCTCTCTTGCCTCCAGAGAAAGGGACCCCAAAGTTGGATACAAGCCCCCCACAAATAATAACGGTGAGGTAAGAGGAAATGACAAACACAGAAATGAACTAGGATTAGCAAAGAGAGGCCCGCTTCACTAATAGCAGAATATAGAAAGATAACTTATATGGTCAACAAAAACCCTAACAAAATCCACGCTGGAAATTCAAGAACCCCCGAACCGACTAACGGTCCGGGGGGAGAACGCCAGCCCCCTAGAGCTTCCAGCAAAGTCAGGAACAGTTTAGGACAAGCTGGACAAAAATGCAATCAAAACAAATAGCAAAACAGCAAAGAAGCAGACTTAGCTTGAACTAGCAGGAACCAGGATCAGTAGACAAGAGCACAGCAGATTAGCTCTGATTACTACGTTGCCAGGCATTGAACTGAAGGTCCAGGGAGCTTATATAGCAACACCCCTGAACTAACGACCCAGGTGAGAATACAAGGGATGACAGAAAAACCCAGAGTCAAATAACTAGTAACCACCAGAGGGAGCCAAAAAGCAAATTCACAACAGAAGACATTATGGATAGCAAAAGAGGCCGGAAGCGCCAATCGAAAAGACACCGGATTAATAATCTCCGAAATCCTATAAGGACCAATAAACCGAGGCTTAAACTTAGGGGAAGAAACCTTCATAGGAACATGACGGGAAGACAACCAAACCAGATCCCCAACCCGAAGCCGGGAACCAACACACCGACGACGGTTACCAAAACGTTGAGCCTCCTCCTGAGACAACACCAAATTGTCCACCACATGAGCCCAAATCTGCTGCAACATGTCAACCACAGAATCCACACCGGGACAGTCAGAAGGCTCAACCTGCCCTGAAGAAAAACGAGGATGAAAACCAAAATTACAAAAGAAGGGCGAAACCAAAGTAGCCGAACTAGCCCGATTATTAAGGGCAAACTCGGCCAATGGCAAGAAAGCCACCCAATCATTCTGATCAGCAGACACAAAGCATCTCAAATAAGTCTCCAGGGTCTGATTAGTTCGCTCGGTTTGGCCATTTGTCTGAGGATGAAATGCGGAAGAAAAAGACAAATCAATGCCCAGCCTAGCACAAAAGGCCCGCCAAAACCTAGAAACAAACTGGGAACCTCTGTCGGATACAATATTCTCCGGAATACCATGCAAACGAACTACATGCTGAAAAAACAACGGAACCAAATCTGAAGAGGAAAGCAATTTAGGCAAAGGCACCAAATGAACCATCTTAGAGAACCGGTCACAAACCACCCAAATAACCGACATCCTCTGGGAAACCGGAAGATCAGAAATAAAATCCATAGAAATATGCGTCCACGGCCTCTCAGGAACTGGCAATGGCAAAAGCAACCCACTAGCACGGGAACAACAAGGCTTGGCCTGCGCACACGTCCCACAGGACTGCACAAAAGAACGCACATCACGTGACAAAGAAGGCCACCAAAATGACCTACTAACCAAATCTCTGGTACCAAAAATACCAGGATGGCCTGCCAACACAGAACAATGAACCTCAGAAATCACTCTACTAGTCCATCTGTCAGGAACAAACAGTTTCCCCATCGGACAGCGGTCAGGTTTGTCAGCCTGAAATTCCTGAAGAACCCGTCGTAAATCAGGGGAAATGGCAGAGAGGACCACCCCTTCTTTCAGAATGCCGACCGGTTCAAGGACCTCAGGAGAATCAGGCAAAAAACTCCTAGAGAGGGCATCAGCCTTAATATTCTTAGAACCCGGAAGATACGAGACCACGAAATCAAAACGGGAAAAAACAAGGACCATCGAGCCTGTCTAGGATTCAGCCGTCTGGCAGACTCGAGGTAAATCAGATTCTTATGATCGGTCAAGACCACAATATGGTGCTTAGCTCCCTCAAGCCAATGTCACCATTCCTCAAACGCCCACTTCATAGCCAACAATTCCCGATTGCCGACATCATAATTGCGTTCGGCAGGCGAAAACTTACGGGAAAAGAAGGCACATGGTTTCATCAAGGAACCAACAGGATCCCTCTGGGACAAAACGGCCCCTGCGCCAATCTCAGAAGCGTCAACCTCAACCTGAAACGAAAGAGAAACATCCAGTTGACGTAACACCGGGGCAGAAGTAAATCGGCGTTTAAGCTCCTGAAAGACAGAAACAGCTGCAGAGGACCAATTCGCCACATCAGCGCCTTTCTTCGTCAAATCGGTCAAGGGTTTAACCACGCTGGAGAAGTTAGCAATGAACCGGCGATAAAAATTAGCAAAGCCCAAAAATTTCTGAAGGCTCTTCATGGATGTGGGTTGAATCCAATCATGAATGGCCTGAACCTTAACCGGATCCATCTCGATAGATGAGGGAGAAAAAATGAAGCCCAAAAAAGAAACCTTCTGCACTCCAAAGAGACACTTAGACCCCTTCACAAACAAAGCATTATCACGAAGGATCTGAAATACCATCCTGACCTGCTTCACATGAGACTCCCAATCATCGGAAAAGATCAAAATGTCATCCAAATATATAATCAGGAATTTATCAAGAGAAGTCCGCAAGATATCATGCATGAAGGACTGAAAAACAGATGGAGCATTAGAAAGCCCGAATGGCATCACAAGGTATTCAAAATGGCCTTCGGGCGTATTAAACGTAGTTTTCCATTCATCACCCTGCTTAATACGAACAAGATTATATGCCAATGTCAATTTTAGTAAACCAACTAGCCCCCCTAATCCTAGCAAACAAATCGGAAAGCAGAGGTAAAGGGTATTGAAACTTGACCGTGATCTTATTCAAGAGGCGATAATCAATACAGGGTCTCAAGGAGCCATCCTTCTTAGCAACAAAAAAAAATCCCGCTCCCAACGGTGAAGAAGATGGCCGAATATGCCCTTTCTCCAAAGACTCCTTAACATAACTCCGCATAGCGGTATGTTCAGGCACAGACAGGTTGAAAAGTCGGCCCTTAGCAAACTTACAGCCTGGAATCAAGTCAATAGCACAATCACAGTCCCTATGCGGTGGAAGGGAACTGGACTTGGGCTCATCGAATACATCCTGAAAATCAGACAAAAACTCTGGAATTTCAGAAGAGGAGATTGACATCAAAGGAACGTCATTGTGAACCCCCTGACAACCCCAACTAGTCACAGACATAGACTTCCAATCCAACACAGGATTATGTACCTGCAACCACGGAAAACCCAGCACGATAACATCATGCAAATTATGCAACACCAGAAATCGACAATCTTCCTGATGGGCTGGCGCCATGTGCATGGTCACCTGTGTCCAAAACTGAGGCTTATTTTTAGCCAAAGGTGTAGCATCAATCCCCCTTAAAGGAATAGGATTCTGCAAAGGCTGCAAGGGAAAACCACAACGCCTGGCAAACTCAAAGTCCATTAAGTTCAAGGCGGCGCCTGAATTCACAAATGCCATGACAGAAAATGAAGACAATGAGCAGATCAAGGACACCGATAACAGAAATTTAGGTTGTGCAGTACTGATGGTAAATGAACTAGCGATCCTCTTTGTACGCTTAGGGCAGACTGAAATGACATGAGAAGCATCGCCACAATAAAAACACAACCTATTCTGACGTCTGAATCCCCGTTGTTCCATTCTAGACAGAATCCTATCACATTGCATTGGCTCAGGCATCTGCTCTGAGGACAACGCCACAGAGCGCACAGTTCTGCGCTCTCGCAAACGCCGATCAATCTGAATGACCAGAGACATAGAATCACTCAGGCCGGAAGGCGTGGGAAACCCCACCATAACATCCTTAACGGATTCAGAAAGACCCTTTCTGAAAATTGCCGCCAAAGCATCATCATTCCATTTAGTCAACACAGACCATTTTCTAAATTTCTGACAATACAATTCTGCCGCTTCTTGACCCTGAGACAGGGCCAACAAGGTCTTCTCTGCTTGATCCACAGAGTTTGGTTCATCATATAATAATCCTAAAGCCTGAAAGAAGGCGTCTACATTAAGCAAGGCCAGATTCCCAGATTCCAGGGAAAATTCCCAATCCTGAGGATCGCCACGCAGCAGGGAGATGACAATTTTAACCTGCTGAATGGAATCACCAGAGGATCGAGGTCTCAGAGCAAAAAACAGTTTACAGTTATTTTTAAAACTCAGAAATTTGGACCTGTCACCAAAAAACAAATCAGGAATAGGAATCTTAGTCTCTAAAACAGGAGTCTGAACAATATAATCAGAAATACCCTGTACCCTAGCAGCAAGCTGGTCTACACGAGAAGCTAATCCCTGAATATCCATGCTAGCACCAGACTCCTCAGCCACCCAGAGAAAAAGAGGGAAGAAAAGTCAAAGCAGGCTACAGAAAAAAAAATGGCTCAACACCTTTCTTCCCTTCTTCTGAGATGCATTTAACTCATTGTTGGCCAGTTGTACTTTTATGATCCGGTGACCTTGGAGCCGCATGAGACTTTCTCAGGAGTAGGTGGAACCTATACTGACCGCAATCCCTAAACTGACACCGCAACTAGAAGTAGCCGTGGGATGTACCTAACAATCCTAGACACCTCGACACAGCCGGAGGACTAAATACTCCTATAGATGGAAATGGGAATTCTATCTTGCCTCAGAGCAGAACCCCAAAGGATAGACAGCCCCCCACAAATATTGACTGTGAATATTAGAGGAAAGACACACGCAGGCAGAAAACAGGGTTTAGCAAAAGAGGCCACTCTAGCTAAACAAGAAAGGATAGAACAGAATGCCAAGCGGTCAGTAATAAAACCCTGAAAATATCCACAGCAGATAATACAAAAATTCCACCATCTAACTAAAGACATGGAACGTATATCTGCATCTCCTGAGAATCCAAGTTGACTGGAAAAATCCTGGCACAGTCTAAGCTGGACAAGAAAAAACAATGAATAGCACTGATCTGATAAGCACACAGCATGCCCATGTGTGTTGCAGAAACAAAGACCAGACACTTATCTTTGCTGAATTGGCAGCAGGGCAGGAGGAACCAGACTGAGATCCAAACCTTCCAAGAACAATGGACAACTGGCAAGGACTAATGAATTCTGCAACCTTAAATACCCCAGTCAGCACTGCAATCAGCAGGGACACTGTTGTGAATTCTGTTCTTGGGTTCCCTCCGGTGGTTGTTGGTGGTAATACAGTTGTCCCTGGGTTGCAATCTTGGGCAGGTGTCCCTGCTGATTGCAGTGCTGACTGGGGTATTTAAGGTTGCAGGATTCATTAGTCCTTGCCAGTTGTCCATTGTTTTTGGAAGGTTTGGATCTCAGTCTGGTTCCTCCTGCCCTGCTGCCAATTCAGCAAAGATAAGTGTCTGGTCTTTGTTTCTGCAACACACATGGGCATGCTGTGTGCTTATCAGATCAGTGCTATTCATTGTTTTTTCTTGTCCAGCTTAGACTGTGCCAGGATTTTTCCAGTCAACTTGGATTCTCAGGAGATGCAGATATACGTTCCATGTCTTTAGTTAGATGGTGGAATTTTTGTATTATCTGCTGTGGATATTTTCAGGGTTTTATTACTGACCGCTTAGCATTCTGTTCTACCCTTTCCTGTTTAGCTAGAGTGGCCTCTTTTGCTAAACCCTGTTTTCTGCCTGTGTGTGTCTTTCCTCTAATACTCACAGTCAATATTTGTGGGGGGCTGTCTATCCTTTGGGGTTCTGCTCTGAGGCAAGATAGAATTCCCATTTCCATCTATAGGGGTATTTAGTCCTCTGGCTGTGTCGAGGTGTCTAGGATTGTTAGGTACATCCCACGGCTACTTCTAGTTGCGGTGTCAGTTTAGGGATTGCGGTCAGTATAGGTTCCACCTACTCCTGAGAAAGTCTCATGCGGCTCCAAGGTCACCGGATCATAAAAGTACAACTGGCCAACAATGAGTTAAATGCATCTCAGAAGAAGGGAAGAAAGGTGTTGAGCCATTTTTTTTTCTGTAGCCTGCTTTGTCTTTTCTTCCCTCTTTTTCTCTGGGTGGCTGAGGAGTCTGGTGCTAGCATGGATATTCAGGGATTAGCTTCTCGTGTAGACCAGCTTGCTGCTAGGGTACAGGGTATTTCTGATTATATTGTTCAGACTCCTGTTTTAGAGACTAAGATTCCTATTCCTGATTTGTTTTTTGGTGACAGGTCCAAATTTCTGAGTTTTAAAAATAACTGTAAACTGTTTTTTGCTCTGAGACCTCGATCCTCTGGTGATTCCATTCAGCAGGTTAAAATTGTCATCTCCCTGCTGCGTGGCGATCCTCAGGATTGGGCATTTTCCCTGGAATCTGGGAATCTGGCCTTGCTTAATGTAGACGCCTTCTTTCAGGCTTTAGGATTATTATATGATGAACCAAACTCTGTGGATCAAGCAGAGAAGACCTTGTTGGCCCTGTCTCAGGGTCAAGAAGCGGCAGAATTGTATTGTCAGAAATTTAGAAAATGGTCTGTGTTGACTAAATGGAATGATGATGCTTTGGCGGCAATTTTCAGAAAGGGTCTTTCTGAATCCGTTAAGGATGTTATGGTGGGGTTTCCCACGCCTTCCGGCCTGAGTGATTCTATGTCTCTGGCCATTCAGATTGATCGGCGTTTGCGAGAGCGCAGAACTGTGCGCGCTGTGGCGTTGTCCTCAGAGCAGATGCCTGAGCCAATGCAATGTGATAGGATTCTGTCTAGAACGGAACAACGGGGATTCAGACGTCAGAATAGGTTGTGTTTTTATTGTGGCGATGCTTCTCATGTCATTTCAGTCTGCCCTAAGCGGACAAAAAGGATCGCTAGTTCATTTACCATCAGTACTGTACAACCTAAATTTCTGTTATCTGTGTCCTTGATTTGCTCATTGTCTTCATTTTCTGTCATGGCGTTTGTGGATTCAGGCGCCGCCTTGAACTTAATGGACTTTGAGTTTGCCAGGCGTTGTGGTTTTCCCTTGCAGCCTTTGCAGAATCCTATTCCTTTAAGGGGGATTGATGCTACACCTTTGGCTAAAAATAAGCCTCAGTTTTGGTCACAGGTGACCATGCACATGGCACCAGCCCATCAGGAAGATTGTCGATTCCTGGTGTTGCATAATTTGCATGATGTTATCGTGCTGGGTTTTCCGTGGTTGCAGGTACATAATCCTGTGTTGGATTGGAAGTCTATGTCTGTGACTAGTTGGGGTTGTCAGGGGGTTCACAATAACGTTCCTTTGATGTAAATCTCCTCTTCTTCCTCTTCTGAAATTCCAGAGTTTTTGTCTGATTTTCAGGATGTATTCGATGAGCCCAAGTCCAGTTCCCTTCCACTGCATAGGGACTGTGATTGTGCTATTGACTTGATTCCAGGCTGTAAGTTTCCTAAGGGCCGACTTTTCAACCTGTCTGTGCCTGAACATACCGCTATGCGGAGTTATGTTAAGGAGTCTTTGGAGAAAGGGCATATTCGGCCATCTTCTTCACCGTTGGGAGCGGGATTTTTTTTTGTTGCTAAGAAGGATGGCTCCTTGAGACCCTGTATTGATTATCGCCTCTTGAATAAGATCATGGTCAAGTTTCAATACCCTTTACCTCTGCTTTCCGATTTGTTTGCTAGGATTAGGGGGGCTAGTTGGTTTACTAAAATTGACCTTCGGGGGCATATAATCTTGTTCGTATTAAGCAGGGTGATGAATGGAAAACTGTGTTTAATACGCCCGAAGGCCATTTTGAATACCTTGTGATGCCATCCGGGCTTTCTAATGCTCCATCTGTTGTTTTTCAGTCCTTCATGCATGATATCTTCGGGACTTATCTTGATAAATTCTTGATTATATATTTGGATGATATTTTGATCTTTTCCGATGATTGGGAGTCTCATGTGAAGCAGGTCAGGATGGTATTTCAGATCCTTCGTGATAATACTTTGTTTGTGAAGGGGTCTAAGTGTCTCTTTGGAGTGCAGAAGGTTTCTTTTTTGGGCTTCATTTTTTCTCCCTCATCTATCGAGATGGATCCGGTTAAGGTTCAGGCCATTCATGATTGGATTCAACCCACATCCGTGAAGAGCCTTCAGAAATTTTTGGGCTTTGCTAATTTTTGTCGCCGGTTCATTGCTAACTTCTCCAGCGTGGTTAAACCCTTGACCGATTTGACGAAGAAAGGCGCTGATGTGGCGAATTGGTCCTCTGCAGCTGTCTCTGCCTTTCAGGAGCTTAAACGCCGAGTTACTTCTGCCCCGGTGTTGCATCAACCGGATGTTTCTCTTCCATTTCAGGTTGAGGTTGACGCTTCTGAGATTGGCGCAGGGGCCGTTTTGTCCCAGAGGGATCCTGTTGGTTCCTTGATGAAACCATGTGCCTTCTTTTCCCGTAAGTTTTCGCCTGCCGAACGCAATTATGATGTCGGCAATCGGGAATTGTTGGCTATGAAGTGGGCGTTTAAGGAGTGGCGACATTGGCTTGAGGGAGCTAAGCACCGCATTGTGGTCTTGACCGATCATAAGAATCTGATTTACCTCGAGTCTGCCAGACGGCTGAATCCTAGACAGGCTCGATGGTCCTTGTTTTTTCCCGTTTTGATTTCGTGGTCTCGTATCTTCCGGGTTCTAAGAATATTAAGGCTGATGCCCTCTCTAGGAGTTTTTTGCCTGATTCTCCTGAGGTCCTTGAACCGGTCGGCATTCTGAAAGAAGGGGTGGTCCTTTCTGCCCTTTCCCCTGATTTACGGTGGGTTCTTCAGGAATTTCAGGCTGATAGACCTGACCGCTGTCCTGTGGGGAAATTGTTTGTTCCTGACAGATGGACTAGTAGAGTGATTTCTGAGGTTCACTGTTCTGTGTTGGCTGGTCATCCTGGTATTTTTGGTACCAGAGATTTGGTTGGTAGGTCCTTTTGGTGGCCTTCTTTGTCACGTGATGTGCGTTCTTTTGTGCAGTCCTGTGGGACGAGTGCGCGGGCCAAGCCTTGTTGTTCCCGTGCTAGTGGGTTGCTTTTGCCATTGCCGGTCCCTGAGAGGCCCTGGACGCATATTTCTATGGATTTTATTTCTGATCTTCCGGTTTCCCAGAGGATGTCGGTTATTTGGGTGGTTTGTGACCGGTTCTCTAAGATGGTTCATTTGGTGCCTTTGCCTAAATTGCCTTCCTCTTCAGATTTGGTTCCGTTGTTTTTTCAGCATGTAGTTCGTTTGCATGGTATTCCGGAGAATATTGTGTCCGACAGAGGTTCCCAGTTTGTTTCTAGGTTTTGGCGGGCCTTTTGTGCTAGGCTGGGCATTGATTTGTCTTTTTCTTCCGCATTTCATCCTCAGACAAATGGCCAAACCGAGCGAACTAATCAGACCCTGGAGACTTATTTGAGATGCTTTGTGTCTGCTGATAAGGATGATTGGGTGGCTTTCTTGCCATTGGCCGAGTTTGCTCTTAATAATCGGGCTAGTTCGGCTACTTTGGTTTCGCCCTTCTTTTGTAATTTTGGTTTTCATCCTCGTTTTTCTTCGGGACAGGTTGAGCCTTCTGACTGTCCCGGTGTGGATTCTGTGGTTGACAGGTTGCAGCAGATTTGGGCTCATGTGGTGGACAATTTGGTGTTGTCTCAGGAGGAGGCTCAACGTTTTGGTAACCGTCGTCGGTGTGTTGGTTCCCGGCTTCGGGTTGGGGATCTGGTTTGGTTGTCTTCCCGTCATGTTCCTATGAAGGTTTCTTCCCCTAAGTTTAAGCCTCGGTTTATTGGTCCTTATAGGATTTCTGAGATTATTAATCCGGTGTCTTTCCAATTGGCGCTTCCGGCCTCTTTTGCTATCCATAATGTCTTCCATAGATCTTTATTGCGGAAATATGTGGTGCCCGTTGTTCCCTCTGTTGATCCTCCAGCCCCGGTGTTGGGTGATGGGGAGTTGGAGTATGTGGTTGAGAAGATTTTGGATTCTCGCTTTTCGAGGCGGAGGCTTCAGTACCTTGTCAAATGGAAGGGTTATGGCCAGGAGGATAATTCTTGGGTTTTTGCCTCTGATGTCCATGCTGCTGATTTGGTTCATGCCTTTCATCTGGCTCGTCCTGATCGGCCTGGGGGCTCTGGTGAGGGTTCGGTGACCCCTCCTCAAGGGGGGGGGGGGGGTACTGTTGTGAATTCTGCTCTTGGGTTCCCTCCGGTGGTTGTTGGTGGTAATACAGTTGTCCCGGGGTCGCAATCCTGGGCAGGTGTCCCTGCTGATTGCAGTGCTGACTGGGGTATTTAAGGTTGCAGGATTCATTAGTCCTTGCCAGTTGTCCATTGTTCTTGGAAGGTTTGGATCTCAGTCTGATTCCTCCTGCCCTGCTGCCAATTCAGCAAAGATAAGTGTCTGGTCTTTGTTTCTGCAACACACATGCTGTGTGCTTTACAGATCAGTGCTATTCATTGTTTTTTCTTGTCCAGCTAAAGGCCCCGTCTCACTTAGCGATTTACCAACGATCACGACCAGCGATACGACCTGGCCGTGATCGTTGGTAAGTCGCTGTGTGGTCGCTGCGGAGCTGTCACACAGACCGCTCTCCCCAGCGACCAACGATCAGGGGAACGACTTCGGCATCGTTGAAACTGTCTTCAACGATGCCGAAGTCCCCCTGCAGCACCCGGGTAACCAGGGTAAACATCGGGTTACTAAGCGCAGGGCCGCGCTTAGTAACCCGATGTTTACCCTGGTTACCAAAAAAAACAAACAGTACATACTCGCCTTTCGGTGTCCAGGTCCCTTGCCGTCTGCTTCCTGCTCTCTGACTGAGCCGCCGTACACTGAGAGCAGAGCGCAGCGGTGACGTCACTGCTGTGCTCTCACTTCTCACTGTACGGCCGGCAGTCAGTGAGAGCAGGAAGCAGACGGCAAGGGACCTGACGGACATCAGAAGGCGAGTATGTATTGTTTGTTTTTTTTTACATTTACGCTGGTAACCAGGGTAAACATCGGGTTACTAAGCGCGGCCCTGCGCTTAGTAACCCGATGTTTACCCTGGTTACCAGTGAAGACATCGCTGGATCGGTGTCACACACACCGATTCAGCGATGTCAGCGGGGCCTCAACGACCAAAAAAAGGTCCAGGCCATTCCGACACGACCAGCGATCTCGCAGCAGGGGCCTGATCGCTGGTACGTGTCACACATAGCGAGATCGCTATGGAGGTCGCTGTTGCGTCACAAAACTAGTGACTCAGCAGCGATCTCGCTAGCGATCTCGCTATGTGAGACGGGGCCTTTAGACTGTGCCAGGATTTTTCCAGTCAAGTTGGATTCTCAGGCGATGCAGATATACGTTCAATGTCTTTAGTTAGATGGTGGAATTTTTGTATTATCTGCTGTGGATATTTTCATGGTTTTATTACTGACCGCTTAGTATTCTGTCCTATCCTTTCCTGTTTAGCTAGAGTGGCCTCTTTTGCTAAACCCTGTTTTCTGCCTGCGTGCGTCTTTCCTCTAATACTCACAGTCAATATTTGTGGGGGGCTGTCTATCCTTTGGGGTTATACTCTGAGGCAAGATAGGATTCCCATTTCCATCTATAGGGGTATTTAGTGCTCCGGCTGTGTCGAGGTGTCTAGGATTGTTAGGTACATCCCACGGCTACTTCTAGTTGCGGTGTCAGTTTAGGGATTGCGGTCAGTATAGGTTCCACCTACTCCTGAGAAATTCTCATGCGGCTCCAAGGTCACCGGATCATAACACACAGTATAATGTCCACCACATCCTCTCCACACAGTATAATGTACACCTCAACCTCCCCTCACAGTATGATGGCCCTTACATTACTTGATGGTCTCCACAACCCCCAACACAGTATGATGGTTCCCCCACACATTATAATGGTTAATGCAGAGCTCCCACACAGTTTAATTGTCATTACACACAGCATGATGGTTCCCCAAATGCCCCATATGGCATGAGGGTTCTCCACAGCCCCCCATATAATATGAGTGTCCCTCACAGGCCCGTAAATAGTATGATTGTCCCTCCACAATCCCATTACAATATAATGACCCCTTCACAACTCCAACACTGTATGATGGTACCCCATACAGTATGATATGCCCCCAAATCCTCCAATACAGTACGATGGTCCCCCTAAATCCATAGTATATTGGCACCCCACAGGCCCAATCCAGTATGATGGTCACCCATAGCCTTCAATATGGTATGATGGTTCTTTTAATGCCCCCCATATAGTATGATTGCCACCCACACAGAATAGTGGTCCCTCATTGCAAAACAAAACACAACAATATGATGATCACCACAGCCCTCCATATATTATTATGGTCCCCCTCAGGCCCCTATGTAGTATGATGGCCACTCATGGCCTCAATACAATATGATGGTCCCCCACAGACACATATATAGTATGATAGTCCCCCACAGACCCCCATATAGTTTGATAGTCCCCCATTGGCACTTACATGGTATGATGGTTCCCAACAGCTTTCCATATAGTATGATCTTCCCCACACAGGCCCCTTTATAGTATGATTATCCTCCATAGACCCCATATGGTATGATGGTACCCCCATAGGTCCCTATATAGCATTATGGTCACCCACAGCTTTTCATATAATATGATGGTCTACCCCACAGGCCCCTCTATAGTATGATGATGCACCACACAGTATTATAGGCACCACAGCCCACAAAAGCAAAACTAATATTCATCTACTCCAGCCTTTGCTTCCTCCGCAGCCGCTGTCTCCTCTTCAATATTGTTTTGCAGTGGATGTCAGTGGCGCGATGTTACATCATTTATGTCATCTCAATGAACGATAATATCTGCATCGGGCCGACCTCTAGCAGGTCAGCAGCAACCTGAGGCCTTCCAGAGTAAATTAAGGAGTATGCATGCTCTGCCACAGCTGCTAACAGTACATCCTGAGGATGACAATACTATTAACTGAATCGCAATTCAAGCTGCCGACGCCTGGACCAGCCCATCTGGCATTTTTCAGAATTGCCAGATGGCCAGTCCGGCACTGTGGAATGTACAGCTACAGTCTCCACTCTTCTGCTCTTGCTATTCCATGATACCAGTACTGCCTCATCAGTGTCCGCTGTTCCGTTCCTGCTATTCCATGATTCCAATACTGCTAAATCAGTCTCCGCTGATCCATTCCTGCTATTGCATGATTCCAGTAGTGTTACATCAGTCTCTGCTTTTCCACCTCGGCTATTCCATGATTTGAGAACTGCTACACAAGCGCTGTTCCGTTCCTGACATTCCATCATTCCAGTTTTGCTACATCCGTTTCTGCTGACATTAGTCTCCACTGTTCTACTCCTGCTATTCTATGATTCCAGCACTGTTACATCAGTCTCTGCTGTTCCGCTGCTGCTATTCTATGATTATGGTACTGTTACATCAGTCTCCACTGTTCTACTCCTTCTATTCTATGATTTTAGTACTGCTACATCAGTCTCCACTATTCTGCTATTGCTATTCCATGATTCCAGTACCGCTAAATCAGTCTCCGCTTTTCCATTCCTGCTATTCCATGATTCCAGTTCTGCTACATTAGTCTCTGCTGTTCTGCTCCTGCTATTTCATAATTTCAGTACTGCCACATCAGTCTCCACTGTTCTGCTCCTGCTATTCTATGATTCTAGTACTGCTACATCAGTCTCTGCTGTTCCGCTGCTGCTATTCTATGATTATGGTACTGTTACATCAGTCTTCACTGTTCTACTCCTTCTATTCTATGATTTTAGTACTGCTACATCAGTCTCCACTATTCTGCTATTGCTATTCCAAGATTCCAGTTCTGCTACATTACTCTCTGCTGTTCCGCTCCTGCTATTCCATAATTTCAGTACTGCCACATCATTCTCTCCACTGTTACATGATTCCCGTGCTGTTACATCAGTCTTCACCCTTCTCCTCTTGCCATTCTATCATTCCAGCACTGCTATATCAGTCTCCACTGTTCCACTCCTGCTATTCCATGATTCCAGCTCCTGCTATTCCATGATTCCAGTACTGCTACATCAGTCTCCACTCTTCTGCTCCTGCTATTCCATGATTCCCGTACTGTTACATCAGTCTCCACCCTTCTGCTTTGCCATTCTATGAT
This sequence comes from Ranitomeya variabilis, assembly GCF_051348905.1. Classification (NCBI taxonomy): domain Eukaryota; kingdom Metazoa; phylum Chordata; class Amphibia; order Anura; family Dendrobatidae; genus Ranitomeya; species Ranitomeya variabilis. Next base: position 30,401,115 of record NC_135237.1, read on the forward strand.
TCCAGCACTGCTATATCAGTCTTCACTGTTCCGCTCCAGTTATTCCATGATTTCAGTAATGCTGATCATCACACTATTTAAATTTGGGGTTGTGACATGACCGGTCAAATTCTCTGCATAGAGTTACTTTCCACTGCAAGAACCCTAGTTGTTTTTCCTCCTATCTACTTTACCCCTGCAGTACACATTCCCTGTTGTGAATTCTGCTTTTGGGCTCCCTCCGGTGGTAGTAGGTGGTAATGCAGTTGTCCCTGGGTTGCAGTCCTGGTCAGGTGTGTCTGCTGATTGCAGTTCTGACTGGGGTATTTAGGTGTGCAGGATTCATTAGTACTTGCCAGTGGTCAATTGTTGTTGGGAGGTGTTGGACCTCTGCCTGGTTCCTCCTGCCTTTCTGCCAAATCAGCAAAGATAAGTGTCTGGTCTGTTTTTTTTTTTCCTGTGGCACACATGCGGTGTGCTTCACAATTCAGTGCTATTCCTTGTGTATTCTTGTCCAGCTTAGATTGTGTCAGTATTTTCTCAGTCTTGTTGGATTCTCTGGAGTGGCAGATATACATTCCATGTCTTTAGTTAGATTGTGGAACTTTTTGTATTATCTGCTGTGGATATTTTTGAAAGGGTTTTATTACTGACCGCCTAGTAATCTGTCCTATCCTTTCCTATTTAGCTAGAGTGGCCTCTTTTGCTAAATCCTGTTTTCTACCTGCGTGTATCTATTCTTCTCCTACTCACAGTCAATATTCGTGGGGGGCTGCCTATCCTTTGGGGGTCTGCTCTGAGGCAAGGTAGCATTCCTATTTCCATCTATAGGGGTATTTAGTCCTCCGGCTGTGTCGAGGTGTCTAGGGTTTGTTAGGCACACCCCACGGCTACTTCTAGTTGCGGTGTTAGTTCAGGATTTGCGGTCAGTACAGGTTCCACCGACTCCAGAGAAAGTTTCATGTGGCTCCAAGGTCACCGGACCATAACAATTCCCCTGATGAATCCTCTGAATAAGGAAGGACACTGTTGGCGCTTACGATTCAGGTTCATCATACAATTCTGGTGAGACCTAGCCTTTTTTTCATGAGCACTGGTTGTTTTGAGCACTTGCACTTTATATGATTCTTCTGGTGGTCCATACGTATAGGTATTTTACCTAGACATTTTATACTTATGATTAAAAGTTATGTTTTATATATATTTTTCTCCCTGCTAGTTAAATGGACTAAATTTGGAGAATTTGTACACGTCTGCCCACATCAATAGACCGCTGCCCTTTTTTTCGAATGATACCTGGTAAATGTAGTCATCACTGACCCAGCTTTCTCCAAAGACTCAATGTGATAGCAATGAAAAAAAGTTGAAAAGGGATTTTACAGTGTCCGACTCCGCAGAAGTTCAGTAGGTCTTCGCTTTCTTTGGGAGCCCCCCGTATATCATGGAAATGGGAAATCTATCACTGCAATTTTTTTCATTCAGGGTTGTAGGAAAGCTGGGTGACCATCTATGAGATCTGCCATGATTTGTCCCCTGGCTTTCCTAGGAAGGTAAACCCAAAAGGCAAAACGTTGGAGTCAGAGCCGCGACGTCGGCGTGATTTACTTAAGCTTTTAAGCGGAGAGTGAAAGGATACTTTACAACTTTTCTTGGCTTGGAAGCAAATATGTGAAAAGCAGATTTTCGTATACTGTACCGAGCTGTGTTTATGTAGGTGACATGTTGGGGAGAAGTCACGAGGCGGAGGGGTGGCGGTGGGTGATGGCAGCCGTACAGCAGCGCCAATGTGTTACTTGCGCTTTTATGTCGGTGCTGTAAGACCGAGATCTGATTGCAATATCGTTTTTTACCAACTTGTTGTTTGTTTTGTGATGGGGAAATCCTGAGATCCAGGTACTTAGCCGTAATTACACGTTCAGTCCTGATCGGACAGGTTTAATAGAATCTATAATTATCGGGGGAGGGGCGGGGGTGTCGCGATGTGATTACATTGGCCGCAGTTCAGAACGCTTTTCAGTAAGTTTTTTATTGAAAGAATAATAATTATTACTTATGTTATTAAAGTGTAATTCCTCCTTTCAGCAACATTTCACAAGTTTCATCTACAGACCCAGTCGAGGAACTTTCAGATTAATTTACTTTTTTTTTTCTTTTACGTTTTTGAGAGGAATCGGAGTAATTTTACGTTATTTTCTACAATCTTATGCATGGCTCTTGTTTTTAAAGTCTTTTTCAGACATTTGACCAAATAACTGAGCGGAAAAACTGCCACATAGGTAAGATTGTAATTATCCAGGATTCAGCAGGTCAGTCACCCGTCAGATCGCTCACATGGCGCCACCATGACCGGTTACAACAGCTGCCAGTTACAAGAGGTGGTGCCATTGTCAGTGCCGGGAAACCCAGGACGAGCCTGATACAGATACGACAATTTTTAAAAACACAGAGTGCATACGCACAGCTCTGCTACATCAATGCACACACAGCTCTGCTACATCAATGCACACACAGCTCTGCTACATCAATGCACACACAGCTCTGCTACATCAATGCACACACAGCTCTGCTACATCAATGCACACACAGCTCTGCTACATCAATACACACACAGCTCTGCTACATTAATACACACACATCTCTGCTACATCAATACACACAGCTTTGCTACATCAATACACACACATCTCTGCTACATCAATACACACACAGCACTGCTACATCAATACACACACAGCTTTGCTACATCAATACACACACAGCTCTGCTACATCAATACACACACATCTCTGCTACATCAATAGGCAAAACTCTGTTACATTAATACACACCCCATGTACACAGAGAGCTCTGCTAGATCAGAGGGGCAGCAGTGTGAGGGCTCATTTTCCGCGGCACAAGACGTAGTTTCCAGCTGTTCCAGGTTTCGGTACATATCTAAGGCAAAATGAAGACCGCGCTCACGGGATATATTGTAGATAGTTTATTTGAGCCTACGCGTTTCAAGAGCGTTCTTGCTCTCTTCCTCAGGGCATGGACATGCCCTGAGGAAGAGAGCAAGAACGCTCTTGAAACGCGTAGGCTCAAATAAACTATCTACAATATATCCCGTGAGCGCGGTCTTCATTTTGCCTTAGATTACTACCCCCAACATCCTTTTGGATTTCTGTGGAGACCTGCTGCTACGGTTGCACCTGCATGGGAGTTGTGACCTATTTTCACAACGGCAATAGGTGAGCACATTCCCTACAAAGTCTGTATTTATTCATATACAGTGTGACACATTGGGGGCGCCTTGTGTTTTTTTCTTTTTTATTTCAGGTTTCGGTACATAACACTTATTGATCACTTTTTACACGTGGAATGTACAAAAGGAACAATTCTGACATTTTCTAACACTTCACCTTCAGTTTCTCTGACTATTAACTTTATTCTGATGCTCAATACGATGATCACAATAACCAGTTTATGGAGCTTTTTTAAAAAAAGTTTACTACTTTTCCACAAACCCACCCAATAAAAATCACTGGGGGGGGGGGGGGTATTCTTATTCCACGCCCCATAACTCTTCTCTTTCCCACAGTTGTGCCCGGGTTTATTCTTCTGATAAGTTGTACTTTTTTCTGCTGACATAGGTGTGTAATGATGCACAGTATATATAGTTGTATACTTTTATAATTGGGAGTCGAGGATTACAGCAAAACCCAAATGATAACCTTTTATTAACCTTTTGCTCTTTCACAGGAAAATCACTTTTTAATGATTTTTAATTATCACGTTTTTCACTTTTTACAGAGCTGTGTGATGGCTTGTTGTTTTTTGCTTACCAAGCTGCATTTTTTTTATTGGGGAACTACAAGTCCCAGCACACAACTGCGTGCGGTGCGTGGAGGTCTCATCACTGATAGGACACTGACACAAGCGCTGGTCACATTTATCTGCTGCAGGTACACGGGCGCCATCTGGTGCTCAATGTTGGTATTGCAGCCCAGCCTTGTACCCTCACTAAAGATGGCGCCTCTGTTACTTCCGGTGTGTGGCCGGCCTTTTTTTGTGGTCATGTGATTATCTACTACCGGAGGTACAGTGTCTGCAAAGGTCAAAAGTAAAGAGAGCAGAAAATCGCGTTTCTGGTAAGACTGTTATTTTGTATCATTGGCTTCTTCCTTCTGTGCGGCGACATCGTTATGTGACATTATTACACTGTCCTGCACCGTCCGGGGACTCACACAGTGCCAGATACAAGCCCCTCAGAATGTCACCTGCAGGTGCCCCAGTGACTGCCAGCCACAGGTCCCCCCACCCTGAAGACTGCCAGCCACAGGTCCCCCACCCTGAAGACTGCCAGCCACAGGTCCCCCACCCTGAAAAGTGCCAGCCACAGGTCCCCCCCACCCTGAAAAGTGCCAGCCACAGGTCCCCCCCACCCTGAAAAGTGCCAGCCACAGGTCCCCCACCCTGAAAAGTGCCAGCCACAGGTCCCCCCCACCCTGAAAAGTGCCAGCCACAGGTCCCCCCCACCCTGAAGACTGCCAGCCACAGGTGCCCCCACCCTGAAAAGTGCCAGCCACAGGTCCCCCCACCCTGAAAAGTGCCAGCCACAGGTCCCCCCCACCCTGAAAAGTGCCAGCCACAGGTCCCCCCCACCCTGAAAAGTGCCAGCCACAGGTCCCCCCCACCCTGAAGACTGCCAGCCACAGGTCCCCCCACCCTGAAGACTGCCAGCCACAGGTCCCCCCACCCTGAAGACTGCCAGCCACAGGTCCCCCCCACCCTGAAGACTGCCAGCCACAGGTCCCCCCACCCTGAAGACTGCCAGCCACAGGTGCCCCCACCCTGAAGACTGCCAGCCACAGGTCCCCCCACCCTGAAGACTGCCAGCCACAGGTGCCCCCACCCTGAAGACTGCCAGCCACAGGTCCCCCCACCCTGAAGACTGCCAGCCACAGGTGCCCCCACCCTGAAGACTGCCAGCCACAGGTCCCCCCCCACCCTGAAGACTGCCAGCCACAGGTCCCCCCCACCCTGAAGACTGCCAGCCACAGGTCCCCCCACCCTGAAGACTGCCAGCCACAGGTCCCCCCACCCTGAAAAGTGCCAGCCACAGGTCCCCCCCACCCTGAAAAGTGCCAGCCACAGGTCCCCCCACCCTAAAGACTGCCAGCCACAGATCCCCCCACCCTGAAGACTGCCAGCCACAGGTCCCCCCCACCCTGAAGACTGCCAGCCAGAGGTCCCCCCCACCCTGAAGACTGCCAGCCACAGGTTCCCCCCACCCTGAAAAGTGCCAGCCACAGGTCCCCCACCCTGAAGACTGCCAGCCACAGGTCCCCCCCACCCTGAAGACTGCCAGCCACAGGTCCCCCCCACCCTGAAGACTGCCAGCCACAGGTCTCCCCACCCTGAAAAGTGCCAGCCACAGGTCCCCCCACCCTGAAAAGTGCCAGCCACAGGTCCCCCACCCTGAAGACTGCCAGCTACAGGTGCCCCCACCCCGAAGACTGCCAGCCACAGGTCCCACCACCCTGAAAAGTGCCAGCCACAGGTCCCACCCTGAAGACTGGCAGCCACAGGTCCCCCCCACCCTGGACTGGCAGCCACAGGTCCCCCCCACCCTGAAGAATGCCAGCCACAGGTCCCCCCCACCCTGAAGAATGCTAGGCATAGATTTGCTGACCTCCCTGAAGTGTGCCAGCCACAGTTTTGTCCACCCCAAAGAGGTATCTTGCCCCCCCGAATAGATAAAGCCACAGGTGTCCCCCACCCTGAAGAGTGCCAGCCACAGGCTACCCCCGTTCCTATAACAGTACCACTGATCCAGCACCCCCGCACTGTGCCGCCAGTTCTCAGCCATGTGTCCACTATCGCTGTCCCCCTGGTCACCAGGGCAGGGAGCACTTGTCCTGGGGGCCGAGAAGAGTTCCTATTAGTGGTCACCTGACCAGTGCTGGGGCCAGTGGACTGCGCCTCCCATCATGCACTGCTCTACCTTCTGTCTCTTGTGCTTCCTGCAGGTCTGCGATGGCGTCTCACGGGTCGCAGGTCCGAGCTCTGTACAAGAAGATCCTCCTGCTGCACCGCACGTTACCGCTGCACCTGAAGGCTCTGGGAGACCAGTATGTGAAAGACGAGTTCAGGAGACACAAGAGCGCGGGGCAATCCGAAGCCACACTGTTCATGAAGGAATGGGAGGTACTGACCGCTTCTGATCAGGGTAGTCCCTAGGATAATCCCCACCTGCAGACCTCGGGCTCTCTCTTTCCTCCCACTGGTCCCCGTAACTTAGTATTTTCCCTTTACATCCTTGCTGGGTGGGTGGGATGTTCATGAAGTGATGTCAGAGCTGAGCGTTGGTCGTCCATCTTCCTTTCATTTTTACTGATTTATTGCAATACTGAGAAGCTGCAGCTGCATCCCCCTCCTCTCCCCTCTCTGTCGTCTTAACTACTTTCGAACCCCCAATAGACTTTAAATGTCTGGGTGGGCCTCATATAGCTGTAACGTGACATTCTAGGAGCGGGGAGCAGCTGTCAGACACAGCCAGACTCTCCATAGAGAAGGCAGAGAGGGTTTACTACCGACTCTGCCTTCCTGATAACTGTATACACAGCACTGAACGAGCGCAGAATACACAGTATGGTTGTAGCAAATCCTCAGCTGTGCTCAAAATATTCAGGCCCTAAATGTAAAGCAAGCTGTTCCTGTACAGTGAGGGCAAGCAAAGATGTCGAAAGCGAAGAAAATTTTTAATACAAGGTTCTATACACCGATTTTGATGGAAATGTAAAATCCACCAAATTCAATAATTCTGCATCAAGACTGGTGTGCAATATTGAGTTTTACCACTAGGTGGCAGTAGATACATGCGATATAATAGAACGTGCATGTAAAAGCTTCTTGCGATGTCCTGCACTGGAGGAGTTAATGCTGCATTATATGTTTTCCCTTTGAATAACACTAATCACTTTAGCATGTTATGTACTGGAAAAACAGATAAACAATTCCCAGTGGGGTAAATTTATTACATAAAATGTAATTTCAACATTAATTTTTTATTTTAGATTTTTTTTTTTTTTTTAAATGAAGTTTATTGTGCAGTAAAAATGACGTGGCGGCACAATTCTCCAGGTCAGTACGCTTACAAGGATACCACACTTGTTCACTTTTTTTTTTATTTGTGGTGAAAATACAATTTTGAAATTTGTAAAACAAAAAAATACCGTATGTATATTTGGTTTGTGCCGCCATTTACTGAGATTTGTAACTTTTTTTAGTATTTTCTTGACAATGGAGCTGTGTGATGGTTCATTTGTGTGGCGAGCCGATGTGTTTATTATCAGTATGACTTTGGGAAACATATGATTTTTCTTTTTTATCGCTTTTTCCTTCCACTTTTTGGGAGATGAGCAGTGAACAATAAATGTCACTTCTGGAGTTTCTATTTTCTTCTTCTGTTACGGACTGAATATAATTTCATAATGTCTTTAATTTTCAAGCTGGTAAAGGTGGTGATTGCAATTTTATTTATTTTTACGATTTACTTTTTTTTTTTTTTTTTACTTTTTTTTTTTAAGTTCCCTTAGGGGACTTGAGTTAATTACCACAATATGTAACAAGTCCCTGGCTACAATGGCAGCCGCCATCCCTCTCCGTAAACCACAGTTGCCATATTTCAAGGGTTTGATCACGTTTATCCCAAAAAAAGGGCCAGAAAGTTTTTCATGGGGAATGCTCCATATGTTCCTTGAATGGGCGACTGATTACTTGGCCGCTGGCCGGAGACTTGTTAGAACATCTATTTGTGCTCTTGTAATTTCTGGTGTCATTAATACAAAAGGACAGCTAAAGGGTAACGTCAGGTACTAGTGTCAATGTCACTTAGACAGCGCTGCAGTCAATCGGTGAGCTCAGCGGCAACTTAGGTGGAGATGATTGGCTGCAGCATTGTCAACCAGATGTCAGCACTGCAGACAATCACAGAATCTGAGAGCAGCAGTGGGGACTCAGTACTGGACTTGGGGAGGGTAAGGAGGGCAACTGCAGCCGGGGAAGGTTGTTTTTTTTTTAATGGAAGACCACTTTAAAGTGGGTGTATCAGTTATCTCCTTTTGATAGGAAAGGGGGATATTGATGGCTGGTGCTCTTACTGTTGAAAACCCCACCCACTGAATGGAGCAGGGGTTAAGCCAGGCTCTGCATTAGAGAATGAATGGAGCGCAGGTGCGTAGAGACCCCATTCTTGGGATTGGAGGGGATTCCAGTAGTCGGACCCCAGAAATCAATACATATAATATACTCCAGTGATACTGAATCCCATCAGCTTTGCACCTTCTCACTGCACCGGGTGTGTGAACTTCTTCCTCCTTTCCTTTACTACGTATTTTTACCGCTGGGGTCTATACATAGAGAAGAATATTTGGAATTATATATTTTATACATTGTTCCTACCACAAGGTGGCACCAACGCTCTATTTTTCAGATTGGGTTACATCTGATCATCTGCCACTTCCTAAGAAAACTCACCCTGTCTTATGCCTTCTTACAGCTGACACTTTGCTACAATGGCGAACAGTCTAGGCAAAATTCTGTCAGATAGACCACCAGGACTTCTGGTTGAACAAGACCTTGAAAGTGGTGAGGATAGGACACTTGATATATTCAGGCTCAATACAGACTGATACATGGAGCAAACGATCAGGACCGACTGATACATGTAGCAAACGATCAGGACCGGAGGGAAATTTATGCCATCAATGTGTCAGGCTTACACGACATGAATACAATTTTAGAAAATGAAAACAATTCAATCTTTTTCTATCCACATATATAATTTTCATATTCACTGGCAGCAGAAGTCTTGAAAATTGTATGAAATTCATGCATAAATTATATTAAAAAGTTGCAGAATATTATATTACACAATGATTTATTCATCTGTCTATGATTTATTGGAGGACCTGGCTCAAACATCGGAGCAGAATTTTTATTAAATGGTCGCTGTCATTTAAACAGACTTTCCATAAATCCATAATGCAGAAGAATGTAAGAAACTTTGTAACATACCTTATTAGAGAAATAAGTTGCTTTCTCCACTTTTGAGCCACTTCTTCGCCCCACCCTCCCCCTTTCTACCTCCTGCATTCATGACTTAAAAATTCAGATCTAGTCAGTCTCTGTCAAAACAAGAAGATTGTCAGATCACTGGGGGATCAGATTACAGCTGCTTTATTAAGTCTATGAGGAATGGAAGGAGGGGAGGACAGTGAGAGTACAGGCAGAGTCGTCACAGTTCATGCTGCTGCTTTTTCTAGTATTTTTTTCTCATCCCTGTGGTAGATTCCCAGCTACACTGCTCAGTACTGCAGTATAGTGTTCTCCATGTTGCTGCTGCTTCTGAACATGTACTACAATGAGACAGGAGAGCAGGAATCCCTCTTGTCAGTGTGCACTTTGTTTGGGAGACCTCATGACAGCTAGTCTCACCCCAGAGCTGGATTCACAGCTACACAGCATGATACTGCTATATATTGTCCTCATGCTGCTGCTACTTCTGAGAATGAGCTGCTTAGAGACAGGAGACAGCATAGGAAAAGGGGAGAGGATTTAATCAGTGCTCACCAGAGTATCACAGGACCTCGGGTGCCAGGTTCAATGTGGCTGGAGTCCACATCATAGCAGCTAGTCTCACCCCAAAGCTGTTTTCACAGCTACACAGGTCAATACTGATGTATAATGTGCTGTGATGCTGCTTCAGAACATAAGCTACTTCAAGACAAGATAGCAAGAAACCCTCATGTCTGTGTGTGCTGTGTATGGGACACATCATGGCACCCACTAGCTCAGAGGCAACTGAAAATTAGAGTGTTAATGTTATTCCATAGTTTTTTTTCTGAAAAGTCACCTAAAATGACAGGTATTCTTTAAGATCTGAAGACCTTCGCTTTATAGACGGTTTCCATTTATAAACCTACTGTTCCCTTATCACGATCTTCAGCCCTTTGATGTTTGTGCTGTCAGGGGTGACTTTACATTCAGGGTGACATTGTGCGTTATTAAATAATAATTGTAATCTTATCTGTATAAGTATTGAAATTCCTTTAGTTCAGTATTTGAGACTTGATTGTTGTGGATGATCAGAGGAAACGTTATGTATAATATCCCTGTAGAGGGTTTATTCAGCGATAAAATAAGGAAAGCAACATTTCATCTGGCACCTGATAATCCGGAATATTTTGTATGTTAGATAATCAGATGCTGGATCCTATATACACCTGCAGGAAAGCTCCTAATGGCGGAGCCGCCATCGGTGAAGACCTTGTGTTTTCCATGTTCTCAGCAGGAATCGTCTGTGGAATGAGCTCCTGCCGAACACGTGAAAAGAGTCTGAAGAAAGTGGGTTCATAGGTGACCGTTCCTGTGTGTAAGGGCTCCGCTCAGGGAACTGAATGAGGCGCAGTGTAAATAACTGCTGCAATTCTGCATAGTCGTAACATCACCGACCAAACCTATAAATACCAGAATAAGAATATTACTGATCCTGTACTGATCCTGAGTTACATCCTGTATTATACCCCAGAGCTGCACTCACTATTCTGCTGGTGCAGTCACTGTATACATACATTACATTACTGATCCTGAGTTACATCCTGTATTATACTCCTGAGCTGCACTCACTATTCTGCTGGTGCAGTCACTGTGTACATACATTACATTACTGATCCTGAGTTACATCCTGTATTATACCCCAGAGCTGCACTCACTATTCTGCTGGTGCAGTCACTGTGTACATACATTACATTACTGATCCTGAGTTACATCCTGTATTATACTCCAGAGCTGCACTCACTATTCTGCTGGTGCAGTCACTGTGTACATACATTACATTACTGATCCTGAGTTACCTCCTGTATTATACCCCAGAGCTGCACTCACTATTCTGCTGGTGCAGTCACTGTGTACATACATTACATTACTGATCCTGAGTTACATCCTGTATTATACCCCAGAGCTGCACTCACTATTCTGCTGGTGCAGTCACTGTGTACATACATTACATTACTGATCCTGAGTTACACCCTGTATTATACTCCTGAGCTGCACTCACTATTCTGCTGGTGCAGTCACTGTATACATACATTACATTACTGATCCTGAGTTACATCCTGTATTATACTCCAGAGCTGCACTCACTATTCTGCTGGTGCAGTCACTGTGTACATACATTACATTACTGATCCTGAGTTACATCCTGTATTATACCCCAGAGCTGCACTCACTATTCTGCTGGTGCAGTCACTGTGTACATACATTACATTACTGATCCTGAGTTACATCCTGTATTATACTCCAGAGCTGCACTCACTATTCTGCTGGTGCAGTCACTGTGTACATACATTACATTACTGATCCTGAGTTACATCCTGTATTATACCCCAGAGCTGCACTCACTATTCTGCTGGTGCAGTCACTGTGTACATACATTACATTACTGATCCTGAGTTACATCCTGTATTATATTCCTAAGCTGCACTCACTATTCTGCTGGTGCAGTCACTGTATACATACATTACATTACTGATCCTGAGTTATATCCTGTATTATACCCCAGAGCTGCACTCACTATTCTGCTGGTGCAGTCACTGTGTACATACATTACATTACTGATCCTGAGTTACATCTTGTATTATCCTCCAGAGCTGCGCTCACTATTCTGCTGGTGCAGTCACTGTGTACATACATTACATTACTGATCCTGAGTTACATCCTGTATTATTCCCCAGAGCTGCACTCACTATTCTGCTGGTGCAGTCACTGTGTACATACATTACATTACTGATCCTGAGTTACATCCTGTATTATACCCCAGAGCTGCACTCACTATTCTGCTGGTGCAGTCACTGTGTACATACATTACATTACTGATCCTGAGTTACATCCTGTATTATACCCCAGAGCTGCACTCACTATTCTGCTGGTGCAGTCACTGTATACATACATTACATTACTGATCCTGAGTTACATCCTGTATTATACCCCAGAGCTGCACTCACTATTCTGCTGGTGCAGAACACTGCGCCCCCTCTGGGAACTTCATGGCTGAGGAGCTACATGCAGCTGTACATCACCAAGCACAATGGCAACCGTCGGATGGAGTGGTGTAAAGCCGCCACCACTGGACTCTGGAGGAGACGTGTTCTGTGCAGTGACGGCTCGCACTTCTCTATCTGATGGAGGAGTCTGGGTTTGGTGACACCAGGAGGACGTTCCCTCCTGACTGCATTGTGCCCCCTGTACAGATGGTGGAGGAGGATAATGCTATGTGCTGTTATCAGGGGGCGGCCTCGGACCCTCAGCTTCAGTGAAGGGAAATCTTAATGTTTCAGCACAAAACATTGTGGACAATTGTATCTTCAGCTTTGTGGGAACAGTTTGGAGAAGACCCTTATCTGTCCCCCATGACTGTGCGCAGCGCACAAGCTCCATACAGATATGGAGGGGGGAGGACATGAGCGGCCGCACAGAGCCCGGACCCCAGCCCCCTCCTATAATGGAGATTGTGAGCCCGGCCTCCTCACAACATCAGGGTCTGACCCCAAAAATGATCTTCTGGATGAAGGGGCAAAAATTCCAACAGAAGCCTCCAAAATCTTGTAGAAATCCTTCCTGAAAGAGGAAACGTCATGTCGTCATCATGGGAGTCGGGGAGGACTCATTGATGAGCACTAGTCGGCCTCTTACCAGCCTGACACAGTGGCACAGCGGGTTGTGGGCAGTTGCCCCGTGCACCACAGTCCATGGGGGGGAAATTTCACCCACTGCCTCTTTCCCATGTCGACAGCGCTGTGAAGTAATTGTGCCAGTAAATGCACAGTGAGTGCCCGCCTTGAGCTGCCTATGCAGAGCGCAGCAGTGGAGATGGGTTTGTTTTTGGCTGCTGCGCTCTGCAGTGTTTTCCTCCTATTATAATACATGTGCCCGGGGGGAGCGTGAACGGTTCTCATATTATGGGGGGTGCAAATACTTTCCTTGCCCCGGTCGCTGGCAACCCATGCCACCCCACTGACCTGAAGTAGCTGATAACAGAGAACAGTAGACTTTGGACGTAGTGTTCCTCTAAGGAGTAGGGAGTTTATTTAGAAAACACTTCTCCAGGCTCCTAGTTGCCTCCTTTAGCAGTTAAGACGTCTCATTTCTTCCAGTCCGGTCCTGGGGGTCGGTAATCAAAGACCTGTCTGTGTGTATTTGGTGGAGGGGAGCGAGGAGCCATCGGACGTATGATGAAGCGGGGAATGTTATTAGCAGGATTCTCCGGGCGGCCGCCGGTCCCGTGACACACAGCGCTCGCAGCCAGATCCCGCACTCTTTACTCTGCTTGTTGTGGATTATGAATATTTCAAAATTTCTCCCTAATCTATTTATTCTAATGACCTTCAGGAAAACGCATCTGTCATTGCCTGATTAAATATCCCCGAGCGTTGGTGCTGCACTGCTTAGAGGGTGTGCATTCTTTTGCAACATGCATTTTTGGTGCAACAATGCAATGCTTAAATTTAAAAAAAAAAAATGTAATAACTACATTATAGTCTTAGTTTAAAACGTCTTATCCTTATGCATGCACAGCTGCTATGCAGACAGACGTGTCTTCATGGTTACAGACGACAAAATGGTTGATCATGGGAATAAATGCGGAGTGGTTGCACCAGAGCCTTTCCCCTTGTGGTAATGCCCCGTGCCGAATATTCCTGCTCATCCCTATATAATGGATTGGTGCTGAGCTGCAGTACCTGATCCAGATGCAGGGGGCGCTGTCTCTCCATCTTATGCTGAAGATCACCACCTGCTATTGGACCTGCCAACTTTCTAGTAAGATCTTCCTTGAGGATACCGTATGCGGCAAACTACAGCGGTAAAAAGAATTTTCACTCTTGTCCAAGGTTCATTTTCTAAAAGGAGGCTTTGGTGTCGCCCAGAATTTTGCCCACTCTGCTGGGAGTCTTGGAAATCTTTTTTTCCCAGGCGTCCTCGTAGGATACAATGGCATGTAAAAGTTTGGGCACCCCCTGGTCAAAATTACCATTACTGTGAACAGTTAAGCAAGAAGAAGATGAAATGATCTCCAAAAGGCCTAAAGTTAAAGATGACACATTTCCTTTGTATTTTAGGCAAAAAAAAGTTGTAATTTTATAAATTTTAAATTGGAAAATGGGCCCGGTGGTTTTCCGTTCGATAGAGCTGCAGCATCAGTCAAGAACCATAGAAAGAGGTGCAGTGTTATTAGATAAAAAAAATAGCCTTCCTTTTCTAATTCTGCACAACCCCTTTTAAATGAGCATTGGGAAGGCAGTTCTCCATAGACGCCCTCATTTTGGTCCTCGTTCCATGATCCAAAGCATAGAGTATGTACAAGGGAGGACCCATCATATCTAGGGTTGAGCGACTTTCATTTTTTAAAGATCGAGTCGGGTTTTGTGAAACCCGACTTTGTCCAGAGTCGAGTCGAGTGCAGTCGGCCGATTATCGCTAAAAGTCGGGGATCGACCGAAACACGAAACCCAATGCAAGTCAATGGGGAAGCATAGTCGGCAGTGAGTGGAGGCCAGGAAAACACCTACAGTGCCCATTTTAATGCCAAAAACATCCATTCTTGTTTCTGAAGCTTGTCAATCTTAATTAACTTTATAATAATAGTTGGGCATTGGAAATTGGGGGTCATTTGGCAAAAGTTGTGGGGGGTAGGGCTGGTTCAAGGTTTTAGTGGGCCCAGGAATCGTGGACTACGTCACGGCGGTGGAGCAGGGAGAGGTAAGTATTTCAACGTTGCAAGTGCTGTGATCCTGAGCAAGCAGGGGGGCACACTTGTTCGCATTGGCACTGGCACAGGGCCCCTCAAAGTACGGCGGTGTGTTTGCACGGCGGGGGCGCCTCCCACCAGCAGCGACACTTTTGCGTACTCTGAGAGGCCCTGTGCCCGTGACATCGCCAACGAGTATGCCCCCCCCACCTGATGAAGGAACCTGCACTTTCATCTGCACCTTCCTCTTTGTCCCTGTGTAAGGTGGTATAACATGCGGGAAGGGGAACCTGACTTTCAGCAGGGTTAGATTCTGGCTGTGTAGAGTGCAAGGGGAATGTAGTGGTCTAGGTCAATGTACCAGCAGACTCATCTAGCAGTGGCTGGGCAATGGGCAGGATGAGGAGGAAACAGATATAGGGCCAAAGAATAAAGTAGGCTAAATGCAGTTCAAAATTGGTAACAGGACTAAACAGGCGGCATTGCTTTGTTCAGTGGAGTAGCAAACCCAAGAGCAGCAGACACTGTTTTAAGGGCCCGACCACACTAGTAGGCCAAATGCATTTTAATATCTGCTACTGTAGGCCAAAAGCCAGAAGGTTGAAGCTCAGCTTTATTCAGTTGAGGACAAACAACATGGAGGGGCAGACACCGTTAGTAGGCCCTAACCACCAATTTTTAAAAACACAGCACTTAATGAGAGCCAGAAGGTTGAAGCTCAGCTGTATTCAGTTGAGGTCAGACTCAACACCAGGGAGGGGCAGACACCGTTAGTAGGCCGTAACCAAAGTTGAAGGCCAAATGCAGTTTAATATCTGATACTATAGGCCGAAAGCCAGAAGGTTGAAGCTCAGCTGTATTCAGTTGAGGGCAAACACCAGGGAGGGGCAGACACCATTAGTAGGCCCTAAACACCCTTTTTTTAAAAAAAAAAAACAGCACTTAATGAGAGCCAGAAGGTAGAAGCTCAGCTTTATTCAGTTGAGGACAAACACCAGGGAGGGGCAGACACCGTTAGTAGGCCCTAAACACCCTTTTTTTAAAAAAAAAAACAGCACTTAATGAGAGCCAGAAGGTAGAAGCTCAGCTTTATTCAGTTGAGGACAAACACCAGGCAGGGGCAGACACCGTTAGTAGGCCCTAAACACCATTTTTTTTAAAAAAAAAACAGCACTTAATGAGAGCCAGAAGGTAGAAGCTCAGCTTTATTCAGTTGAGGACAAACACCAGGGAGGGGCAGACACCGTTAGTAGGCCCTAAACACCCTTTTTTTTTTTTTAAAAAAAAAAACAGCACTTAATGAGAGCCAGAAGGTAGAAGCTCAGCTTTATTCAGTTGAGGACAAACACCAGGCAGGGGCAGACACCGTTAGTAGGCCCTAAACACCATTTTTTTTTTTAAATAACAGCACTTAATGAGAGCCAGAAGGTTGAAGCTCAGCTGTATTCAGTTGAGGTCAACACCAGGGAGGGGCAGACACCGTTAGTAGGCCCTAAACACCCTTTTTTTAAAAAAAAACAGCACTTAATGAGAGCCAGAAGGTAGAAGCTCAGCTTTATTCAGTTGAGGACAAACACCAGGCAGGGGCAGACACCGTTAGTAGGCCCTAAACACCTTTTTTTTTAAAAAAAAAACAGCACTTAATGAGAGCCAGAAGGTAGAAGCTCAGCTTTATTCAGTTGAGGACAAACACCAGGCAGGGGCAGACACCGTTAGTAGGCCCTAAACACCATTTTTTTTTTTTTTAAAACAGCACTTAATGAGAGCCAGAAGGTAGAAGCTCAGCTGTATTCAGTTGAGGTCAACACCAGGGAGGGGCAGACACCGTTAGTAGGCCCTAAACACCATTTTTTTTAAAAAAACAACAGCACTTAATGAGAGCCAGAAGGTTGAAGCTCAGCTTTATTCAGTTGGGGACAAACACCAGGTAGGGGCAGACACCGTTAGTAGGCCCTAAACCCCCTTTTTTTTAAAAAAAAAACAAAAAAAAACAGCACTTAATGAGAGCCAGAAGGTAGAAGCTCAGCTTTATTCAGTTGAGGACAAACACCAGGCAGGGGCAGACACCGTTAGTAGGCCCTAAACACCATTTTTTTTTTAAATAACAGCACTTAATGAGAGCCAGAAGGATGAAGCTCAGATTTATTCATTTGAGGACAACTTGAATTGGGGACTGCAGACAGACTTACCAGGCTGCCCCCTGTGTCGACCATGCATCCAATACATTAACCCATTGCGCCACAAAGGACACGTAACCTTCCGTGGCCATGCCTACAGGTCCATGTGTCTGTTGTCAGGTGTACCTTTGGACTCACAGATTGACATAGTGCATGGACAATGCGGTCTTTTACATGCTGGTGGAGGGGTGGGATGGCTTTTCTCGCAAAAGAATTGTCAACTGGGTAGCCCATAGCGTGGTACAGCGTAGTCCATCATGGCTTTATTAATATTAAATAAAATAAAAAAAATAGGCTCTATGCACTGTAAAATAGGTTCCAGGGGTAAACGGGCAGCATTGGTGTGGTCAGTGGAGGAGTAATGCAAGTAGGGACCGCAGATAGGCTATCAAAGGCCTAAAATAACAAACAATAGGCTCATGGCAGTTTTACATCGGTTACATGGATACACAGGCAGGCAGCATTGTGGTCAGTGGAGGAGTAATGCAAGTAGGGACCGCAGACAGGCTCACAAAGGCCTAAAATAACAAACAATAGGCTCATGGCAGTTTTATATCGGTTACATGGATGCACAGGCAGGCAGCATTGTGGTCAGTGGAGGAGTAATGCAAGTAGGGACCGCAGACAGGCTATCAAAGGCCTAAAATAACAAACAATAGGCTCATGGCAGTTTTACATCGGTTACATGGATACACAGGCAGGCAGCATTGTGGTCAGTGGAGGAGTAATGCAAGTAGGGACCGCAGACAGGCTCACAAAGGCCTAAAATAACAAACAATAAGCTCATGGCGGTTTTACATCGGTTACATGGATGCACAGGCAGGCAGCATTGTGGTCAGTGGAGGAGTATTGCAAGGAGTGTCTGACACAGTTAGTACTCCAAAAAAATAAATAGATGTTAATGTCTCGCAAAACAACTATAAGTAAAAAAAGGGTGTCATGCTTAGGTACAGGGGTGGGCTCAACTGCAGAGTTTATGACAAAGTAATTTGGCAGTAAATTAGTATTTACTGGTGTCAATATAGGACACTGACCCAGACTACTTTAACTAGCATCATAAATGCAAACAAATTGGTATTGTTTGTCAGTGCCAGGCATTGAATGATGTCAGTGCATAGACTAAACATTGGTGGAGCTGTGCGAGATAATTTTGCACGTGGTAGAGCACAGTTTGAGCTGGGAGCGGGGAACTCTCTTGTGGCCGGCGGTACCGCCCCAGGGCCCCTCATGTTACAATGGTGTGTCTGAGGTTGGGTGCGCCCCACCACCGCCAGAGACACTACATTGTACTATGAGGGACCCAGTGGCAGTGCCGTCGACCAAAAGCGGGCACACCCACCTCTTCAGACAATCAGCACTGTAACGGGTGCTTGCGCCAAGTGGCGAGACAACGGCCCCGTGGGGGGATTTTTCCCATTGGGGGAGGTGTAAACATGTCGTATGCTGGACAAACAGCTGCTGCAAATTAACAGATTGGAACACTCAGTAAGACCAGTCCACAAGCAAGACCTTTTTATAGGAAAGCTAGGTGTCAGCCGGGAAAGGTGGGGCAAAATAATTTGAAATCCAGGAGTGGTTCATTTTAATGAAGGTGAGATCATCCACATTTTGGGTAGCCAGACGAGAGGACTTTTTTCGGTTAATATTGAACCAGCAGCACTGAATACTCTTTCTGATAGCACACTAGCTGCTGGGCAAGCAAGCTCCTGCAACGCACAGGCAGACTTGCCAATATTTATCTCCCACTAATTTTTTTTTGGGAAAAGGGAGAATGTACCCCCCCCAAAAAAAAAATGGCCCAGTATTACACAGTGTTTTCGGTGCCACACAATGACAGACAGATGCCACACACAGCAATGGCACAGAGGCAGACTTGCCAATATTTATCTCCCACTAATTTTTTTTGGGGAAAAGGGAGAATGTACCCAAAAAAAAAAAAAAAAAATGGCCAAGTATTACACAGTGTTTTCGGTGCCACACAATGAGAGAGAGATGCCACACACAGCAATGGCACGGAGGCAGACTTGCCAATATTTATCTCCCACTAATTTTTTTGGGGGAAAAGGGAGAATGTACCCAAAAAAAAAAAAAAATGGCCAAGTATTACACAGTGTTTTCGGTGCCACACAATGACAGACAGATGCCACACACAGCAATGGCACGGAGGCAGACTTGCCAGTATTTATCTCCCACTAATTTTTCTTTTGGAAAAGGGAGAATTTAGCAAAAAAAAAAAAAGGCCCAGTATTACACAGTGTTTTCGGTGGCACACAATGAGAGAGAGATGCCACACACAGCAATGGCACGGAGGCAGACTTGCCAATATTTATCTCCCACTAATTTTTCTTTTGGAAAAGGGAGAATGTACCCAAAAAAAAAAGGCCAAGTATTACACAGTGTTTTCGGTGGCACACAATGAGAGACAGATACCACACACAGCAATGGCACGGAGGCAGACTTGCCAATATTTATCTCCCACTAATTTTTTTTTGGGGAAAAGGGAGAATGTACCCCCCCAAAAAAAAAAAAAGGCCAAGTATTACAAAGTGTTTTCGGTGCCACACAATGAGACAGGTACCACACACAGCAATGGCACGGAGGCAGACTTGACAATATTTATCTCCCTGCAGTTATCTCAGAAAAGTATGGCAGGCAGCTATAAAAAGGACTGCTGCACACAAAAGTGTGGACAAACACACAAGATAGCTGTGCAGAAAGGAAGGAACAACAGGATTTGTGCTTTGAAAAAAGCAGTTGGTTTACACAGCGGCGTACACACAAAGCAACACAGCTATCAGGGAGCCTTCTAGGGCAGCCCAATGAGCGACAGCGCTGAGGAAAAAAAAATGTAGCTTCCACTGTCCCTGCAATCAAAAGGTGGTGTTGGACAGTGGAAATCGCTACAGCATAAGCGGTTTGCAGCTTTATGTACCCTGCCTATCACTATCCCTGCTTCCGAAGAAGCTGCAGCAACCTCTCCCTACGCTCAGATCAGCAGCAGTAATATGGCGGTCGGCGGGAACGTCCCTTTATAGCCCCTGTGATGCCGCAGAAAGCAAGCCAATCACTGCAATGCCCTTCTCTAAGATGGTGGGGACTGAGATCTATGTCATCACGCTGCCCACACTCTGCGTCCACCTTCATTGGCTGAGAAATGGCGCTTTTAGCGTCATTGAAACGCGACTTTGGCGCGAAAGTCGCGTACCGCATGGCAGACCCCACACAGGGATCGGCTCGGTTTCATGAGACGCCGACTTTGCCAAAAGTCGGCGACTTATGAAAATGAACGATCCGTTTCGCTCAACCCTAATCATATCCATATGTTTCATGGTCAGCCCAGCAATTGCCTTAGGCCACCTGCAATACATCATTTCTCCTGTGGTGGTGCTACAGCTAATAAAGCTGAGTGGGTGACGGCAATGGGACAGGCTCACCTGGTGAGGTAGATTCCCTAAGCTGCAGGTCTGCACGGTCCAGAGGAGTTGGTGCAGCGAGGTATGGCAAAGCTGGATAACTTGTACTGGATATGCTTGTCAGTACACAGCATTGTGGGGAACAGCAGAGCTGAATTTTCACAACAGAATATGGAACAGTGGAGCTGGATATGCAGTACGGCACGTGGAACAGAAGAGCCGAGTGTGCACTCAGACAACTTGGAACAGCAGAGCCAAGAATGCAGACATGCACCATAGAATAGAAGAGCGATATATGCAGGCAGGCACATGGGTACAGCACAGCGGTGTGTGCGATGTAGCAGAGACGAGTTTGTCAGAATGCACCCATTGGAGGATATGTTGCAGAGCAGAGTTTACCTAGTGGCGCTAACACATGTGGTCAAGAATTTGTTAGCCAGCAAGAACCTCCAACCAGTGAGTGTCCTGACATCTGAGCCTTCCTAATAAGACTTAGGAGAGTAATGTTAGAGGAGCAGGCCACGGTACTATGCAGCCGGCCACCAGAGAAGGAGGAAGCAAAGCCCGGCGCTGGAGCCAGGACAGGTGGGCAGCAGGAACAGAACACGGACAGCTGATCTTCAAGCAGACTCTGTAGGACTGGATTGTAAAAAGACACTGCTTTTAAGTACTCTTACTTTTCCTTCTCCATCAATTTAGAGTTTATTTGCCTCTTCTGTACAAATTCCTTGATTTGTGAGATGAAATCCCGGGGGAATTAATGAAGTCCATAAGCTGGATTATCGCAGGTGCTTATCACTAGTGAATCATGTGCTGGAATAGTAAGTGTGCTCGATAAGACCGTGTCAGTATGACGGCGCTGAGGACAGGAGATGAGGATACTCCCGAGGGACTGCTTTTTTCGCTCTGACAGCTATGGTCTTGTTATTCTGCATTTCCCATATCTTCTTGTTTGTTACTGCAAACTCAACTGATGCCCATAGGAGTGGAAACCAAGCAGCGTCGGCTTCCATTATAATGCAGTGCAATGCATAGAATACTAAAGAGGGTGGCCAATATTTTTACTTTTGAAAATATATCCTAGGTGGCCCTTACAAAATAAACTCACATAGCAAACCCTTGCTTCTCTCCTGTCTTGCTGCTGTCGGTCTCTTGGCTTCCTCTTCCAGTGGGGGCATTTAGTAACAGCTAACATTCTGCTTTTGGAGTCACCTAATGCCCCCAACAAAAGAGGAATCCAGACTAGCGGGGAACATCGGCAGCAGTACAAAGAAGCAACAAGGGTGCAGTAGGCGAGTGTTTTTTTTTGTTAGGACCAATAGTCCTATTTTTAAATTAAGTAATAGTAGTGGACAGCCCTTTTAAAGAGCGTTCAGTTCATAAGGGTTTGGCAGATGGGACCCCCAAAGATATTCCTGGTCCCGGCCAACAGTGGACAAGCGGCAGTGTGTGGTCCTTTCTTGATGGAACCTGGAAAATTTTCCAATCCATTGCAATGTACTGACCTCTTTCTGGTCAACAGTGGCATCTAGGACCGCCACCAACCTGTAGAGTTGCCAATTTCTGGTTAACAGCAGTGGAGAGTTTGCCTTTTGACTTCTACCAGCTCTGAAAATGAGTCGTTCTTGGTCCTGGACATGTAGGCCATAGTTTCTGATCATTCTTATGAACGATTGACACTCATTGCAATGGAATGACCTTTTTGTAGTGCCATCTCCTTGTTTCTATTCAAGACTGGAAGTTGTTCCTTTTACAGATCATAGGAATCAGCTATTCTTGGTATCGGGCAACAGTGGAGAGGTGGCCCTTCGAAACCTTCCATCCACGTCAGTAGAGTGACCACCAGTTCTCCATTTCTAGTAAGGACTGAAAGCTTGCAAATCAATGGTCTAAAGAAAAAGGGATTCTTAATCCTAGTCAAAACCGGAGAGGTGGCCATGATTTCTAATGAATCTTTAGCCCAAAGAATCGCCATTAAGACAAACGACTACTTCTTTATTAGGACTTGGAGCTGGATCATAGATCTTGTGATGAGCTATTCCTGGTCCCGGCCAACAATATAGAGACGACCATGGTTAGATCATTCTTCACTGAAGTTGTCAACAGTTTCAGAAACCTCCAATTTCAGTAGAGTGTCCACACATGCACCTCTACCTTTTTGGTCAGGACAGGCATCTGGGACCTTCACCAATCTCAATATTTAACTATTAATGGTCCCAGACAGCAGTAAGAAGTTCTTAATCTTGTTCATCAGCGGTTCAATGGCCATAAATGTGGGATCAATGTTTATTCCAAACAATGGGAACCCTTACGTTTTAAAGGAATGCATTGCCGCCTCTTTGTTTCTGTTCAAGACTTTTTGCAGTCCCAGTCAATAATGAAGAGGCGGCCATGTTTATGTGGCCTTTATACATAAAAATAGGCAGGGCAACTGGGGCCCACAGTAATCAGACTTTTATGAATACCATAAAGCTACATGTAGGTCAGTCTCCCTTGTGGACGGTTACTGGTTATACTGGGAGCGATTCTGGTAATGGAGGTATATTAGTGATTTGCTGCATACACAGTTTCCCAATATATGATTACAGGTAATTAACAATTTACATTTATTGGTATAATATGCTGTAGCCTTGGATTAAAATATATCCTGATAGAATATACAGTGGGGCAAAAAAGTATTTAGTCAGTCAGCAATAGTGCAAGTTCCACCACTTAAAAAGATGAGAGGCGTCTGTAATTTACATCATAGGTAGACCTCAACTATGGGAGGCAAACTGAGAAAAAAAAATCCAGAAAATCACATTGTCTGTTTTTTTATCATTTTATTTGCATTTTATGGTGGAAAATAAGTATTTGGTCAGAAACAAAATTTCATCTCAATACTTTGTAATATATCCTTTGTTGGCAATGACAGAGGTCAAACGTTTTCTGTAAGTCTTCACAAGGTTGCCACACACTGTTGTTGGTATGTTGGCCCATTCCTCCATGCAGATCTCCTCTAGAGCAGTGATGTTTTTGGCTTTTCGCTTGGCAACACGGACTTTCAACTCCCTCCAAAGGTTTTCTATAGGGTTGAGATCTGGAGACTGGCTAGGCCACTCCAGGACCTTGAAATGCTTCTTATGAAGCCACTCCATCGTTGCCCTGGCGGTGTGCTTTGGATCATTGTCATGTTGAAAGACCCAGCCACGTTTCATCTTCAATGCCCTTGCTGATGGAAGGAGGTTTGCACTCAAAATTTCACGATACATGGCCCCATTCATTCTTTCATGTACCCGGATCAGTCGTCCTGGCCCCTTTGCAGAGAAACAGCCCCAAAGCATGATGTTTCCACCGCCATGCTTTACAGTAGGTATGGTGTTTGATGGATGCAATGCTGAGAAATACAGGCAGATACTTACCCATCATGTAATACCATCAGGGAGGCGCCTTGATTAGCTCCAAATTTATTCTTCAGCCGGACAACGACCCCAAAGATACAACCAATGTCATTAAGAACAAAGAGTCATGGAGGTGATGATCGGGCCTCCTCAGAGCCCTGATCTGACATCATCCAGTCTGTCCTGGGATCACATGAAGAGACAGAAGGATCAAGGACAAGCCTCATACACAGAAGATCTGGGGTTTCTTCACCAAGATGTTTCTAATAATCTCCCCAGTTCTTTCAAAAACTGTGCAAGTGACCGAGAAGAAGTGATGAAGGTGAAGGGCGGTCACCAAATGTTGATTTGATTTAGATTTTTGTTCATCCACTTTGCATTTTGTTTCTTGATAAGAATAAACTATTAACACTTCTGTTTTTGAACGTTTATGTGCAGCATTGTTTCCACACCTGCCTAAAACCTTTGCAGATTTCTGTACATTTAGATCATTTCATTCCAAAGATCTTCCTTGCATATTGTGATTATTTTTTTTCATCTAAAATCCCCATGAACCATGAAATAAAGGGACAACTTATGTATGAATCTAGAATCCCTTATCTGTTTCATAACTATCTGTGTCATATCTACCTCATTATCTATCTACAGTGGTGCTTGAAAGTTTGTGAACTCTTCCGAATTTTCCAGATTCCTGGCATAATTTTGATATGAAACTACATCAGAATTTTACACAGAATTTTCTTGGTCTCATCCGTCCACAAAACATTGTTAGTAGCTATCTGGCTTGTCCAGACGGTCTTTAGTAAGCTGCAGAAGGACAGCAATGTTTGTTTTCGAGAGCAGTGGCTATCTTCTTGCAGTCCTGCCCTGCACATCATTGTTGTTCAGTAGAGCTGGAGTGGTGGCACTGATACAAGTTCCCTGCCCCAGTCTTATACTTACCAGCATAAGGTAAGGTAATCACTGCACTCGTATACTGAAAGTTGCTTGTATCAAAAACTTTTTATTTGGCTCGGACTTGTGGTGAAGCGATAAGCAAATTTAACGTATCGGCCACACCCGTGGCCTTGATCACAAAATCGCTGTAATAAACAAAGAACAAACAAAATTTTAAAAAAAGGCAGACATATATACACACATATTTACATATTTACATATATGAATGCATGTCAAGGATAGTAGCCATGATAGGGCATACCCAAAAACAAGACATATACTATATCTGGTACATAAAGTTCACAATCTGAATGGACCTGAAATCAGAGAGAGTGGTTTTAAGAAGCAAATGGTATCAAGGCAGATAAGACGTAGAAACATACCCAAATAGATTTTGTAGTTAGAGTAAGGATACTGTGTGGCTGAAGAATCTGATAGAGGACGCAGTTATGTAAACCTGCAAGGGATAATGTAGAGTAAATCAGTCATATATATAGAGAGAACAGTATGTATGTGAATGTTACCCAGAGATCAGTTACCATGAATAAAGTATCATGCAGTGATACTATAGATTGGCTGTAACCAAAACCTCATTTTCCAGGGTGAGGAGGCCCAATTCAGTGCCCCGGGTTTGGGTGTGTGTGGTTGAACGGAGGTATAGTGGGTAAAAGGGGACCGTAATGCATTATCATAGAGACTGTGAACGACCCATAGTTTCAAACACTAAAAGTACTAACCAGACCAAGTGTGTGTCTAAGGCCTCTTTCACACTTCAGTTTTTTGGCGTCAGTCTAAAACCGCCAGTTTCCTCAAATAACGGATCCATCATTTTTTTTGGCGGATCCGTTATTTTCCCATAGACTTGCATTGGCGACGGATTGTGACGGATGGTCGTCAGTTCCATCCGTCATGCGACGGATCTGTCGAAATTTGGCGGACGTTGTCTAGATATAGACGGACATTGAAACGTTTTTTGTCAACGCCGAAATGACGGTTCGCAGCGGATCCATCGCGTCCGTCATTCCATAGAATGGCCGCCTATGGGCGACGGATCAGTCGCGACCGTCATTTCGGCGGATCCGTCGCCCCAATCCGTTTTTTCAATTGCGCATGCTCCAAAAAGTAGATACTTTTCCCAGACAACCCCCAAGTAACGGATCCGTAAAAAAAACGGATCCGTTGGAACCGTTTTCTCAACAATTGTGACCTATCCGTCGATCCGTCACTATGTCGGAAGTGACTGACGCCAAACAACTGAAGTGTG
Source organism: Ranitomeya variabilis (assembly GCF_051348905.1). NCBI lineage: Eukaryota > Metazoa > Chordata > Amphibia > Anura > Dendrobatidae > Ranitomeya > Ranitomeya variabilis. The sequence goes on from NC_135237.1 coordinate 30,427,052, forward strand.
AAAGAAGCCTAAGCGCTCAGCTTGCCAGTGCAATATACATGTAGCTTCAGTTGGGAATGGAATTATACAGTTGAGGAATATGGCTGTAAAGGAATTAGTAATGCAGGTATGAAAACTCCAGGTAGAAGGTATCACAGATTACCAATATGTGAGTGTTTATAAGCCAATATAGTACCTGTCTTGTATATATAATAATCAGGGCTACAGGTCAGGTTGTGTGGTCCCTGTGTAGCTTGATATTTCCCAGGGGAAGCAGGGAGAGATAGCACTGTAAATAAGAGAGTGATAAGGGGCTGAAAAGCGGCTCAAATAATTAGTGGACTTACCTGAAAGTATGATGAGGTCTCACATTCGTATCCCTTTGTTGTCTGCACGTGGAGCAAGCGTTGGTGGCCCAGTGGGAAGAGCCGACACAATCTGTGTCAAGGCATTGAGGAGGCTAACGCCGTAATGTCCGTAGAGTTTCTTTATAGATCTTCAGCCGGTCATGTGACCGGATATGTAGACGGACGCTGGCGCATGCGCAGAGGACGCCTATGAAGGGGAGATACTATCCCTAAGCGCCGTGGAGTTTTTTTATATAGATAGATCTTCAGCCGGTCATGTGACTGGACATGTAGGAGGACGCTGGCGCATGCGCAAAGGGCGCCTCTGAAGGGGAGATACTGTCCCTAAGCGCTGGGCTGTTGGCGCCTGCGTAGTATGTGCTGAGATCGGCACCTGCGTAGTGTGTGTCCTGGCCAGCATTTGTGTAATGCATCTGTATAGGGGACGCCGGAGTGTCCTTGAGTCTTTTAATCAGGCGTGTGCGCACCGGGTATCGGGGCTCAATGCTTATGTGATGAAGCACGGCCAATTCTATCATATGTGTTTGTGCCAATTAGTCAGTGATGATGGGGTTTTAATAATGGGTTAATCTCTAGTGGTTAGTGCGCATAGTCTGATGTAACATATTATATGAAAGGAAGGCACAATCAATATAATAGTACATAATTCACAGTCACAGTGGAGATATGGTACATACACATATACATGGTAGGAGTCCAAACTAATAGAAAGAATAAGGGTAATGATAGAAGAAAAAAATGAAGATGAAAGAAACCAAATGATTAGACAATGAAAAAAATGGAAATAATGAAAAAAAGGAAAAAAGGAAAAATGAAAAATAAAACTTAATGTAGGGTCTAATTGGGTATGCGTCTTACCAGCTTGGATGAGCAAGTCGCAGACGTAGTTTTTGCAAAAGATCAGTGCATCTATACAAGAGACAAAATTAGGTTAGCCAATCTATCTCACGGTTTAAGCCACGTGGGTGTAGGGTATCGAGAGTATATATCCAGAATATTTCCTGTTGTTTTAAAAGTTTCACGTGGTTACCGCCTCTTCTTGGATGGGGGACCTTTTCTATAACCTGGAACCTCAGTTGTGCCACACTATGTTTGGCTTCTTTGAAATGAAGGGGGAGGGGAAGCCACAGTTTCTCACATCGAATCGTGGACTTATGGCTAGATATACGATCCCTTATTGCCTGCGTGGTCTCTCCTACGTATAATAGCCCACAGGGACATTTTATAAGGTAGATCACAAAATTAGTTTCGCAAGTATAGTAGTCCTTGATTTTATATGACTTACCAGTCCGGGGGTGTACCACTTCGTTACCCTTGATAATGTTAGAGCAGCTCATACAGCTCAAGCAGGGAAAGGTGCCAGTACGTTTTTGTCCAGAAAGTGTCCTAATTGCTGGTGTTTTCTGTGTACCTAGGTCAGCTCTTACGACCCTGTCCCATATATTCTTGGGCCTTCTAGTGCACATCAGTGGGGGCTCCTTGAAGATGGGAATGGTAGGGTAGGCTTTACTCAAAAGTGGCCAATGCCCCCGAATCAAATTGTGTATCTTGCGCATTGTGGGGTGGTGGCCATGGACAAAGGGAAGTCTCGGGTTTTTATGGGGATTTTGTACCCCGTTCTCTAGCTCGTTGAGGGCTCTAGTGGACTCTGTGTTAAGAAGGTCGGTGGGATAGTTACGGGCCTTGAACTTATCGGACATTTCTTGTATCCTGGTTGCCTTGACATTGGGATCAGAGACAATTCTGGATACTCTTTTAAATTGGGACCTCGGGAGGCTGTCCCTGGTGAATTTAGGATGACAGCTGTTGTAGAGCAGGAGGCTATTACAGTCAGTCGGCTTAGAATAGATATCTGTGTCAAGATTACCCAAGGAATCCTTGAGTACTTTGGTATCTAAGAAAGTGATTTCTTTGTTGTGATAAAGTAGTGTGAAGGTTAACTCGGGTCTGATAGTACTAATGCTGTTGTGGAACTCTTGAAGGCTGGTGTGATCGCCCTGCCATATGCAGAATATATCGTCGATATATCTGTACCAAGTTAGTGCATGTTTCTGAAAATTGGGATTGGGATATACGTGTTCCCTTTCGAACCGATCTATGTATAGATTAGCATACGCTGGGGCCACATTTGACCCCATGGCGGTCCCGCAGGTCTGCACAAAGAAATCTTCCTCAAAAAGAAATTTTTTTTCTCTAAGTACTAGGTTCAATAGGTCTACACAAAGGTCCTGGGCGTTTTTGTCAATGTCAGCTTCCTGTAAGGTAAGCGAAACAGCTTCTATACCCTTGTCATGTGTAATAGAAGTATATAGACTGTTCACGTCCAATGTGCACAAAAGACTATCGGGTGGAATGTTGGTAATATTACGAATTTTGGTCAGGAAGTCACTGGTGTCCAATATAAATGATTTTGTCAACCGGGTGTATGGTGTGAGTAGTTTTTCAAGAAACTTAGAAAGGGGGTTGAGTATAGAGTCAGTCGATGCCACAATGGGGCGGCCAGGAGGATTATGAAGACTCTTATGTACTTTTGGAAAGATATATAGCACTGGGCTTACCGGGTGGTGATAAATAAGATAGGTTTTGGTTTTGGTATCTATTGTTTCTAGATCAACATATTTGTTGATAACAGTATTGATTTTCTGTCGAATTGAATATGTGGGGTCCCCTTGTAGTTTTTTGTAGGTATTCCTGTCAGACAGCTGTCTCCTAACCTCAGTGACATAGTGGTGTTTGTTCATGACAACGATGGCTCCTCCCTTGTCCGCTGGTTTAATCACGATGTTTCTATTTTCACTTAGTGAATCTAAAGCTTGTTTCTCAGAAGGGTTGAGGTTATGACGGACAGGGAGGAAGCCAAGACGCTGTTCATGTATGGTCCTTTTGATGTCCCTCTCAAGCAAATTTACAAATGTTTCGACCGCATGGTTAGATCTAGGGGGAACAAAAGTGCTGTGATTTCTTAGGCCTAGTGATCCTATAGTGATTTTGGAGTCATCTTTCTGATTTGGTGTTGTGCCTAATCTATTGACTATAGGATTGGAAGTTTCCTCAAAATGGACCTTCAATCTAACGTTTCTATAAAACCGCTGGAGGTCTTTTTCTAGTTGGAAAGAGTCCCATTTGGGAGTTGGGCAAAAAGATAGGCCCATGTTCAGCACCTTGAGCTCTAGAGGAGAAAGGGTATAGTCAGAGATATTTATTACTGAGTTTGGACTCCTACCTGTGATCTCAATGTCATGTGGCGTTCCTCGTTTCTTCTTCCTCCCCCTCCTTGTGGGCGCGCGGCTTGTCCTAAAAAACACGGTCCTGTTGTTGAGGCCCCACCAGTTTCGCTGCCGGATCCTGCCGAGGAACCCCCAGCTGGCGAGGAGCCCCCTGAGGGGTAGTTCCCCCTTGGTGTGTGTCGATATCTTGATCTTGTTCGACGGGGAACTGCTTCCTCCCATCTGTATACTTTATTAGATAGGTAGTCCTCTGTGTCTCTTTGGAATTTCGTGCGTTTCCTTTCCTCTAGGGTTCGTTGGTAGGTGGCGAGGCTGGTATCTATTTTATTTTTGAGCGTAGAAAGTTCTCTAGTACTCAGAGTAGATGTTGAGTTTCAATGCTCTCGATTTTCTCTTCAGTGTTTTTAATGGCCTCTTGTAAATATTCAATAGTCAATAGTATTATGTCAAACGAACATTTGTTCAAAATTTTCTGGAATGTGGCACAATATTTCTCGTTGTCCGAAAACAGGGTTGGACGTAGGTTGCAGCGTAGACCTCGAGGTATTCTGACTTGTCGGTGATACTCTCCCAGAGTTGCACAATGTAGGTTGTAACCGATGAGTTTCTTTCTCTCCTTCTCCCAATCTCTCGACTTCACGTCCTTGCTTGGTAGATGAAGAAAATCTGTGTTAGTCTTTATTTTGGAAAGGATGGTTGAGCCCGTAGCTTCATCATAGACATATGTCTCGGCTGACATGGATTCGATTGGTGCTTAAAGCTCAAAGAGTGAACACTGTAGAGAACATAGAAAGCTAGCACTCAATCACTGTGATTCACGGTGCCAGTGAACGGGGCCAAGAGTCCCATAAATCATAAGGTAAGGTAATCACTGCACTCGTATACTGAAAGTTGCTTGTATCAAAAACTTTTTATTTGGCTCGGACTTGTGGAGAAGCGATAAGCAAATTTAACGTTTCGGCCACACCCGTGGCCTTGATCACATAATCACTGTAACAAACAAAGAACAAACTTACCAGCCACCGTCTTCTCCTGTTCTCGGCGCCTCTTCGGTCTTCTACAGTTGGTTACCTGCCGGACCACTCCAGTGTATGCTGGACGAGCTGGAGGTCTCGTCTCAATGTAAATCCATGAGAGCCAAAACGAGTCTCTCCTAGACTTACATTGAGAGCTTTGCACTGTTATCTCTGATTTCGTTATTCAGACGTTACGATCACAAGATGGGAGATTGGGATTGGACAGGCTGAAGATAGCGGCTGGTAAATATATACAAGAGTGGTGCTTTAACCTTTTTCCGACGTTGGGCATAATAGTACTTCCACGTTGGACTCCCCTTGTTTGGTGCGGGCTCTGGTGATGAGCCCACATCTTTCCAGGCACACGTCAGCTGATCTATACAGCTGACATGTGCCCTCAACAGCCACGGGTGGAATCACGATCCACTCGCGGCAGTTAACTCGTGCTTACCAGATGCGGGTCATAAATCCCACCCATCGGTGACCCCGTCACATGATTGCAGGTCAACGATGGGTCGGCATGACAACCAGAGGTTTGCAGCAGACCTCTATGGTTGTCAGTGTCAGATTGCTGTGAGCGCCGCCCATTGGTCAGCGCTCATTGCAAGTGAGCATTTCTGCTACACACAGGTAATCTGATCATCGCCTGTGTGTAGCAGAGGCAATCAGATTATCGCAGCTTCTAGTCTCCCATGAGACTATTAAAGAATGCAAAAAGAAAAAAAAAAGTTTTAAAAAAATAAAAAATATATAAACTTTCAAATGACCCCCCTTTCACCCCATTCAAAATAAAACAATAAAAAAAAATCAGTTAAAAAAAGAATCATACACATATTTGGTATCGCTGCGTTCAGAATCGCCCAATGTATCAATATAAAAAAAAATTAATCTGATCGCTAAACAGCGTAACGATAAAAAAATTCAAAATGCCAGAATTACGTTTTTTTGGTCGCTACTACATTGTAATAAAATGCAATGGGGGGCGATCAAAAGAGTGTATCTACACCTAAATGGTATCAATAAAAACGTCATCTCGGTGCGCAAAAAATAAGCCCTCACCCAGCCCCAGATCCCGAAAAATGGAGATGCTACAGGTCTCGGAAAATTTTTGCATTTATTTCACCACTTAAATAAAAAAGAACCTAGATATGTTTGGTGTTTGTGAACTCATAACGACCTGGAGAATCATAATGGCAGCTCAGTTTTAGCATTTAGTGAACATGTTAAAAAAAAAAAAAAAACTCTGGAATTGCACTTCTTTTGCAATTTCACCACACTTGGAATTTTTTTCCCGTTTTCCAGTACATGATATGTTAAAACCAATGGTGTCGTTCAAAAGTTTGACTTGTCCCACAAAAAACAAGCCCTCACATGGCCATTTTGACCCAAAAAATAAAAAAGTTATGGCTCTGGGAAGAGGGGGAGCAAAAAATGAAAATTCAAAAACTGAAATACCCCTGGTCGTTAAGGGGTTAAAGGGAACCTGTCACCAGGAATAAACGCTATTAACATCCGTATATGGGGTTAATCTCGAGGTTAATAGTGTTATTAACCTGTCCGGCGCCTGCACTTCCCCGAACACAACCACGCCAAAAGCCATGACTGACAGCTGGCCCTACTGCTGAGCCAGTGTCAGTCAGGGCCAGAGGTGCGGTTACAGAGCGGTAACTGTTCCGTTGCTGGTGCTGCCCCCATGATTGAAACCCGAACGCTGTCAGGGAGAATAAAGTTAATTTTCTCCCTGCATTGTTTGTCTAAGTGCACCAGGAAGATTAATAACGCTAATAAACTGCAGATTAGATGGTTCATAGCATTTTTTTCTGGTGACAGGTTCCGTTTAACTTATGTAAGAAAGGCCTTTAGTCTCTCAGAGGTTACCTTGGGTTCCTTTATTACCTTGCAGACTATTATATTGCTTGCTCTTGGGGTAATCTTTGTTGTTCTATCGTTCCTGGGGAGTTTAGTAATGGTCTGGATTTTTTTTCCATTTGTACACAATCTGTCTTTGGAGTGGTGAATTCCAAACTCTTTAAAAGATGATTTTATAATCTTTTCCTGCCTGATAAGCATCAATAATCCTTCTTAGAAGCTCCTCAGAAGTCTCCTTTATTCCTGCCATGATTCACTTCCACAGACATGTTTTAGATACATCCCTGCTGTTTAAATAAAACAGGTCGCCTACTCACAACTGATTGTCATCCCATTGATTGAAAACACTCTAATTTCACCTTAATGCGAATCCTAAAGGTTTTCCAGGAAAAAAAAAAAAGAGTCAAATCCTAATATTTTGTCTCATTTGTAGATTTGGATCTCTTTATCTAATCTTATGAAGTGTAAAAATCTGATGATGTTTTAGCTCAAATTTTGGCAGAAATGTCGAATATTTTGAAGGGTTCAGAAACTTTAAAAGACCACTGTACGGGAATAATAAAATTATAACATTCTATTAAAAAATACAGGAATGGCACGGAGCAGGTTTTACATATTTTTATTCATTAACTTTTCTACATAATCGAAGGAATAAGAAAGTTCCCAGTTTGTGATCTCGCAGTCCTGTGCGGATGGGACTGTTACTTTATAAGCCGCTCCGATCCGGAGTATTGCAATAAGTTAATATTTCGTGTCACCTGAATTGGAGACTTGTATTGTATCTTCCAGCACAGATAAAATTCAATAACCGACTCCAACAGGTTTCATTGTATCCTGACCTTTAAAGCAGAAAACCGCACAAGCAGTCCGTCTCCTTTGTATCAACTCCATCATTGTGCGCGAGCAGCAAATCCCGAAAATCGCTTCCAATGAGTCTATATTATGTCCCGTAATGCCTGAAGCCGGCAATTCTCTGACTGCGCCTTGTACCTTCCCGCTCGGCACGGGGGGTTTATTAAATCACAATCCATCGATTCTTTCTAGTTTTAACCAGTTTCTCCCAGAAAAAAGGAAAAATAAAATCGAGTTGTGAGTCTCTTGTCTACCTGAAAACTTCCTTCTTTGTAGCAAAGATCTTAAAAGGAACCTGCCAGGACACTTTTACTACTGAAGCTTGAGATTACGGCTGTATAGGTTCTAGTGCTACAATAAAAATGATACCTGTCTTGTAGGAATCCGATGTGCCAGTGCTGAGATATCCACCTTTGGTGCCACATGCAAATTAATTATTTTGGAAGCACTTTGGTTGCGTCGACAGGCTTCCAACGCATTTCCAACACATGTGGCTTGAAAGCTTGATTTCTCAACGCTGGCACATCATATTACTATAAGACCAGTATCACTTTTATTGTTATACTAGAATCTATACAGCTGTACTGCTAGTTTTAGTAGCAAAATTTTCTTGATGTTCCCCTTGAAGGTGTTTTATGTATGTAAAGCTTAAAGGGAACCTGACAGCCCATAGTTTGGACAGCATGTATCAAGCTTTATCATTTCAGCTATGGATCATTTACTCTGAAATGCTGTGGTCGGCCATGCCGAATGGATGACTAGTCCAATAAAGCAAGTCCCCGGCTACTTCTCCTCTTGGGTGATAGGTCTCTCTCTATGTGTGTGACCTGTCACTCAAAGGGAACAGGGGAGGAGAATCCACCGGGGATCGGCCTTTTGGGCTAGTCACCCTTGCGGCAGGGTCCAACGTCCCCCACACCATACTGTTTCAGAGTAAAACATACCTGGCTGAAATGACGGAGCCGGTGTCTTGACACATTCTGCCCGTGGTTTATATCAGCTGTCCAGTTCCCTTTAATTTATGGATTATGAACAGAAGCCATGATGCATATGTGATCAGAGCCTAATACAGCATGCTTATTAATGAGGTTATTGTCTACATCCCCGGTGGTCTAAGGCGATAAATACGTTCATTGTTGGTCCAAATTAGTGAAGAGGTTATGTTCTGCATCCCTTGTCTTCTAGAGCAATAAAAGGGTTAATTTCAGGTTTTTAGAATAATGACAGAGATAGCTGATCGCTGGTGCAAACCCCTTAATGTCAGCAGCCTTAGAGGTCTAATGCAGTAAAGGGTTTATTTTAAAGGGAACCTGTCATCAGACGTGTCCCATATGAGATAAGACCACCACCTATCAGCCCTGATATAATGCTATATATCTGCCCCCAATTCCGTCTGCAAGACCAGGAAAAGAGCTCTTATTATACTCCCCTACAGGCAGGTCGGGTCCGACAATCACCGCTGTCTTGGCCGAGTGCCATCCTCCTGTGCTTTGTGTGAATGGCGCGTCCTACGTCATCCACACATTGTGCTCCTGCGCAGTCATACTTTTCTGGCCTGTCGAGGGCAGAGAAAAGTATTGCAGTGCGCAGGCACAGGGAAAGGTCAAAGAGACCCTCACGCATGCTCTTTGCGGTATTTTTTGCTCTGTCCTGGTCGTGACAGAGAAGTACACCTGCACAGTAGCGCACTGTCGAGACTGTGTGGATGACGTACGACGCGTCATCATCACGAAGCTAGAACGAAGACGGCATTGCAAGAAGAAGGGAGGCGCCGGACCAAGTCCCTTGGATCCAATGGCCTGGTAGGTGAGTTTAATAAAAGGTGATGTTTGTATTTAAGGATCTCTGGTGGTTAAGCACATTGAAGAGGTTAATGTCAGGATCTCTGGTGGTCTGTGACATTGATGGGGTGAATCTTTCATACTTGGCATACAGTCGCTTACTCCAACTTTGTCCTGCAGCTTTCTGAACTCTAATCGTTCAGTTTTAGAGTATGACAGCGCAATTCGGCCAGGTCAGTGCTTTGTGACTGCTTTACGGGAGCTCTGTAAATCACTTACCTACCCGGAATCACCAGCCTGACTTTTGATTGGCTGGACTGGTGCAACATTATCATTGCGGCGTGACGCACAGATAAAATTGTGCCAGCCAACGAATCAAAAGCCTAGTCTGGGATACATCCCGGAAGGTAAGAGATTTGCAGACCTCCCGTCCAGTGGTCACAGAGCACTGACTTGGCCGAGTCCCACAAATCAATCTGCCCAACTCTATTCAACTCCCTCTCTTCTTTCCTGTGCTGAATGTAGATATGGTTGCATATAGGGGAAAGAGGGGACTGTGCAGCTGTAGCTTAATGGCTGCACAGTCCTCTATGATCAGGCAGAGTGTTTTCCGGAGCATGATCACTACAGAAGGGAGCGTAGGAAGGTTAGGCGAGGTGGTAGCTTCCAAAATGTGGAGCCATATAGTCAGACAGTGCTAACATTTCCGCAGAACGTCAGAAGTGGACATTGGAAGGGGTTGTCTGGACTACAACACCCTTTTGCATATACCTAAATTAGGTGATTCCTATTCAAGACCTTTTTCTAATAATAAAATGGACATTAGCTTCAAAGAGCATCTCACACTCTGGAGGACCTGGACTGTCAATACATGGAGCTGACAACCCATTGATTTGAATAGGCACGGAGTCATTCTTAATTTTTCCTGTTGTGGCGCTGCAGGGTAATTTAACACCCTGATCATTTCAGATCACTTGGGGTCCCAGCAGCAGGAAACTCTTTTATTATCATATTTTTGTGAGATTCTTCCAACCATAAGGAAATGTCCAAAACGGAGAACCCTATTGAATAGTTAAGTTTTTTTTGGTTCGGTACCAAGAAAAAAAAATGAAATATGTCAGCATTGATTCTGACAAATTGCATTATCCAATTAGATAGGAACAGCCATTAGGATTAAAAGCATTTAAGAGGAAAACAATCCTACACCTCTGTCTGGGCCATGTTTGTGCTGTTGTCTCGCGGCTGTGATAAAGTGACTTAATTATCCTGAGGGTTATTATGGAGGATGGGCATACGGGCCGCTTTCAGGAGTTTTGTGTGTAATTGCAGAGCGGCCTCTTTCACCGTCATATTTTCTCGGCATGCAGTCATGGTATTACCGATCCACACGGCTTCTTTCTGTTCTTCCACCTCCCCAGCCTCCTAAGTCAATGGGAACCAATCTGTTCCAAAATGTTTATCATAAAATAAAGTAAAGTAAATGACCCTCCGAGGAGTCATCTCTTTTTTTTTTTTTCCCCATAAAAATCAGATTGGAATAGTGTAGCCAAAATGGAAATGAACTCACATTTGTGCCGGAGTATTTAGAATGTTGAGTAGTTTGTCACAGCGGTGGTCTTCCAATGTGCCGTTACCGGCTGTATTCCAAGCCTGGAACGTGAAGACCCCCTGCAAATGTAATATTGAATCAAACATGAAGAAATGCTTGGCAAGGGATCGGGCAGGAGACTGCTACGTAGCTGCGTCTGAAGCGCCTGAAGAACGCCAGTAACGGTGATCACAATCTGTCGATGTGCCAGGGCCGAGGTGCCATCCATTGAATTATTGGCCACCAAGTAATACTCTCTTTTCGGCCACGAGTGTTCAGAGATTGTCACTGGTCGAGTGACCGTAGCTAATAAGGTCACCCAATTTTCAGAATCCCACTAATTACAAACCTTATTAGCATATAAGGATGTAATTAAGGATCAAGTATATGCAAAGTTCAGCTCTTCATTTGGAAATTTGCCATAGATTTGCTATTTTATTCAGTAGGACCCTCCGGCCTTCGCTACCAGTGATAACAGTCGGGCCAGTAGGTTCCTATTCATTCTCAGAGGAGCCTCTGAAGGTTGTTGTATCTACTATATTCAGGAGCACAACTCTTCCCAACGTCTCAACTTTCTGCATGCCGGAAGACAGTGCACTCCTGATGATTGACAGCTCGGGTTGGTGACATGGCTACGCTTCTAGCCCAAACTGTTTGCTCTCAAATGCTGCAGGCAGGGGCAGCTTTACCTCTTCACTCCCCAGAGGGACACAGCGGTACTGAATCTGGCCGCATTCAACAATCAGGTGACCTTCAGAGCAGCATTTCAAGTTCTGTAGAAAAGAGCTTGTAAATGCTGTGCTTCTTGCACAGGAGACCAGTCACCCTCGACAGGATGCAGCAGTGGCTGATAAACTAGGCAACAAGCTGAACAAAATACAGCTCTAACAAAAATTAAGAGACCACTGCAAAATGTTCAGTTTGTCTGATTTTTCTCTTTATAGGTATATTTTTGAGTAAAATGTAAATAGTTCTTTTAGTCTATAAAATTCTAACAACATGTCTCTGAATTTCCAAGCAATAAATGTTGTATTTTTTTTAACTCAGGAAGAGTTCAGAAATCAATATTTTGTGGAATAACCATGATTTTTAATCACAGCTTTCATGCTGTCTTGGCATGCTTTCCACCAGCCTTTCACACTGCTTCTGGCACTAAAATGTAAGCCGTTCTTTGATGGCTTGTGACTATCCATCATCCTCCTGATTACATTCCAGAGGTTTTCAATGGGGTTCAGGTCTGGAGATTGGGCTGCCCATGACAGGGTTTTGATGTGATGGTCTCTTAATTTTTGCCAGAGCTGTATACCGTAATTACTAATCCCTCTGTTTGTAGCCCTAAATACCTGTTCTGCAGACCAGACTGTCAAATAACATGGTCCTGACTTCCCTATAAAATGTAATAGCGCCCTTTAACACATAATAATGGATTCCAAAAGTAATAATGCCCATAGAGTGCTCCCTTAACAATTAATAATGCCACAGAGTGTCCCTTAAAAGTAATGTACACTGAGTGCCCCCCAAAAATGAAATAATGTTTCCTAAGTGCTCCCCACGTGTTTGCGCTGTCTCGCAGAGGTTCAATGAGTGACCCCACCAGACTATAGACTGAAGGTCGATTGCTACTTGAGGCTTACGAAACAAAGTAGTAGAGCAGGTAGCCCTTGGCTCACTGATCTACTACAGGCTTTTATTGTAATGGCGTGCATTAAACCCCAATATGGTTAAGAGTGGCGCTCTCTTGGGGATCTGGTTGGGCCTCACCATCTTACTTTGCTGCTACTCATTTTGGCCAAGACTTGTAATGAATGCGGAGGGATTAATATAGAAGGCCTGTTAGGTTTGTGCCATGAAGACCACCCTTATCTAGACATCACAGAGGGGTATGACTGCTCTTGGGATCCCCTCTATTAAAGTTCAGACCTGCTCACCACTCTGACTTAAGATGGCCATAGACTTTAGCTAGCGATCAACCAAACATTTGTTTGACCACAATTACCGCTCACAAGCCTCCTTTACACAGCAAACTTGGTTTGACCAGACACCTCTGGTGACGGCTTGTCCCCTGGCGATCAACAATGCCCAATTCTTCTTTCCCCATGACTTTATCTGTTCGGGTGGAATGTGGACCTCCATAAACATTAGATAGTTGGCTACTCTCACTGGTTTCGTCGGGTTCTGCCATCTTGACTTTAAAATGTATTGGGTCCATGTTTTGTGCAGTCCTCTTGCCAAAGCCGGACCTTCAGCTGGTCCGCGTGGCACGTGTGGTCCCAGCAGCTGGTAAGTATTCAGCTCTAGTACCAGGCTGGCACAGAAGAGAACCGCGAGTCTCCGGCTTCCACTCACGCTCTACCTACTTAGTGCATGAATTGTGGATGGTCATTAGCTTTCATTACAAGCACGAGACGGATTGGGGAATGAGCCAGGCAGTGCGACCACATTCAGGAGGGGTTGACCTGACATTGATGAATGGGTCCGCCGCCATCATGAGTGAATAGCACCCCACTCCCAGTGTGCACTTAGCGGGCCACCGTCATTCTGCTGGCTACTAATTGCTTTAATTGCTGCCTGAACGATTGCTTTATCTCCATTGATTTCCTGCTTCTGAGTTCTTGGCCTTCACCTCTGGAACGTGAGTGATTCGCAGCCAGGATGACCTTCCTCCTAATATTATTCTGTCCCGGCTAACTGATGCTTCTGTTACAGTGCCGCATTATCTGCTGCTGGAATAACAGTTTTTCCCCCTTTTTTTAGTATTTCACCAAATTCCAATGCAAAAAAGGATGATCTTTAGGGGTTATTGGGGAACCATAAAATATAGGTACGTTTTCAACGTTACTACCTTTAGATAATAACCTGTTCGGATCATGTGATGGACACACGGGTGCACGGATCATTACAAGATTACTGTTCCTTTAAGAGTCCTGCGCCTGCGTGTCCATCACTTGTCCAGGACAGGTTATTCTCCCCTGACCGATAACAATGAGGGCTCCAGTTGATGGTAGCAAGCAGAGATCTTAAAAGCGAGTGCAAGGAGAAAGGATTTTAGGTTAACAAAGTTTCATCTCGGTATACATGAAAAGTTTTCTAATATACCGTTCATCATTTATAGGGCTTCAGAAGTCACTTCTTTTTTTTTAATGGTTTTTCATGATTTTTTTGCAGCAATCACTTCAGAATGACGCATGAATTTTATGCAAAATCAAAGATGCATTTCTTTTTTGTCTCTTTTACCTTTTGTTGCGCCTTTTAGAGGAAATGTTGCATGTACTACTAAAATATTGCAACATTTGCACCTAAAATTTCTGTTGTACATGAAATCACTCCCGGAGGACAGGTGTAAATTTGTTCAAGGATATTGCAACTTTTTCAAAATTTGCAATTGATGAATTAGCCAAAAACATCAATAAACTCCAAATATCATTCAGAACGAGGGACATTAAAAAAGAAGTGAACACATAGAAAAGACTTTAAAAGAGGCGCAAATTAATAGAATTTGGTCTGAAACATAAAGAAGCGAAAAAAACACCAAAAACCAGACAAATAAAAGGCGCAAGTGCAATAATGAATCCAGTCAATGTTTAGATAGAAACCATATGATTTTTAGTGTTGTTTTGACCACATAATGCTTTACCGGATCTAACTTTCTATTTCCTTGAGCTGCCAAATAATTTATGTAGCACTTTCTTTTCCATACAGACATTTTATGATGCCTTTTCTTTTTTTTTTTTTTTTTTTTTTTAAAGAAATGTTTTTTCAAGTTTGGTTTTCATTTGTAATGTTAACAAATAAAAAAAAAAGTAAACACTAACGTTTACAAAGAAAAGTTTTCAAAAAGTGTTTTTTTTTTAAATTGTGTTTTCATTCATTTAGTTTTTTCTAAACTTATTTTTGAATGCATACTACTGTGCAAAAGTTATAGGCAGGTATGTAAAATAATGTTGCTGCTCTTTGCTCACCCTCGAGATTCTATGGCACACGGAGTCTAATAATGGCCTCCCACCGAATCTGCCATAGCCTATTAGATCCTGCTAGAGGTGGGGTCTAACAGGCCTCCTAGACTGAGATAACGCACTGCACTGCATAGGCAGCACAGAGTATCGGGACTAATAAATATTATTATTTTTTAAATTGAAAAAAAAATCACAGTTTTTCCAATAAAAAAGAGGTTTACAGTTGGTGTAAGAAACTTTCTTTCAAAAATGGACATACCCTCTAAATAAACAGTGCTGCCTTTACCATTGCTCTGACTGCTAACTAATGCTCTCCATTACCAGGTTTGTTCCTAGATGGATTCTTCATTTGTAGGTAATAACACATAGTCTCCTTAGAATCCTGCGTCTCTATTTTATGTTTAAATTCTTCATCATTTTCAAGATCTCTGTAAGCTGTCAGTGAATGGAAACACTGGTATTTCCATTCCGAGGCTGTAAACCTGCTCATAGCTCGTCCTGCTCTCAGCCTGAGAAGTTTTACCTGGTCTCTGCAATGCTCTGTGAGATAAGCGCATCAGCAGGTACTGCACAAATCTCTCGTCTGCTACAGTGTATTAATCTGAATAGGAGAGATTGGTGTCGGTCAAACAAATAGGTTCCCTACAAAGGTGCCAATATCAGAAGGTTTATTCAATGTAATCGGAGAGCAGTATGATGTATGGGGCAGAGACCCTGATTCCAACGATGTGTCACTTACTAGGTTTTATTTTCCTGTTTCAATACAATCAGTGTTTTATTAGCATGAGATTATCACTACAGGACTAGGTGTCTGGTGCCTCCTGGTCCAACCACGTCCCCAGCACTGATACATTTTACACAGGAAGCAGCCAATCAAGTGGTGTGGGCGGGGTTATACAGAGCTCAGCATTCCGAGCTTTGCTAGATCTGCTGCAGAGAAAACTGTGATTCTATCACAACTGCTGCATCACTGGAATCAGGTTCTCTGCCTCAACATCAGATTACATAGCAAAATCCTGTTGACAGATTCCCTTTAACAAGCTAACAAGTAGTGGTCTCTGCAATAAGTAGACATTTGGGGTACTGGTTTTCCTCATGGGCATGTCTCCTAGTTTATCCCTGTCCCATTATAAGATCATAACGTATCTTGTAAATATAAATAGTGCTGCCATATCGTGCCCAGACAACGTTTTCCATTACTCATCCCTCCAAGGCTTATTCCAGGAGCGGGGCACCCTTAAAGGGGTCACTTTTATGCTGTTCCCCCCTCCCGCCATCACACTGGTCTTAAATCTTTTTTGACAAAAGTTGAAACAATAACCAGTTGTGTATAGCTCCCATGGACTTGAGTAGCCATCTCCATATTTTTGTTTTTCCTGCTCAGATTTTTCATGTTTTTGGTTTTTCTAACGTCAAGGGTCCTTTCTTGTATTCCCCAGGGCTATGCCGCAATGCTATGGGAGCAAGCCAAACACGGGATCCAACATTCGGAAGCCAACGGACACTACGGCGTTCCTCTGACGGAAGATAAACTGGAATGGTTCAATGAGGAGCAGATCGGACAATTACACGAACTTATGCAAGAAGCCACAAAGTCCAAAACGCAGTTTGATGTAGATGAAGATACCGGGCAGAAAAGATAAAACTTCTGTGACCAGAAACATTTTAATTTAAAAAACTCATCATGAGATTTGTTGTTCTCGATGCTTTAATGTATGATAATGAAAAGTTCAGATTCTGGAGACTGATGGAACAAAGTGAAGAAATGGAACTTGATGGATATCATACAAAGCAGACGGCTTTTAGTCTCTGCTTTCAGTGACACCAACTGTAATGTCTAAAGACCAACAAGCTGCGTCATGTCAGACGATGATGAAGGTGAACGGTTAGAATACAAATGTGTATATGACCTAAAGGAAAGAAAATAAAGAAACAAAAGTGAAATTTCTCTTGTGTGAATCCTCATATCCACTTATTCTTCAGAATCTTACCATCAGATTAATATTTAGAATTGAGAGTCCTCAGTGGTTGATACCTTTTAATGGCTAACTGAAAAGATGGTAACAAATTGCAAGCTTTCGAGACTACATACGTCTCTTCATCAGGCAAAGACTAAAACAAATTCTTTGCCTGATGAAGAGACGTATGTAGTCTCGAAAGCTTGCAATTTGTTACCATCTTTTCAGTTAGCCATTAAAAGGTATCAACCACTGAGGACTCTCAATTCTAAATATTTTTCTATCTACTGGCTAACACGGTACCAAGATATATTTCTTTCCTGTACCATCAGATTGTAATACATAGTCTATTTTAATAATTAAATACGCAAATGCTCAAATTATAATAAAACAATAATACTTTCCTCTATAACACTGTGCCTATATGCAAGAATACAATTATTATAGTGATACTACCTGAAAGAATATAGCTACTATATTGCCCCTATGTACAAGAATATAACTACTATAATACTGCCTCTATGTACAAGAATATAACTACTATAATACTGCTCCTATGTACAAGAATATAACTACTATAATACTGCTCCTATGTACAAGAATATAACTAATATAATACTGCCCCTATGTACAAGAATATAACTACTATAATACTGCTCTTATGTACAAGAATATAACTACTATAATACTGCCCCTATGTACAAGAATATAACTACTATAATACTGCTCCTATGTACAAGAATATAACTACTATAATACTGCTCCTATGTATAAGAATATAACTACTATAATACTGCCCCTATGTACAAGAATATAACTACTATAATACTGCTCCTATGTACAAGAATATAACTACTCTAATACTGCTCCTATGTACAAGAATATAACTACTATAATACTGCTCCTATGTACAAGAATATAACTACTATAATACTGCCCCTATGTACAAGAATATAACTACTATAATTCTGCCCCTATGTACAAGAATATAACTACTATAATACTGCTCCTATGTACAAGAATATAACTACTATAATACTGCTCCTATGTACAAGAATATATACTATAATACTGCCCCCTATGTACAAGAATATAACTACTATAATATTGCCCCTATGTACAAGAATATAACTACTATAATACTGCTCCTATGTACAGGAACATAACTACCATAATACTGCTATTATGTACAAGAATATAACTACTATAATACTGCCCCTATGTACAAGAATATAACTACTATAATACTGCCCCTATGTACAGGAATATATAACTACTATAATACTGCTCCTATGTACAAGAATATAACTACTATAATACTGCCCCCTATGTACAAGGATATAACTACAATAATACTGCCCCTATATATAAGAATATAACTACTATAATACTGCCCCTATGTACAAGGATATAACTATAATACTGCCCCTATATATAAGAATATAACTACTATAATACTGCTCCTATATACAAGGATATAACTACTATAATACTGCTTCTATGTACAAGAATATAACTACTATAATACTGCCCCTACGTACAAGAATATAACTACTATAATACTGCCCCTATGTACAAGAATATAACTACTATAATACTGCTCCTATGTACAAGAATATAACTACTATAATACTGCTCCTATGTACAAGAATATAACTACTATAATACTGCCCCTATGTACAAGAATATAACTACTATAATACTGCCCCTATGTACAAGAATATAACTACTATAATACTGTCCCTATGTACAAGAATATAACTACTATAATACTGCCCCTACGTACAAGAATATAACTACTATAATACTGCCCCCTATATACAAGAATATAACTACTATAATACTGCTCCTATGTACAAGAATATAACTACTATAATACTGCTCCTATGTACAAGAATATAACTACTGTAATACTGCTCCTATGTACAAGAATATAACTACTATAATACTGCCCCTATGTACAAGAATATAAGTACTATAATACTGCCCCTACGTACAAGAATATAACTAATATAATACTGCTCCTATGTACAAGAATATAACTACTATAATACTGCCCCTACGTACAAGAATATAACTACTATAATACTGCCCCTATGTACAAGAATATAACTACTATAATACTGCTCCTATGTACAAGAATATAACTCCTATAATACTGCCCCTATGTACAAGAATATAACTACTATAATACTGCCCCTATGTACAAGAATATAACTACTATAATACTGCTCCTATGTACAAGAATATAACTCCTATAATACTGCCCCTATGTACAAGAATATAACTACTATAATACTGCCCCTATGTACAAGAATATAACTACTATAATACTGCCCCTACGTACAAGAATATAACTACTATAATACTGCCCCTATGTACAAGAATATAACTACTATAATACTGCTCCTATGTACAAGAATATAACTACTATAATACTGCCCCTATGTACAAGAATATAAGTACTATAATACTGCCCCTACGTACAAGAATATAACTAATATAATACTGCTCCTATGTACAAGAATATAACTACTATAATACTGCCCCTACGTACAAGAATATAACTACTATAATACTGCCCCTATGTACAAGAATATAACTACTATAATACTGCCCCCTATATACAAGAATATAACTACTATAATACTGCTCCTATGTACAAGAATATAACTACTATAATACTGCTCCTATGTACAAGAATTGAAATTTAATTCCATCTTTCATGCATAATTCTCTTGTTTTCTATAGATAATGGGAAATATTACTTAGACGCCATTTAATGATTACATACAGTGACATTCACTTTGTCTTTTTTCGCCAAACAATGAATGCAAATCTGCCAAATGTGCAGCAAACAATGAAGAAAACAGAATATTGCCTGAACCAAAAAATATTTTTTTCCTGAATGTGACAGAGAATGTCATATAAAATGTTGTCATTCTGGAATATCTTGACATGTCCTCAAGATTCAAACAATGAAACCGTCAGATCTGGATAATCAGGTAGTGTCATATAAACATAATCATACTATTTCTGTATTATTATTTCTTCTTTTGATCTTGCAAGGTTCTGTATTATTCGATAATTTATTAGTGTACTAGGTGCGCAGTAATTTTTGTTTTCACATAATGCGCAGGCAGTGTTGGGCTGGGGCATAGATTGCCTTTTACACACTTATCTGGTGCACTTACACCTGTACTGAAATGCACACACAGGTATCTGACATTTTCTTCTTACTGTTGCATACCATTTGCTCTGCTGTACACACTGGGACATAATTAGCACAGTCATTTCACTATGATTGGAGTGAGTGAATTATAGGGTTTGTCAAAAGTAGAAAAAATATATCTGCTTCAATGCACGGCCTACTGTAGTTCACAATTTGTGTCTTGTATTCAGTTCTCTGGGTTGCATTACCAGGCACAACCCATGATGATATAATCAGCTATCATGTGCCTCTAACAGCCGTGGGTGGATCGGATTTCTGACCGCAACTGTTAACCTGTTAAACCCTACTATCAATTTCTGACAGTGGAAATTAACATGTGCCCGCAGGGCTGCTTATCTTTCCATGCTTCCATCGGCACGCCTGTGACTTTATTGTGGGGTGCCGATGATGGTTTGTCGCGAAGGCCGGGGATCTGCTGAAGACCCCCTTTGCCTCTCATGATTCTCCCACTGTTGGCATTTACAGTGGGGGGAATAAGTATTTGATCCCTTGCTGATTTTGTAAGTTTTCCCACTGACAAAGACATGAACAGTCTATAATTTTAAGGGAAGGTTAATTTTAAAGGGAACCTGTCACCCCCAAAATCGATGGTGAGGTAAGCTCACCGGCATCAGGGGCTTATCTACAGCATTCTGTAATGCATTCTGTAATGCTGTAGATAAGCCCCCGATGTATCCTGAAAGAGGAGAAAAAGACGTTAGATAATACTCACCCAGAGGCGGGCCCGCTCCGATGGGCGTCTCAGGTCCGTTCCGGGGCCTCCCATCTTCATTCCATGACGTCCTCTTCTGGTCTTCACGCTGCAGCTCCAGCGCAGGATTACTTTGTCTTCACCCTGTTGAGGGCAGAGCAAAGTACTGCAGTGCGCAGGTGCCGGAAAGGTCAGAGAGGCCCGTTGCCTGCGCACTGCAGTACTTTTGCTCTGCCCTCAACAGGGTGAAGACAAAGTAATCCTGCGCTGGAGCTGCGGCGTGAAGACCAGAAGAGGACGTCATGGAATGAAGATAGGAGGCGCCGGAGCGGACCTGAGACACCCATTTGACCGGACTGCCATACTGTGCCGAAATAATTCCTCCATACATTACCTATGTAACTGAGCTACTTCTAATCCATTCAATTAATGCTTATAAAGCAGATAACTTTTATCAAGGCTGAAATATGGTGGAGGCTCCAAACTTTCATTTTTTATTTTTTTACGTTTTTCTTAAAGGTGATTTTCTGAAATATATACAGTAATGTTCAAAATACTATCAGTCCTATGGGAGTAACCAGATAATTCCATTTTTGGTATAAATTATATCACCACATGTCACACAATTTACCAGTTGGTGCAGTAGATTGTAAGAAAACGGGGGTGATCAAAATAATATCAGAGTGGAGATCAATCAGTGACATCAATCATTCTGTGTGGCCCTTATTTAAGGGTGAAGCCAGGACATGTTGTACATGCATTTCTCCTTGAAAGCCTCAGTAATATGGGTCGTTTGAGACATTGTTCAGAAGAACACTGTACTCTGAAAAAAAATTTGGTTGGATGATCTCTAATGCTTTATAATGGAAAGCCAAATCGGAGAGACGAGGAAGAAAACGGAAGACGACCATTCTAATGGATGGAAGAGTGGCCAGAATAGCAAAGGCTCAGCCAACGCTCAGCTCCAGGATGATCACAGACAGTCTCATGTTACATGTGAAGACGCCGGTGTGACGCTAATCTCTAACCAAGAAGTCCCCACAGAGTCCCACTGTTAATAAAAAAAACATGTACTGAAGAGGATACAATCTGCCAAAGAACACATCAAGCGGCCTAAAGAGAAATGGAGAAACATTTTGTGGACTGATGAAAGTAAAATTGTTCTTTTTGGGTCCAAGGGCCGCAGACAGTTCATCAGACGACCCCCAAACTCTGCATTCAGGCCACATAATACTGTTATTGAGGCAAGCATGTCAAACAAATGTAGAAATGATTATAGTATGCCGCAAAATGCAAGTAGAATATACACAGACATGCATAGAGGACATATAGGGAGCGACTACCAAAGACTATGACAAGCAAACACAAGGAAACAAGCAGCCAAAAACGTCCCATAAAATGTAAATTTTATTAAGTAATATTAAAACAACCAACAAAACCACAGTGGTGACAAGTGGGGAATGCATAGGCGCAAATGACCTTGGAAATGGGCCGGAACACAAACAAATCCTGCTGTAACATATTAGTGAGACAAATTGTCATAAATATCCATAGCTGCTAGAAAAACAATGTCGGGCCAGTGCCACAGCTTTACAGGAATAACAGCAATCATGCGATGTAAGTACATACCATATGCATGCAGGATAGGTGAGTGACCGGACCCGAACCCAGACGCGCGTTTCGGAGCAGGCAGCTCCTTCCTCAGGGGGCGTGTGTGGTCACTGTGGCGTGTGTATATATACACACCGCCAACCGGAAATGTGCAACTCACCGGCGCTCCGCAGCAGACCGCCCAGTGTCAGCGCCGCATCACACCCAGGCACCGGAAACACGTGGGGCCCCACGTGACCATGCGCCGGACGAAAGGAGGGAGGCAGCGCTCGGCCGAGCAAGGACTGGTGCATGCGAATAGAGGAAAAAAACTCAAAAGCCGCCATATTGGAAACAGGCAAAAATAAGGGCACTAACAATTATGCAAAAACCATAAAAACTAATGAAATCTATCTGATAGCAGGTGAAAATAGAAATTAACAAGACTGCATGTCAAACATACAATATGAAAACACGCATAACCTAGTATCCTCTAGAAATATAAAGAAATATTACATCAAAATGTAAACTATACAACAAAGAACAAAATAAGATATACAAATTATACTCAAACACTGTATTAAGACAATAATGATAAGACATACAAATAATAACGCCACAAAAACACATACAAAAAATATATAAGAACATGAATGAAAGTACATAAATGCCACACTGTATAACAAAAAAGACAGAAGTCCTAAACAAATACACATATGAGACACTAACAGGATATGCACAAGAATAAATAGATAAACATAGCTAGATGTACAAAATTATGTGCCGGACGAAACGTTTATGTTGACCCGCAGAATGGACCATTGAAGAATAACTTGCTTGATTCGAATAGGGCTTCCATATACAGCATCAATGACAAACCGACAATACTAGAATGTAAAACATTAAAATATTAGAAAAAGGACCACAAGACAATGTCACAAGTAAAAATGATGTGTCGGAAACACAGTATATAAAAACAAAGATCATAAGCTACGTATAGAATGCACAGCAGATGTGGGTCACAAAAATGGGGCAAAGGATATATTTTCATTCAACCCATTAGGGTGAATGGTGTGCAACGTCCATATCCACCTTGTCTCTAATTGGGCAAGGCGTTTGGACAGACCCCCTACCCTGATGTCAATATTAAGGAGATCAATGCCACGCACCCGCAACAATGCTGCATTACATGAATGGAACTCCCTAAAGTGCCTGGGTATTGTATTCAGGCCACAGTACACCCTGCACACAGTGAAGCATGGTGGTGAAGCATCATGATATGGGCAGGTTTCTCTTACTATGGTTCCGGACCTATTTACCGCAAACCAGGCATCATGGACCAGTTTGCAGACAGTAAAATACTTGAAGAGGTCATGCTGCCTTACGCTGAAGAGGATATGCCCTGGATATGGGGCTTCAACAAGACAATGACCCTAAATGCACCAGTAAACGAGCAAAATCTTGGCTCCAGTCCAACACAATTGAGGTTATGGAGCGGCCGGCCCAATCCCCAGACCATAATCATATGGAACACTTGTGGGGTGACGTCAAAAATGCCTTTTCCGAGGCAAAGCCAAAAAATTGCTACCAATACTATAATAAACGTCTTAACATATTATTTGTCAGTTGTCAATTCTGGTAAATTGGGGGATGTCCCAGGACATAAGTCGGTGGTCTTATCTGATGTTGGGATGTTCATGGTCAGGATTTGGGTGGGCAGGACGTAAAAGTTCTGAATTGATCCAATATCAATGTTGGTAAGTGTGTGATTTTCTGTTCCTCCGCTGACGCTGTTTGGGTGGGCCGCCAGAGATAGACTGGCCCACTAGAGGATCCTCCAGACACAAGCCCCAAAGGTCCAACAGAGAAACTTCTCCAATGGAGGCGACTTTCGATCCAATAGTACAAGACTCTATTTTTATGATAATACATAGAAAAAACTAATTGGACCTTTTTTTATGTTGGCCGAAGAGACCCCAGTCTGAAACTGCACCTCAATGGCATGATTGACTTGTCCACTTACACAGTCATCACAATGGAGACCGGACAAAAGGCCACCAGGTCCCCAAAAAATTACAATATTATTGTTTAATTTGGAACAGTTGTGTTGTCTTTTTTTACTTGTAAAACCCCCTTTAAAAGTATAAACTAAATTTGTACTAAGACTTGTCAAGTTGTTCTGCCACCTTCCGGAAGGAGAATCTATTCCATGGTCCGTGTCACCTTCGGCCTCTTGTTACTTGTTTAGTTTTCACACTTTGTTTTTTTCCTAAATCAGAATAACTATTTTTTTCCATTTGTTAACTGGGATGAGTTGTAATATTTCCATCATTATTCAAATGTCTGCAATTATCTGCCATTAAACTAATCCTACAAATGCCAATCGATGCCATTCCTTCCCCTAATTACACAAGTCCAACAATTAATTTATTTGCTTGTCATTAGACCCCGCTCACATGATATGATTCCTAATGGGCCTGGGATGTAATTGATCATGTTACTGTCACAGATCCGCTGCAGGTATAATTAATGGAAGTTCTCAAGTGCGGAAATTAATATAACACAAATATTAATTAGTTATAGTTTGTTTATTCTGTTATGTTCTATATATATATTCTGATATATAATGTATACAGTCAGGCTCGCACTGGCCCATAGGGTAACAGGGGAATCTCCCAGTGATTGGAGATTTCCCGGTAGATCTGGGCTTCCAACCTCACTATATGAGCAATGCATGGCATAATTCACTCTACACAAAAAAAAGCAGCATATCATCATTCCTTACGCAAACTACCCAGTTTATGATTATATAAAGATATAGGTCAATTTGTGAATGAGGATAGTGTAATATTTGTGTGCAGGTGAAAAGTGCCCCCCACCAAGTCAATGTCACTGGTGGGCCCTTGTACATCATAGCACACATATTATTGCCTTTACAAACAATTCTACAGTTTGTGGTATATAAAAGTAATATACGAAATATATTAAGTAATTGTGTACATCTGAAATCCAGAGCTGCACTCACTATTCTGCTGGTGCAGTCACTGTGTACATACATTACTTTACTTATCCTGAGTTACATCCTGTATTATACCCCAGAGCTGCACTCACTATTCTGCTGGTGCAGTCACTGTGTACATACATTACATTACATTACTGATCCTGAGTTACATCCTGTATTATACTCCAGAGCTGCACTCACTATTCTGCTGGTGCAGTCACTGTGTACATATATTACATTACTGATCCTGAGTTACATCCTGTATTATACTCCAGAGCTGCACTCACTATTCTGCTGGTGCAGTCACTGTGTACATGCATTACATTACTGATCCTGAGTTACATCCTGTATTATACTCCAGAGCTGCACTCACTATTCTGCTGGTGCAGTCACTGTGTACATACATTACATTACTGATCCTGAGTTACATCCTGTATTATACCCCAGAGCTGCACTCACTATTCTGCTGGTGCAGTCACTGTGTACATACATTACATTACTGATCCTGAGTTACCTCCTGTATTATATTCCAGAGCTGCACTCACTATTCTGCTGGTGCAGTCACGGTGTACATACATTACATTACTGAACCTGAGTTATATCGGGTATTATACTTCAGAGCTGCACTCACTATTCTGCTGGTATTTGTAACTCAACTTCATGGATGTGAAAGAAACTAAGCTGCAATACCAATGTTTTGCTAAGCTGGCTTGTTTTTCGCAAAAATTATACTTAGGCAAAAATACATAGATTTACGTAATTCACATAGTCCTTTTATGCATCAAAAGTGTGAATACTTTTGCAATAAGTTATATTTGTTATCGTCAGATAAAATATAGGATACATTTAGAGATGAACAATGCTCCTAACATTATGTTTAAAACTTAGTAATTTTGCTTGTATCACGGAAATGGAAAATAAATAACATTCAAACAGAGCAGGAATCGTTAATGGAGCCGGGATCAGACGAGTTCATGTTAACTTGTTCATGCAAATGAATGATGAGAACCAGTGATCAGGAGTCGTCCCAAGTCTTTCTGTCCAGAAGAAAAGTCCTGACAATCTCTCAGCATGGATTGTTTTTTCCTTTTGATGCTGCACAGAATTGCCTCCAGTTACCAGTCAGATTTACAAGACCTTTGAAAAAAAGGGAGCTGTTAATCCCTAGTCCAACCCTCCTGACTGCCATAATCTCAGCAGCAACTTTGTAAGATCTGCTATCAAAATATAGTATAGAGAGAATTATTTCAAAATATGTCAGAGCTGAAGTAGGAGCCTATATTACACTGCTCAAAAAATAAAGGGAACACATAAACGACAGAATATAACTCCAAGTAAATCAAACTTCTGTACCAAACTGTCCACTTAGGAAGCAACACTGACAATCAATTTCACATGCTGTTGTGCAAATGGAATAGACAACAGATGGAAATTATTGGCAATTATCAAGACACAATAAAGGAGTGGTTCTACAGGTGGGGACCACAGAGCACATCTCGGCACCAATGCTTTCTGGCTGATGGTTTGGTCACTTTTGAATGTTGGTTGTGCTTTCACACTCGTGGTTGCATGAGACGGACTCTACAACCCACACAAGTGGCTCAGGTGGTGCAGCTCATCCAGGATGGCACATCAATGCGAGCTGTGGCAATAAGGTTTGCTGTGTCAGTCAGCGTAGTGTCCAGAGGCTGGAGGCACTACCAGGAGACAAGCCAATACACCAGGAGATGTGGAGGGGGCCGTTGGAGGGCAACAACCCAGCAGCAGGACTGCTCAGCCTTTGTGCAAGGAGGAACAGGAGGAGCATTGCCAGAGCCCTGCAGCAATGACCTCCAGCAGGCCACAAATGTGCATGTGTCTGCACAAACGGTTAGAAACCGACTCCATGAGGATGGTCTGAGTTCGCAACGTCCACAGATGGGGGTTGTGCTCACAGCCCAACACCGTGCAGGACGCTTGGCATTTGCCACAGAACACCAGGATTGGCAAATTCGCCACTGGTGCCTTGTGCTCTTCACAGATGAAAGCAGGTTCACGCTGAGCACGTGACGGACGTGACAGAGTCTGGAGACGCCGTGGAGAGCAAACTACTGCCTGCAACATCCTTCAGTATGACCGGTTTGGCAGTGAGTCAGTAATGGTGTGGGGAGGCATTTATTTTCCCCATGTGCTCGCCAGAGGTAGCCTGACTGCCATTAGGTACCGAGATGAGATCCTCAGACCCCTTGTGAGACCATATGCTGGTGCGGTTGGCCCTGGATTCCTCCTAATACAGGATAATGCCAGATCTCATGTGGCGGGAGTGTGTCAGCAGTTCCTGCAAGACAAAGTCATTGACGCTATGGACTGTCCCGCCCGTTCCCCAGACCTGAATCCGATTGAACACATCTGGGACATCATGTCTTTCACAATCCACCAACATCACATTGCACCACAGACTGTCCAGGAGTTGGCGGATGCTTTAGTCAAGGTCTGGGAGGAGATCTCTCAGAAAACCATCCGCCTCCTCATCAGGTGCATGCCCAGGCATTGTAGGGAGGTCATACAGGCTCGTGGAGGCCACACACGCTACTGAGCATCATTTCCTTGTCTTCAGGCATTTCCACTGAAGTTGGATCAGCCTGTAACTTCATTTTCCACTTTGATTTTGAGCATCATTCCAACTCCAGACCTCCGTGGGATATTAGTTGTGATTTACGTTGATCATTTTTAGGTTTTATTGGTCTTAACGTATTCCACTATGTAATGAATAAAGATTTGCAACTGGAATATTTCATTCAGTGATATCTAGGATGTGGGATTTTAGTGTTCCCTTTATTTTTTTGAGAAGTGTATAAGACCAAATGTGGGTGAACACATCATTTACATTTTATTATTATCATTATTTTTATTGTATTTTAAATCCTAATGTTCTATCCGTAATCATTTTACAATTAGACCTTAGAGGATGAATAAAAAAAAATCTTTGAATTTAGACCTTTGTGAAAAGAAAACAAATCAATTTTGGCTATTTCTCCAAACCAATAATAATTTTAAAAGCTAAACTAATGATTTTTACTACATATCGATCTAAAACAGCAATACCAATAGTAATCAATGCTGCTAAGTACAAGAATATAACTACTATAATACTGCCCCTATGTGCAAGAATATAACTACTATAATACTGCCCCCTATGTACAAGAATATAACTACTATAATACTGCTCCTATGTACAAGAATATAGCTACTATAATACTGCTCCTATGTACAAGAATATAACTACTATAATACTTCCCCTATGTACAAGAATATAACTACTATAATGCTGCTCCTATGTACAAGAATATAACTACTATAATACTGCCCCTATATACAATAATATAACTACTATAATACTGCTCCTATGTACAAGAATATAACCACTATAATACTGCTCCTATGTTGTGAATTTGTTTTTTGGCTCCCTCTAGTGGTTACTAGTGATTTGACTCTGGGTATTTCAGTCATCCCTTGTATGCTCACCTGGGCCGTTAGTTCAGGGGTGTTGCTATATAAGCTCCCTGGACCTTCAGTTCAATGCCTGGCAACGTTGTAATCAGAGCTAATCTGTTGTGCTCTTGTCTACTGATCCTGGTTCCTGCTAGATTAAGCTAAGTCTGCTTTCTTGCTTTTTGCTATTTGTTTTTGTTTGCATTTTTGTCCAGCTTGTACTTAATCTGTATCCTGTCCTTGCTGGAAGCTCTAGGGAGCTGGTGTTCTCCCCCCGGGCCGTTAGACGGTTCGGGGGTTCTTGAATTTCCAGCGTGGATGTTGATAGGGTTTTTGTTGACCATATAAGTTATCTTACTACATTCTGCTATTAGTAAGCGGGCCTCTCTTTGCTAAACCTAGTTCATTTCTATGTTTGTCATTTCCCCTTACCTCACCGTTATTATTTGTGGGGGGCTTGTATCCTACTTTTGGGGTCCTTTCTCTGGAGGCAAGAGGGGTCTTTGTTTTCCTCTTCTAGGGGTAGTTAGTTCTCCGGCTGGCGCGAGACATCTAGCGACCAACGTAGGCATGTTCCCCGGCTACTTCTAGTGTTGGCGTTAGGAGTAGATATATGGTCAACCCAGTTACCACTGCCCTATGAGCTGGATTTTTGTACTTCGCAGACTTACCTATTTCTCTGAGACCCTCGCCATTGGGGTCATAACAGTTTGCCAGGCCAGTATTAAATGTTAAATGCATTGCAGAAGCGGGATTATAAGAAAGAAAATTCTGATTATTTTTTTTTTTTCCTCTCTCTCATTTTTTTTTTTTTTTCTTTTCCCCTTTACCTCTGAGTGGCTCAAGCTTGCTGTAGACATGAATGTCCAGACCTTGATTACAAGTGTGGACCAGCTTGCTGCTCGTGTGCAGGGCATACAAGATTATGTTACCAGAAATCCTATGTCAGAACCTAAGATACCGATTCCTGAATTGTTTTTCGGAGACCGATTTAAGTTTAGAAATTTCAGGAATAATTGTAAATTATTTTTGTCCCTGAGACCCTGTTCATCTGGAGACTCCGCTCAGCAAGTGAAAATTGTTATTTCTTTTTTACGGGGCGACCCTCAGGATTGGGCCTTCTCGCTGGCGCCAGGAGATCCGGCATTGGCTGATATTGATGCGTTTTTTCTGGCGCTCGGTTTACTTTATGAGGAACCCAATCTTGAGATTCAGGCAGAAAAAGCCTTGCTGGCTATGTCTCAGGGCCAGGACGAGGCTGAAGTGTATTGCCAAAAATTTCGGAAATGGTCCGTGCTGACTCAGTGGAACGAGTGTGCACTGGCCGCAAATTTTAGAAATGGCCTTTCTGAAGCCATTAAGAATGTGATGGTGGGTTTCCCTATTCCCACAGGTCTAAATGATTCCATGGCCCTGGCTATTCAAATTGACCGGCGGTTGCGGGAGCGCAAAACCGCAAATTCCCTTATGGTGTTGTCTGAACAGGCACCTGATTTAAGGCAATGTGATAGAAAAACCGCAAATTCACCTATGGTGCTGTCTGAACAAACACCTGATTTAATGCAATGTGATAGAATCCTGACTAGAAATGAGCGGAAAATTCATAGACGCCAGAATGGCTTGTGTTACTACTGTGGTGATTCTACACATGTTATCTCAGCATGCTCTAAACGTCTAACTAAGGTTGTTAGTCCTGTCACCGTTGGTAATTTGCAACCTAAATTTATTCTATCTGTAACTTTGATTTGTTCACTGTCATCTTATCCTGTCATGGCGTTTGTAGATTCAGGTGCTGCCCTGAGTCTTATGGATCTGTCATTTGCCAAGCGCTGTGGTTTTGTTCTTGAGCCATTAGAAAATCCTATCCCTCTTAGGGGTATTGATGCTACGCCGTTGGCAGAAAATAAACCGCAGTTTTGGACACAGGTTACCATGTGTATGACTCCTGAACATCGGGAGGTTATACGTTTTCTTGTTTTGCATAAAATGCATGATTTGGTTGTTTTGGGGTTGCCATGGTTGCAGACCCATAATCGAGTCTTGGATTGGAAGGCCATGTCAGTGTCAAGTTGGGGATGCCGTGGAAATCATGGGGATTCCCTGCCCGTGTCTATTGCTTCTTCTACGCCTTCGGAAGTTCCGGAGTATTTGTCTGATTATCAGGATGTTTTCAGCGAGTCCAGGTCCAGTGCTCTGCCTCCTCATAGGGAGTGTGACTGCGCAATAGAGTTGATTCCAGGCAGTAAGTTTCCTAAGGGAAGATTATTTAACCTGTCGGTACCTGAACATACCGCTATGCGTTCATATATTAGAGAGTCTCTGGAGAAGGGGCATATCCGTCCTTCTTCTTCCCCTCTTGGTGCGGGATTCTTTTTTGTGGCCAAAAGGGACGGATCTTTGAGGCCTTGTATTGACTATCGGCTCTTAAATAAGATCACTGTCAAATTTCAGTATCCTTTGCCACTGTTGTCAGACTTGTTTGCCCGGATTAAAGGTGCCAAGTGGTTCACCAAGATAGATCTTCGTGGTGCGTACAACCTTGTGCGCATTAAGGAAGGAGATGAATGGAAAACCGCATTCAATACGCCCGAAGGTCATTTTGAGTACTTGGTGATGCCTTTTGGGCTCTCTAATGCGCCTTCAGTTTTTCAGTCCTTTATGCATGACGTTTTCCGGAAGTATCTGGATAAATTTTTGATCGTTTATCTGGACGATATTCTGTTTTTTTCTGATGATTGGGACTCGCATGTAGAACAGGTCAGGATGGTTTTCAAGATTTTGCGTGAAAATTCTTTGTTTGTTAAAGGCTCAAAGTGTCTCTTTGGTGTACAGAAGGTTCCCTTTTTAGGGTTCATTTTTTCCCCTTCTGCTGTGGAGATGGACCCAGTCAAGGTCCGAGCTATTCATGATTGGACTCAGCCCTCGTCAGTTAAGAGTCTTCAGAAGTTCTTGGGTTTTGCTAACTTTTACCGTCGTTTTATCGCTAATTTTTCTAGCGTTGTTAAACCTTTGACGGATATGACCAAGAAAGGCTCTGATGTATCTAACTGGGCTCCTGCTGCCGTGGAGGCTTTCCAGGAGTTGAAACGCCGGTTTACTTCGGCGCCTGTTTTGTGCCAGCCTGATGTCTCACTGCCCTTTCAGGTTGAGGTGGATGCTTCGGAGATTGGGGCAGGGGCCGTTTTGTCTCAGAGAGGTCCTGGTTGCTCTACTATGAGACCTTGTGCCTTTTTCTCTAGGAAGTTTTCGCCTGCAGAGCGAAATTATGATGTGGGCAATCGGGAGTTGTTGGCCATGAAGTGGGCATTTGAGGAGTGGCGTCATTGGCTCGAGGGTGCTAAGCATCGTGTGGTGGTTTTGATTGATCACAAAAATCTGATGTATCTCGAGTCTGCTAAACGCCTGAACCCTAGACAGGCCCGCTGGTCATTGTTTTTCTCCCGTTTTGACTTTGTGGTCTCGTATTTACCAGGTTCGAAGAATGTGAAGGCCGATGCTCTGTCTAGGAGCTTTGTGCCTGATGCTCCTGGAGTCGCTGAACCTGTGGGTATTCTTAAGGAAGGAGTTATCTTGTCAGCTATTTCTCCGGATCTGCGACGTGTGTTGCAGAGATTTCAGGCTGGTAGGCCTGATTCTTGTCCACCTGACAGATTGTTTGTGCCTGCTAGGTGGACCAGTAGAGTCATTTCCGAGGTTCATTCCTCGGTGTTGGCAGGGCACCCGGGAATTTTTGGCACCAGGGATCTGGTGGCCAGGTCCTTTTGGTGGCCGTCCTTGTCAAGGGATGTGCGGTCTTTTGTGCAGTCCTGTGGGACTTGTGCTCGAGCTAAGCCTTGCTGTTCTCGTGCCAGCGGGTTGCTCTTGCCCTTGCCTGTCCCGAAGAGACCTTGGACACACATCTCTATGGATTTCATTTCTGATCTTCCGGTGTCTCGGGGCATGTCTGTCATCTGGGTGATATGTGATCGTTTCTCCAAGATGGTCCATTTGGTTCCTTTGCCTAAGCTGCCTTCCTCTTCCGATCTGGTTCCTGTGTTCCTCCAGAACGTGGTCCGTTTACACGGCATTCCTGAGAATATTGTGTCGGACAGAGGATCCCAGTTTGTTTCCAGGTTCTGGCGATCCTTTTGTGGTAGGATGGGCATTGATTTGTCGTTTTCGTCCGCTTTTCATCCACAGACTAATGGACAAACGGAGCGAACTAATCAGACTCTGGAGGCTTATTTGAGGTGTTTTGTCTCTTCTGATCAGGATGATTGGGTGACCTTCTTGCCGTTGGCTGAATTTGCCCTTAATAATCGGGCTAGTTCCGCCACCTTGGTTTCGCCATTTTTCTGCAACTCTGGTTTCCATCCTTGTTTTTCCTCGGGACATGTGGAGCCTTCTGACTGTCCTGGGGTGGATTCTGTGGTAGATAGGTTGCAGCAGATCTGGAATCATGTGGTGGACAACTTGAAGTTGTCACAGGAGAAGGCTCAGCGTTTTGCCAACCGCCGCCGCGGTGTGGGTCCCCGACTTCGTGTTGGGGATTTGGTATGGCTGTCTTCTCGATTTGTTCCTATGAAGGTCTCCTCTCCCAAATTTAAGCCTCGCTTCATTGGTCCGTACAAGATATTGGAAATCCTTAATCCTGTGTCCTTTCGCCTGGATCTTCCGGTGTCGTTTGCCATTCACAACGTATTTCATAGGTCCTTGTTGCGGCGGTACGTTGTGCCTGTGGTTCCTTCTGCTGAGCCTCCTGCTCCGGTGTTGGTTGAGGGCGAGTTGGAGTACGTGGTGGAGAATATCTTAGATTCTCGTCTCTCCAGGCGGAGGCTTCAGTACCTGGTCAAGTGGAAGGGCTATGGTCAGGAGGATAATTCCTGGGTGGTCGCCTCTGATGTGCATGCGGCCGATTTAGTTCGGGCCTTTCACGCCGCTCATCCTGATCGCCCTGGTGGTCTTGGTGAGGGTTCGGTGACCCCTCACTAAGGGGGGGGTACTGTTGTGAATTTGTTTTTTGGCTCCCTCTAGTGGTTACTAGTGATTTGACTCTGGGTATTTCAGTCATCCCTTGTATGCTCACCTGGGCCGTTAGTTCAGGGGTGTTGCTATATAAGCTCCCTGGACCTTCAGTTCAATGCCTGGCAACGTTGTAATCAGAGCTAATCTGTTGTGCTCTTGTCTACTGATCCTGGTTCCTGCTAGATTAAGCTAAGTCTGCTTTCTTGCTTTTTGCTATTTGTTTTTGTTTGCATTTTTGTCCAGCTTGTACTTAATCTGTATCCTGTCCTTGCTGGAAGCTCTAGGGAGCTGGTGTTCTCCCCCCGGGCCGTTAGACGGTTCGGGGGTTCTTGAATTTCCAGCGTGGATGTTGATAGGGTTTTTGTTGACCATATAAGTTATCTTACTACATTCTGCTATTAGTAAGCGGGCCTCTCTTTGCTAAACCTAGTTCATTTCTATGTTTGTCATTTCCTCTTACCTCACCGTTATTATTTGTGGGGGGCTTGTATCCTACTTTTGGGGTCCTTTCTCTGGAGGCAAGAGGGGTCTTTGTTTTCCTCTTCTAGGGGTAGTTAGTTCTCCGGCTGGCGCGAGACATCTAGCGACCAACGTAGGCATGTTCCCCGGCTACTTCTAGTGTTGGCGTTAGGAGTAGATATATGGTCAACCCAGTTACCACTGCCCTATGAGCTGGATTTTTGTACTTCGCAGACTTACCTATTTCTCTGAGACCCTCGCCATTGGGGTCATAACATCCTATGTACAAGAATATAACTACTATAATACTGCCCCTATCTACAAGAATATAACTACTATAATACTGCTCCTATGTACAAGAATATAACTACTATAATACTTCCCCTATGTACAAGAATATAGCTACTATAATACTTCCCCTATGTACAAGAATATAACTACTATAATACTGCCCCTATGTACAAGAATATAACTACTATAATGCTACCTCCTATGTACAAGAATATAACTACTATAATACTTCCCCTATGTACAAGAATATAACTACTATAATACTGCTCCTATGTACAGGAATATAACTACTATAATACTGCCCCTATGTACAAGAATATAACTACTATAATA